>NW_028295622.1:600000-917920 GCF_964341445.2 Mesoplodon mirus | reverse complement strand
TGGCCGTTTCACACAACAGCAGCTTTAATCCCAACGCTAATGGTCAGTTGATATTCAAAATCATTGCAGGCCTGTAAATGACACCTGCCCTGAAAACAAATCCTGGGGTCACATATCGACCAAAAAATTCAAAGGACGTCCATATTTCAAAACGACCGTTTCAAAAGGCATATTTTACGCACATTAGTGTTCTGCTTCTTTTCCTTTCTTTCCTTTTTTGTTAAAAAACACGGGAATGGAAAAAGGCATCCCTCAGAATGGGCGAAAATCGTTGCAGACGAATCAATGGACAGAGGTTTAATCTCCAATATATATAAACAGCTCATGCAGCTTAATATTAAGAAAACAAACAACCCAAAAAAAATGGGCAGAAGATCTAAAGAGACGTTTCTTCAAAGGAGACACAGAGATGGCCAAGACGCACATGAAAAGCTGCTCAACAGCACTAATTATTAGAGAAATGCAAATCAAAACTACAATGAGGTATCACCTCACACCTGTTAGAATCGGCATCATCAGAAAATCTACAAACAACCAATTCTGGGGAGGGTGTGGACAAAAGGAGCCCTCTTCCACTATTGGTGGGAATGTAAATTGATACAGTCCCTATGGAGAACAGTATGGAGTTTCCTTAAAAAAATTAGAAATAGAATTACCATCTGATCCAGCAATCCCACTTCTGGGCATATACCCAGAGAAAACCGTATTTCAAAAAGGCACATTCACCACAATGTTCGTTGCAGCACTATTTACAATAGCCAGGTAATGGAAGCAACCTAAATGCCCACAGACAGATGAATGGATAAAGATGTGGTACATATATAAAATGGAATATGACTCGGCCATAAAAAGGAATGAAACTGGGTCATTTGTAGAGACATCGATGGATCGAGAGACTGTCATACAGAATGAAGTAAGTCAGAAAGAGGAAAACAAATATTGTATATTAATGCATATATGTGGAGCCTAAAAATGGTACAGATGAACTGGTTTGCAGGGAAGAAATAGAGACACAGAGGTAGAGAACAAACGTATGGACACCAAGTGTGGGAAGCCATGGGGTGGTGGTGGTGGGATGAGTTGGGAGTTTGGGATTGACCTGTATACATGTATATGCATAAAATACATAACTAATAATAACGTGCTGTATAAAAAAATAAATAAAATTTCAAAATTTTAAAAAATAAAATTTAAAAATAAAACAGAAAAAAGTTCTTCCCGTCACACAGATGTATTTATAGGAATGAATTATTTCCATGCTTATATCTATAAATACATAAAAGAGGAATAACATCTAACTTGAAACATAAAAGAAAAAAAAAGTGAACCCACGAGTTATACAGAGGAAAACCCTATCACGGCACTTGCTCCAGTGGTAAACAATTCTGAAATTGGTCAGAGGTGGGGAACCATCTCCCATACAGCCAGCAACCCAACCCCCACGCAAGGAGCGTCCTCATTGCAAAGCTGGGGGACCGTGCCGAGGCATCTGTGAGTAAACGTGAGCTGAGCCCCAGGCCAGCTGCTGCTGAACTGTTCCCACCCTTTCCAGGTAAAACACCTGAATATGTACAAGGGCTTGAAAGCCTAGAGGAAGGACCGTGGAGCCACACCAGCGACAGCACGCAGGCCAACTTGGTGCCTGCAGGCCAGCCAGCGTGGTCCTGGACCCTGGCGCTCTTCCAGAAGCTTTCCATTGCCCTGCCTGAGATACCCCTCCTGTCCCGGCCCCCACTGCTTTTTTCCTTCCTCACCTCTGTCCGGAGAGAAATTCCAGCGGAAGGTATGGGTGACACATCCTCTTCTTTACAGGCGGCAGCCTGGCAACTCCTGCAGAAAGGCCAGCAGAACCCCACTCACACCGGGCCACCCACAAAGCTGTGGCCCCTCACTCCCTCCCACCAGCACAGCCCCGAGACTGCTGACGGGGCAGAGAATATGGAGTCAGGCACAGCTTCAGGGGCTATTGCTGCCTGGAGCTCTGTTTATATTGACCTCAACGAGGCACACCTGGGGAGGGCGGGCCGGCAGGGTAAGGCTGCCCAGGTCAGCTAATCCACAACCCTCAGGGAATCACATTGTTGAAAATGGACCCCGCTAAGGCAGAAGAGAAGCCAAGGGAAAAAAGGACACAATGCCATTTGCAGCACCGTAGATGAGTCTAGAAGTAATCACGTGACTTGTAGTAAGTCAGAAAGTGAAAGACACATATCATATCATATCACTTATAGGTGTTACCTAAAAATGGATACCAGGGCAGATATTTCCACGGAGAAGGGCAATCACAGATTCATTAAACAAACTTATGGTTCACCAATGGAAAGGTGTGAGGATTGGTTTCATTACGATATCGGGGTTAACAGACATATACAAACACAGGTGACATATATAATCACCAAAGACCTACAGAATACCAAGAGAGGACTACTCAACATTCTGTCATAACGTACATGGGAAAAGGATCCCAAGAAGAACAGTCATCTGTATATGTGTAAAGGAACCACATCTTCCACACCTACAACAAGCCAAACATTGTAATCAAACTTGCTGTAATAAAAAATAAAAAAATTAAATTAAAAACACGAACAAGAAGTAGTGAGACAAACGTGAGGGGCTTTCTCCTGGCACATTCCATTCTAAACTCCAATCTAGAACACCACTTCCACTGAGGCTCTCTTGCCCTAGTAACCAGATTTGGTAAGGGTGAACTGCTGCCACCTTGTGGCCGTTTCACACAACAGCAGCTTTAATCCCAACGCTAATGGTCAGTTGATATTCAAAATCATTGCAGGCCTGTAAATGACACCTGCCCTGAAAACAAATCCTGGGGTCACATATCGACCAAAAAATTCAAAGGACGTCCATATTTCAAAACGACCGTTTCAAAAGGCATATTTTACGCACATTAGTGTTCTGCTTCTTTTCCTTTCTTTCCTTTTTTGTTAAAAAACACGGGAATGGAAAAAGGCATCCCTCAGAATGGGCGAAAATCGTTGCAGACGAATCAATGGACAGAGGTTTAATCTCCAATATATATAAACAGCTCATGCAGCTTAATATTAAAAAAACAAACAACCCAAAAAAATGGGCAGAAGATCTAAAGAGACGTTTCTTCAAAGGAGACACAGAGATGGCCAAGACGCACATGAAAAGCTGCTCAACAGCACTAATTATTAGAGAAATGCAAATCAAAACTACAATGAGGTATCACCTCACACCTGTTAGAATCGGCATCATCAGAAAATCTACAAACAACCAATTCTGGGGAGGGTGTGGACAAAAGGAACCCTCTTCCACTATTGGTGGGAATGTAAATTGATACAGTCCCTATGGAGAACAGTATGGAGTTTCCTTAAAAAAATTAGAAATAGAATTACCATCTGATCCAGCAATCCCACTTCTGGGCATATACCCAGAGAAAACCGTATTTCAAAAAGGCACATTCACCACAATGTTCGTTGCAGCACTATTTACAATAGCCAGGTAATGGAAGCAACCTAAATGCCCACAGACAGATGAATGGATAAAGATGTGGTACATATATAAAATGGAATATGACTCGGCCATAAAAAGGAATGAAACTGGGTCATCTGTAGAGACATCGATGGATCGAGAGACTGTCATACAGAATGAAGTAAGTCAGAAAGAGGAAAACAAATATTGTATATTAATGCATATATGTGGAGCCTAAAAATGGTACAGATGAACTGGTTTGCAGGGAAGAAATAGAGACACAGAGGTAGAGAACAAACGTATGGACACCAAGTGTGGGAAGCCATGGGGTGGTGGTGGTGGGATGAGTTGGGAGTTTGGGATTGACCTGTATACATGTATATGCATAAAATACATAACTAATAATAACGTGCTGTATAAAAAAATAAATAAAATTTCAAAATTTTAAAAAATAAAATTTAAAAATAAAACAGAAAAAAGTTCTTCCCGTCACACAGATGTATTTATAGGAATGAATTATTTCCATGCTTATATCTATAAATACATAAAAGAGGAATAACATCTAACTTGAAACATAAAAGAAAAAAAAAGTGAACCCACGAGTTATACAGAGGAAAACCCTATCACGGCACTTGCTCCAGTGGTAAACAATTCTGAAATTGGTCAGAGGTGGGGAACCATCTCCCATACAGCCAGCAACCCAACCCCCACGCAAGGAGCGTCCTCATTGCAAAGCTGGGGGACCGTGCCGAGGCATCTGTGAGTAAACGTGAGCTGAGCCCCAGGCCAGCTGCTGCTGAACTGTTCCCACCCTTTCCAGGTAAAACACCTGAATATGTACAAGGGCTTGAAGGCCTAGAGGAAGGACCGTGGAGCCACACCAGCGACAGCACGCAGGCCAACTTGGTGCCTGCAGGCCAGCCAGCGTGGTCCTGGACCCTGGCGCTCTTCCAGAAGCTTTCCATTGCCCTGCCTGAGATACCCCTCCTGTCCCGGCCCCCACTGCTTTTTTCCTTCCTCACCTCTGTCCGGAGAGAAATTCCAGCGGAAGGTATGGGTGACACATCCTCTTCTTTACAGGCGGCAGCCTGGCAACTCCTGCAGAAAGGCCAGCAGAACCCCACTCACACCAGGCCACCCACAAAGCTGTGGCCCCTCACTCCCTCCCACCAGCACAGCCCCGAGACTGCTGACGGGGCAGAGAATATGGAGTCAGGCACAGCTTCAGGGGCTATTGCTGCCTGGAGCTCTGTTTATATTGACCTCAACGAGGCACACCTGGGGAGGGCGGGCCGGCAGGGTAAGGCTGCCCAGGTCAGCTAATCCACAACCCTCAGGGAATCACATTGTTGAAAATGGACCCCGCTAAGGCAGAAGAGAAGCCAAGGGAAAAAAGGACACAATGCCATTTGCAGCACCGTAGATGAGTCTAGAAGTAATCACGTGACTTGTAGTAAGTCAGAAAGTGAAAGACACATATCATATCATATCACTTATAGGTGTTACCTAAAAATGGATACCAGGGCAGATATTTCCACGGAGAAGGGCAATCACAGATTCATTAAACAAACTTATGGTTCACCAATGGAAAGGTGTGAGGATTGGTTTCATTACGATATCGGGGTTAACAGACATATACAAACACAGGTGACATATATAATCACCAAAGACCTACAGAATACCAAGAGAGGACTACTCAACATTCTGTCATAACGTACATGGGAAAAGGATCCCAAGAAGAACAGTCATCTGTATATGTGTAAAGGAACCACATCTTCCACACCTACAACAAGCCAAACATTGTAATCAAACTTGCTGTAATAAAAAATAAAAAAATTAAATTAAAAACACGAACAAGAAGTAGTGAGACAAACGTGAGGGGCTTTCTCCTGGCACATTCCATTCTAAACTCCAATCTAGAACACCACTTCCACTGAGGCTCTCTTGCCCTAGTAACCAGATTTGGTAAGGGTGAACTGCTGCCACCTTGTGGCCGTTTCACACAACAGCAGCTTTAATCCCAACGCTAATGGTCAGTTGATATTCAAAATCATTGCAGGCCTGTAAATGACACCTGCCCTGAAAACAAATCCTGGGGTCACATATCGACCAAAAAATTCAAAGGACGTCCATATTTCAAAACGACCGTTTCAAAAGGCATATTTTACGCACATTAGTGTTCTGCTTCTTTTCCTTTCTTTCCTTTTTTGTTAAAAAACACGGGAATGGAAAAAGGCATCCCTCAGAATGGGCGAAAATCATTGCAGACGAATCAATGGACAGAGGTTAAATCTCCAATATATATAAACAGCTCATGCAGCTTAATATTAAAAAAAACAAACAACCCAAAAAAAATGGGCAGAAGATCTAAAGAGACGTTTCTTCAAAGGAGACACAGAGATGGCCAAGACGCACATGAAAAGCTGCTCAACAGCACTAATTATTAGAGAAATGCAAATCAAAACTACAATGAGGTATCACCTCACACCTGTTAGAATCGGCATCATCAGAAAATCTACAAACAACCAATTCTGGGGAGGGTGTGGACAAAAGGAGCCCTCTTCCACTATTGGTGGGAATGTAAATTGATACAGTCACTATGGAGAACAGTATGGAGATTCCTTAAAAAAACTAGAAATAGAATTACCATCTGATCCAGCAATCCCACTTCTGGGCATATACCCAGAGAAAACGGTATTTCAAAAAGGCACATTCACCACAATGTTCGTTGCAGCACTATTTACAATAGCCAGGTAATGGAAGCAACCTAAATGCCCACAGACAGATGAATGGATAAAGATGTGGTACATATATAAAATGGAATATGACTCGGCCATAAAAAGGAATGAAACTGGGTCATCTGTAGAGACATCGATGGATCGAGAGACTGTCATACAGAATGAAGTAAGTCAGAAAGAGGAAAACAAATATTGTATATTAATGCATATATGTGGAGCCTAAAAATGGTACAGATGAACTGGTTTGCAGGGAAGAAATAGAGACACAGAGGTAGAGAACAAACGTATGGACACCAAGTGTGGGAAGCCATGGGGTGGTGGTGGTGGGATGAGTTGGGAGTTTGGGATTGACCTGTATACATGTATATGCATAAAATACATAACTAATAATAACGTGCTGTATAAAAAAATAAATAAAATTTCAAAATTTTAAAAAATAAAATTTAAAAATAAAACAGAAAAAAGTTCTTCCCGTCACACAGATGTATTTATAGGAATGAATTATTTCCATGCTTATATCTATAAATACATAAAAGAGGAATAACATCTAACTTGAAACATAAAAGAAAAAAAAAGTGAACCCACGAGTTATACAGAGGAAAACCCTATCACGGCACTTGCTCCAGTGGTAAACAATTCTGAAATTGGTCAGAGGTGGGGAACCATCTCCCATACAGCCAGCAACCCAACCCCCACGCAAGGAGCGTCCTCATTGCAAAGCTGGGGGACCGTGCCGAGGCATCTGTGAGTAAACGTGAGCTGAGCCCCAGGCCAGCTGCTGCTGAACTGTTCCCACCCTTTCCAGGTAAAACACCTGAATATGTACAAGGGCTTGAAAGCCTAGAGGAAGGACCGTGGAGCCACACCAGCGACAGCACGCAGGCCAACTTGGTGCCTGCAGGCCAGCCAGCGTGGTCCTGGACCCTGGCGCTCTTCCAGAAGCTTTCCATTGCCCTGCCTGAGATACCCCTCCTGTCCCGGCCCCCACTGCTTTTTTCCTTCCTCACCTCTGTCCGGAGAGAAATTCCAGCGGAAGGTATGGGTGACACATCCTCTTCTTTACAGGCGGCAGCCTGGCAACTCCTGCAGAAAGGCCAGCAGAACCCCACTCACACCGGGCCACCCACAAAGCTGTGGCCCCTCACTCCCTCCCACCAGCACAGCCCCGAGACTGCTGACGGGGCAGAGAATATGGAGTCAGGCACAGCTTCAGGGGCTATTGCTGCCTGGAGCTCTGTTTATATTGACCTCAACGAGGCACACCTGGGGAGGGCGGGCCGGCAGGGTAAGGCTGCCCAGGTCAGTTAATCCACAACCCTCAGGGAATCACATTGTTGAAAATGGACCCCGCTAAGGCAGAAGAGAAGCCAAGGGAAAAAAGGACACAATGCCATTTGCAGCACCGTAGATGAGTCTAGAAGTAATCACGTGACTTGTAGTAAGTCAGAAAGTGAAAGACACATATCATATCATATCACTTATAGGTGTTACCTAAAAATGGATACCAGGGCAGATATTTCCACGGAGAAGGGCAATCACAGATTCATTAAACAAACTTATGGTTCACCAATGGAAAGGTGTGAGGATTGGTTTCATTACGATATCGGGGTTAACAGACATATACAAACACAGGTGACATATATAATCACCAAAGACCTACAGAATACCAAGAGAGGACTACTCAACATTCTGTCATAACGTACATGGGAAAAGGATCCCAAGAAGAACAGTCATCTGTATATGTGTAAAGGAACCACATCTTCCACACCTACAACAAGCCAAACATTGTAATCAAACTTGCTGTAATAAAAAATAAAAAAATTAAATTAAAAACACGAACAAGAAGTAGTGAGACAAACGTGAGGGGCTTTCTCCTGGCACATTCCATTCTAAACTCCAATCTAGAACACCACTTCCACTGAGGCTCTCTTGCCCTAGTAACCAGATTTGGTAAGGGTGAACTGCTGCCACCTTGTGGCCGTTTCACACAACAGCAGCTTTAATCCCAACGCTAATGGTCAGTTGATATTCAAAATCATTGCAGGCCTGTAAATGACACCTGCCCTGAAAACAAATCCTGGGGTCACATATCGACCAAAAAATTCAAAGGACGTCCATATTTCAAAACGACCGTTTCAAAAGGCATATTTTACGCACATTAGTGTTCTGCTTCTTTTCCTTTCTTTCCTTTTTTGTTAAAAAACACGGGAATGGAAAAAGGCATCCCTCAGAATGGGCGAAAATCGTTGCAGACGAATCAATGGACAGAGGTTTAATCTCCAATATATATAAACAGCTCATGCAGCTTAATATTAAAAAAACAAACAACCCAAAAAAAATGGGCAGAAGATCTAAAGAGACGTTTCTTCAAAGGAGACACAGAGATGGCCAAGACGCACATGAAAAGCTGCTCAACAGCACTAATTATTAGAGAAATGCAAATCAAAACTACAATGAGGTATCACCTCACACCTGTTAGAATCGGCATCATCAGAAAATCTACAAACAACCAATTCTGGGGAGGGTGTGGACAAAAGGAGCCCTCTTCCACTATTGGTGGGAATGTAAATTGATACAGTCCCTATGGAGAACAGTATGGAGTTTCCTTAAAAAAATTAGAAATAGAATTACCATCTGATCCAGCAATCCCACTTCTGGGCATATACCCAGAGAAAACCGTATTTCAAAAAGGCACATTCACCACAATGTTCGTTGCAGCACTATTTACAATAGCCAGGTAATGGAAGCAACCTAAATGCCCACAGACAGATGAATGGATAAAGATGTGGTACATATATAAAATGGAATATGACTCGGCCATAAAAAGGAATGAAACTGGGTCATTTGTAGAGACATCGATGGATCGAGAGACTGTCATACAGAATGAAGTAAGTCAGAAAGAGGAAAACAAATATTGTATATTAATGCATATATGTGGAGCCTAAAAATGGTACAGATGAACTGGTTTGCAGGGAAGAAATAGAGACACAGAGGTAGAGAACAAACGTATGGACACCAAGTGTGGGAAGCCATGGGGTGGTGGTGGTGGGATGAGTTGGGAGTTTGGGATTGACCTGTATACATGTATATGCATAAAATACATAACTAATAATAACGTGCTGTATAAAAAAATAAATAAAATTTCAAAATTTTAAAAAATAAAATTTAAAAATAAAACAGAAAAAAGTTCTTCCCGTCACACAGATGTATTTATAGGAATGAATTATTTCCATGCTTATATCTATAAATACATAAAAGAGGAATAACATCTAACTTGAAACATAAAAGAAAAAAAAAGTGAACCCACGAGTTATACAGAGGAAAACCCTATCACGGCACTTGCTCCAGTGGTAAACAATTCTGAAATTGGTCAGAGGTGGGGAACCATCTCCCATACAGCCAGCAACCCAACCCCCACGCAAGGAGCGTCCTCATTGCAAAGCTGGGGGACCGTGCCGAGGCATCTGTGAGTAAACGTGAGCTGAGCCCCAGGCCAGCTGCTGCTGAACTGTTCCCACCCTTTCCAGGTAAAACACCTGAATATGTACAAGGGCTTGAAAGCCTAGAGGAAGGACCGTGGAGCCACACCAGCGACAGCACGCAGGCCAACTTGGTGCCTGCAGGCCAGCCAGCGTGGTCCTGGACCCTGGCGCTCTTCCAGAAGCTTTCCATTGCCCTGCCTGAGATACCCCTCCTGTCCCGGCCCCCACTGCTTTTTTCCTTCCTCACCTCTGTCCGGAGAGAAATTCCAGCGGAAGGTATGGGTGACACATCCTCTTCTTTACAGGCGGCAGCCTGGCAACTCCTGCAGAAAGGCCAGCAGAACCCCACTCACACCGGGCCACCCACAAAGCTGTGGCCCCTCACTCCCTCCCACCAGCACAGCCCCGAGACTGCTGACGGGGCAGAGAATATGGAGTCAGGCACAGCTTCAGGGGCTATTGCTGCCTGGAGCTCTGTTTATATTGACCTCAACGAGGCACACCTGGGGAGGGCGGGCCGGCAGGGTAAGGCTGCCCAGGTCAGCTAATCCACAACCCTCAGGGAATCACATTGTTGAAAATGGACCCCGCTAAGGCAGAAGAGAAGCCAAGGGAAAAAAGGACACAATGCCATTTGCAGCACCGTAGATGAGTCTAGAAGTAATCACGTGACTTGTAGTAAGTCAGAAAGTGAAAGACACATATCATATCATATCACTTATAGGTGTTACCTAAAAATGGATACCAGGGCAGATATTTCCACGGAGAAGGGCAATCACAGATTCATTAAACAAACTTATGGTTCACCAATGGAAAGGTGTGAGGATTGGTTTCATTACGATATCGGGGTTAACAGACATATACAAACACAGGTGACATATATAATCACCAAAGACCTACAGAATACCAAGAGAGGACTACTCAACATTCTGTCATAACGTACATGGGAAAAGGATCCCAAGAAGAACAGTCATCTGTATATGTGTAAAGGAACCACATCTTCCACACCTACAACAAGCCAAACATTGTAATCAAACTTGCTGTAATAAAAAATAAAAAAATTAAATTAAAAACACGAACAAGAAGTAGTGAGACAAACGTGAGGGGCTTTCTCCTGGCACATTCCATTCTAAACTCCAATCTAGAACACCACTTCCACTGAGGCTCTCTTGCCCTAGTAACCAGATTTGGTAAGGGTGAACTGCTGCCACCTTGTGGCCGTTTCACACAACAGCAGCTTTAATCCCAACGCTAATGGTCAGTTGATATTCAAAATCATTGCAGGCCTGTAAATGACACCTGCCCTGAAAACAAATCCTGGGGTCACATATCGACCAAAAAATTCAAAGGACGTCCATATTTCAAAACGACCGTTTCAAAAGGCATATTTTACGCACATTAGTGTTCTGCTTCTTTTCCTTTCTTTCCTTTTTTGTTAAAAAACACGGGAATGGAAAAAGGCATCCCTCAGAATGGGCGAAAATCGTTGCAGACGAATCAATGGACAGAGGTTTAATCTCCAATATATATAAACAGCTCATGCAGCTTAATATTAAAAAAACAAACAACCCAAAAAAATGGGCAGAAGATCTAAAGAGACGTTTCTTCAAAGGAGACACAGAGATGGCCAAGACGCACATGAAAAGCTGCTCAACAGCACTAATTATTAGAGAAATGCAAATCAAAACTACAATGAGGTATCACCTCACACCTGTTAGAATCGGCATCATCAGAAAATCTACAAACAACCAATTCTGGGGAGGGTGTGGACAAAAGGAACCCTCTTCCACTATTGGTGGGAATGTAAATTGATACAGTCCCTATGGAGAACAGTATGGAGTTTCCTTAAAAAAATTAGAAATAGAATTACCATCTGATCCAGCAATCCCACTTCTGGGCATATACCCAGAGAAAACCGTATTTCAAAAAGGCACATTCACCACAATGTTCGTTGCAGCACTATTTACAATAGCCAGGTAATGGAAGCAACCTAAATGCCCACAGACAGATGAATGGATAAAGATGTGGTACATATATAAAATGGAATATGACTCGGCCATAAAAAGGAATGAAACTGGGTCATCTGTAGAGACATCGATGGATCGAGAGACTGTCATACAGAATGAAGTAAGTCAGAAAGAGGAAAACAAATATTGTATATTAATGCATATATGTGGAGCCTAAAAATGGTACAGATGAACTGGTTTGCAGGGAAGAAATAGAGACACAGAGGTAGAGAACAAACGTATGGACACCAAGTGTGGGAAGCCATGGGGTGGTGGTGGTGGGATGAGTTGGGAGTTTGGGATTGACCTGTATACATGTATATGCATAAAATACATAACTAATAATAACGTGCTGTATAAAAAAATAAATAAAATTTCAAAATTTTAAAAAATAAAATTTAAAAATAAAACAGAAAAAAGTTCTTCCCGTCACACAGATGTATTTATAGGAATGAATTATTTCCATGCTTATATCTATAAATACATAAAAGAGGAATAACATCTAACTTGAAACATAAAAGAAAAAAAAAGTGAACCCACGAGTTATACAGAGGAAAACCCTATCACGGCACTTGCTCCAGTGGTAAACAATTCTGAAATTGGTCAGAGGTGGGGAACCATCTCCCATACAGCCAGCAACCCAACCCCCACGCAAGGAGCGTCCTCATTGCAAAGCTGGGGGACCGTGCCGAGGCATCTGTGAGTAAACGTGAGCTGAGCCCCAGGCCAGCTGCTGCTGAACTGTTCCCACCCTTTCCAGGTAAAACACCTGAATATGTACAAGGGCTTGAAGGCCTAGAGGAAGGACCGTGGAGCCACACCAGCGACAGCACGCAGGCCAACTTGGTGCCTGCAGGCCAGCCAGCGTGGTCCTGGACCCTGGCGCTCTTCCAGAAGCTTTCCATTGCCCTGCCTGAGATACCCCTCCTGTCCCGGCCCCCACTGCTTTTTTCCTTCCTCACCTCTGTCCGGAGAGAAATTCCAGCGGAAGGTATGGGTGACACATCCTCTTCTTTACAGGCGGCAGCCTGGCAACTCCTGCAGAAAGGCCAGCAGAACCCCACGCACACCAGGCCACCCACAAAGCTGTGGCCCCTCACTCCCTCCCACCAGCACAGCCCCGAGACTGCTGACGGGGCAGAGAATATGGAGTCAGGCACAGCTTCAGGGGCTATTGCTGCCTGGAGCTCTGTTTATATTGACCTCAACGAGGCACACCTGGGGAGGGCGGGCCGGCAGGGTAAGGCTGCCCAGGTCAGCTAATCCACAACCCTCAGGGAATCACATTGTTGAAAATGGACCCCGCTAAGGCAGAAGAGAAGCCAAGGGAAAAAAGGACACAATGCCATTTGCAGCACCGTAGATGAGTCTAGAAGTAATCACGTGACTTGTAGTAAGTCAGAAAGTGAAAGACACATATCATATCATATCACTTATAGGTGTTACCTAAAAATGGATACCAGGGCAGATATTTCCACGGAGAAGGGCAATCACAGATTCATTAAACAAACTTATGGTTCACCAATGGAAAGGTGTGAGGATTGGTTTCATTACGATATCGGGGTTAACAGACATATACAAACACAGGTGACATATATAATCACCAAAGACCTACAGAATACCAAGAGAGGACTACTCAACATTCTGTCATAACGTACATGGGAAAAGGATCCCAAGAAGAACAGTCATCTGTATATGTGTAAAGGAACCACATCTTCCACACCTACAACAAGCCAAACATTGTAATCAAACTTGCTGTAATAAAAAATAAAAAAATTAAATTAAAAACACGAACAAGAAGTAGTGAGACAAACGTGAGGGGCTTTCTCCTGGCACATTCCATTCTAAACTCCAATCTAGAACACCACTTCCACTGAGGCTCTCTTGCCCTAGTAACCAGATTTGGTAAGGGTGAACTGCTGCCACCTTGTGGCCGTTTCACACAACAGCAGCTTTAATCCCAACGCTAATGGTCAGTTGATATTCAAAATCATTGCAGGCCTGTAAATGACACCTGCCCTGAAAACAAATCCTGGGGTCACATATCGACCAAAAAATTCAAAGGACGTCCATATTTCAAAACGACCGTTTCAAAAGGCATATTTTACGCACATTAGTGTTCTGCTTCTTTTCCTTTCTTTCCTTTTTTGTTAAAAAACACGGGAATGGAAAAAGGCATCCCTCAGAATGGGCGAAAATCATTGCAGACGAATCAATGGACAGAGGTTAAATCTCCAATATATATAAACAGCTCATGCAGCTTAATATTAAAAAAAACAAACAACCCAAAAAAAATGGGCAGAAGATCTAAAGAGACGTTTCTTCAAAGGAGACACAGAGATGGCCAAGACGCACATGAAAAGCTGCTCAACAGCACTAATTATTAGAGAAATGCAAATCAAAACTACAATGAGGTATCACCTCACACCTGTTAGAATCGGCATCATCAGAAAATCTACAAACAACCAATTCTGGGGAGGGTGTGGACAAAAGGAGCCCTCTTCCACTATTGGTGGGAATGTAAATTGATACAGTCACTATGGAGAACAGTATGGAGATTCCTTAAAAAAACTAGAAATAGAATTACCATCTGATCCAGCAATCCCACTTCTGGGCATATACCCAGAGAAAACCGTATTTCAAAAAGGCACATTCACCACAATGTTCGTTGCAGCACTATTTACAATAGCCAGGTAATGGAAGCAACCTAAATGCCCACAGACAGATGAATGGATAAAGATGTGGTACATATATAAAATGGAATATGACTCGGCCATAAAAAGGAATGAAACTGGGTCATCTGTAGAGACATCGATGGATCGAGAGACTGTCATACAGAATGAAGTAAGTCAGAAAGAGGAAAACAAATATTGTATATTAATGCATATATGTGGAGCCTAAAAATGGTACAGATGAACTGGTTTGCAGGGAAGAAATAGAGACACAGAGGTAGAGAACAAACGTATGGACACCAAGTGTGGGAAGCCATGGGGTGGTGGTGGTGGGATGAGTTGGGAGTTTGGGATTGACCTGTATACATGTATATGCATAAAATACATAACTAATAATAACGTGCTGTATAAAAAAATAAATAAAATTTCAAAATTTTAAAAAATAAAATTTAAAAATAAAACAGAAAAAAGTTCTTCCCGTCACACAGATGTATTTATAGGAATGAATTATTTCCATGCTTATATCTATAAATACATAAAAGAGGAATAACATCTAACTTGAAACATAAAAGAAACAAAAAGTGAACCCACGAGTTATACAGAGGAAAACCCTATCACGGCACTTGCTCCAGTGGTAAACAATTCTGAAATTGGTCAGAGGTGGGGAACCATCTCCCATACAGCCAGCAACCCAACCCCCACGCAAGGAGCGTCCTCATTGCAAAGCTGGGGGACCGTGCCGAGGCATCTGTGAGTAAACGTGAGCTGAGCCCCAGGCCAGCTGCTGCTGAACTGTTCCCACCCTTTCCAGGTAAAACACCTGAATATGTACAAGGGCTTGAAAGCCTAGAGGAAGGACCGTGGAGCCACACCAGCGACAGCACGCAGGCCAACTTGGTGCCTGCAGGCCAGCCAGCGTGGTCCTGGACCCTGGCGCTCTTCCAGAAGCTTTCCATTGCCCTGCCTGAGATACCCCTCCTGTCCCGGCCCCCACTGCTTTTTTCCTTCCTCACCTCTGTCCGGAGAGAAATTCCAGCGGAAGGTATGGGTGACACATCCTCTTCTTTACAGGCGGCAGCCTGGCAACTCCTGCAGAAAGGCCAGCAGAACCCCACTCACACCGGGCCACCCACAAAGCTGTGGCCCCTCACTCCCTCCTCCCACCAGCACAGCCCCGAGACTGCTGACGGGGCAGAGAATATGGAGTCAGGCACAGCTTCAGGGGCTATTGCTGCCTGGAGCTCTGTTTATATTGACCTCAACGAGGCACACCTGGGGAGGGCGGGCCGGCAGGGTAAGGCTGCCCAGGTCAGCTAATCCACAACCCTCAGGGAATCACATTGTTGAAAATGGACCCCGCTAAGGCAGAAGAGAAGCCAAGGGAAAAAAGGACACAATGCCATTTGCAGCACCGTAGATGAGTCTAGAAGTAATCACGTGACTTGTAGTAAGTCAGAAAGTGAAAGACACATATCATATCATATCACTTATAGGTGTTACCTAAAAATGGATACCAGGACAGATATTTCCACGGAGAAGGGCAATCACAGATTCATTAAACAAACTTATGGTTCACCAATGGAAAGGTGTGAGGATTGGTTTCATTACGATATCGGGGTTAACAGACATATACAAACACAGGTGACATATATAATCACCAAAGACCTACAGAATACCAAGAGAGGACTACTCAACATTCTGTCATAACGTACATGGGAAAAGGATCCCAAGAAGAACAGTCATCTGTATATGTGTAAAGGAACCACATCTTCCACACCTACAACAAGCCAAACATTGTAATCAAACTTGCTGTAATAAAAAATAAAAAAATTAAATTAAAAACACGAACAAGAAGTAGTGAGACAAACGTGAGGGGCTTTCTCCTGGCACATTCCATTCTAAACTCCAATCTAGAACACCACTTCCACTGAGGCTCTCTTGCCCTAGTAACCAGATTTGGTAAGGGTGAACTGCTGCCACCTTGTGGCCGTTTCACACAACAGCAGCTTTAATCCCAACGCTAATGGTCAGTTGATATTCAAAATCATTGCAGGCCTGTAAATGACACCTGCCCTGAAAACAAATCCTGGGGTCACATATCGACCAAAAAATTCAAAGGACGTCCATATTTCAAAACGACCGTTTCAAAAGGCATATTTTACGCACATTAGTGTTCTGCTTCTTTTCCTTTCTTTCCTTTTTTGTTAAAAAACACGGGAATGGAAAAAGGCATCCCTCAGAATGGGCGAAAATCGTTGCAGACGAATCAATGGACAGAGGTTTAATCTCCAATATATATAAACAGCTCATGCAGCTTAATATTAAAAAAACAAACAACCCAAAAAAAATGGGCAGAAGATCTAAAGAGACGTTTCTTCAAAGGAGACACAGAGATGGCCAAGACGCACATGAAAAGCTGCTCAACAGCACTAATTATTAGAGAAATGCAAATCAAAACTACAATGAGGTATCACCTCACACCTGTTAGAATCGGCATCATCAGAAAATCTACAAACAACCAATTCTGGGGAGGGTGTGGACAAAAGGAGCCCTCTTCCACTATTGGTGGGAATGTAAATTGATACAGTCACTATGGAGAACAGTATGGAGTTTCCTTAAAAAAACTAGAAATAGAATTACCATCTGATCCAGCAATCCCACTTCTGGGCATATACCCAGAGAAAACCGTATTTCAAAAAGGCACATTCACCACAATGTTCGTTGCAGCACTATTTACAATAGCCAGGTAATGGAAGCAACCTAAATGCCCACAGACAGATGAATGGATAAAGATGTGGTACATATATAAAATGGAATATGACTCGGCCATAAAAAGGAATGAAACTGGGTCATCTGTAGAGACATCGATGGATCGAGAGACTGTCATACAGAATGAAGTAAGTCAGAAAGAGGAAAACAAATATTGTATATTAATGCATATATGTGGAGCCTAAAAATGGTACAGATGAACTGGTTTGCAGGGAAGAAATAGAGACACAGAGGTAGAGAACAAACGTATGGACACCAAGTGTGGGAAGCCATGGGGTGGTGGTGGTGGGATGAGTTGGGAGTTTGGGATTGACCTGTATACATGTATATGCATAAAATACATAACTAATAATAACGTGCTGTATAAAAAAATAAATAAAATTTCAAAATTTTAAAAAATAAAATTTAAAAATAAAACAGAAAAAAGTTCTTCCCGTCACACAGATGTATTTATAGGAATGAATTATTTCCATGCTTATATCTATAAATACATAAAAGAGGAATAACATCTAACTTGAAACATAAAAGAAAAAAAAAGTGAACCCACGAGTTATACAGAGGAAAACCCTATCACGGCACTTGCTCCAGTGGTAAACAATTCTGAAATTGGTCAGAGGTGGGGAACCATCTCCCATACAGCCAGCAACCCAACCCCCACGCAAGGAGCGTCCTCATTGCAAAGCTGGGGGACCGTGCCGAGGCATCTGTGAGTAAACGTGAGCTGAGCCCCAGGCCAGCTGCTGCTGAACTGTTCCCACCCTTTCCAGGTAAAACACCTGAATATGTACAAGGGCTTGAAAGCCTAGAGGAAGGACCGTGGAGCCACACCAGCGACAGCACGCAGGCCAACTTGGTGCCTGCAGGCCAGCCAGCGTGGTCCTGGACCCTGGCGCTCTTCCAGAAGCTTTCCATTGCCCTGCCTGAGATACCCCTCCTGTCCCGGCCCCCACTGCTTTTTTCCTTCCTCACCTCTGTCCGGAGAGAAATTCCAGCGGAAGGTATGGGTGACACATCCTCTTCTTTACAGGCGGCAGCCTGGCAACTCCTGCAGAAAGGCCAGCAGAACCCCACTCACACCGGGCCACCCACAAAGCTGTGGCCCCTCACTCCCTCCTCCCACCAGCACAGCCCCGAGACTGCTGACGGGGCAGAGAATATGGAGTCAGGCACAGCTTCAGGGGCTATTGCTGCCTGGAGCTCTGTTTATATTGACCTCAACGAGGCACACCTGGGGAGGGCGGGCCGGCAGGGTAAGGCTGCCCAGGTCAGCTAATCCACAACCCTCAGGGAATCACATTGTTGAAAATGGACCCCGCTAAGGCAGAAGAGAAGCCAAGGGAAAAAAGGACACAATGCCATTTGCAGCACCGTAGATGAGTCTAGAAGTAATCACGTGACTTGTAGTAAGTCAGAAAGTGAAAGACACATATCATATCATATCACTTATAGGTGTTACCTAAAAATGGATACCAGGGCAGATATTTCCACGGAGAAGGGCAATCACAGATTCATTAAACAAACTTATGGTTCACCAATGGAAAGGTGTGAGGATTGGTTTCATTACGATATCGGGGTTAACAGACATATACAAACACAGGTGACATATATAATCACCAAAGACCTACAGAATACCAAGAGAGGACTACTCAACATTCTGTCATAACGTACATGGGAAAAGGATCCCAAGAAGAACAGTCATCTGTATATGTGTAAAGGAACCACATCTTCCACACCTACAACAAGCCAAACATTGTAATCAAACTTGCTGTAATAAAAAATAAAAAAATTAAATTAAAAACACGAACAAGAAGTAGTGAGACAAACGTGAGGGGCTTTCTCCTGGCACATTCCATTCTAAACTCCAATCTAGAACACCACTTCCACTGAGGCTCTCTTGCCCTAGTAACCAGATTTGGTAAGGGTGAACTGCTGCCACCTTGTGGCCGTTTCACACAACAGCAGCTTTAATCCCAAAGCTAATGGTCAGTTGATATTCAAAATCATTGCAGGCCTGTAAATGACACCTGCCCTGAAAACAAATCCTGGGGTCACATATCGACCAAAAAATTCAAAGGACGTCCATATTTCAAAAGGACCGTTTCAAAAGGCATATTTTACGCACATTAGTGTTCTGCTTCTTTTCCTTTCTTTCCTTTTTTGTTAAAAAACACGGGAATGGAAAAAGGCATCCCTCAGAATGGGCGAAAATCGTTGCAGACGAATCAATGGACAGAGGTTTAATCTCCAATATATATAAACAGCTCATGCAGCTTAATATTAAAAAAACAAACAACCCAAAAAAAATGGGCAGAAGATCTAAAGAGACGTTTCTTCAAAGGAGACACAGAGATGGCCAAGACGCACATGAAAAGCTGCTCAACAGCACTAATTATTAGAGAAATGCAAATCAAAACTACAATGAGGTATCACCTCACACCTGTTAGAATCGGCATCATCAGAAAATCTACAAACAACCAATTCTGGGGAGGGTGTGGACAAAAGGAGCCCTCTTCCACTATTGGTGGGAATGTAAATTGATACAGTCCCTATGGAGAACAGTATGGAGTTTCCTTAAAAAAATTAGAAATAGAATTACCATCTGATCCAGCAATCCCACTTCTGGGCATATACCCAGAGAAAACCGTATTTCAAAAAGGCACATTCACCACAATGTTCGTTGCAGCACTATTTACAATAGCCAGGTAATGGAAGCAACCTAAATGCCCACAGACAGATGAATGGATAAAGATGTGGTACATATATAAAATGGAATATGACTCGGCCATAAAAAGGAATGAAACTGCGTCATCTGTAGAGACATCGATGGATCGAGAGACTGTCATACAGAATGAAGTAAGTGAGAAAGAGGAAAACAAATATTGTATATTAATGCATATATGTGGAGCCTAAAAATGGTACAGATGAACTGGTTTGCAGGGAAGAAATAGAGACACAGAGGTAGAGAACAAACGTATGGACACCAAGTGTGGGAAGCCATGGGGTGGTGGTGGTGGGATGAGTTGGGAGTTTGGGATTGACCTGTATACATGTATATGCATAAAATACATAACTAATAATAACGTGCTGTATAAAAAAATAAATAAAATTTCAAAATTTTAAAAAATAAAATTTAAAAATAAAACAGAAAAAAGTTCTTCCCGTCACACAGATGTATTTATAGGAATGAATTATTTCCATGCTTATATCTATAAATACATAAAAGAGGAATAACATCTAACTTGAAACATAAAAGAAAAAAAAAAGTGAACCCACGAGTTATACAGAGGAAAAGCCTATCACGGCACTTGCTCCAGTGGTAAACAATTCTGAAATTGGTCAGAGGTGGGGAACCATCTCCCATACAGCCAGCAACCCAACCCCCACACAAGGAGCGTCCTCATTGCAAAGCTGGGGGACCGTGCCGAGGCATCTGTGAGTAAACGTGAGCTGAGCCCCAGGCCAGCTGCTGCTGAACTGTTCCCACCCTTTCCAGGTAAAACACCTGAATATGTACAAGGGCTTGAAAGCCTAGAGGTAGGACCGTGGAGCCACACCAGCGACAGCACGCAGACCAACTTGGTGCCTGCAGGCCAGCCAGCGTGGTCCTGGACCCTGGCGCTCTTCCAGAAGCTTTCCATTGCCCTGCCTGAGATACCCCTCCTGTCCCGGCCCCCACTGCTTTTTTCCTTCCTCACCTCTGTCCGGAGAGAAATTCCAGCGGAAGGTATGGGTGACACATCCTCTTCTTTACAGGCGGCAGCCTGGCAACTCCTGCAGAAAGGCCAGCAGAACCCCACTCACACCGGGCCACCCACAAAGCTGTGGCCCCTCACTCCCTCCTCCCACCAGCACAGCCCCGAGACTGCTGACGGGGCAGAGAATATGGAGTCAGGCACAGCTTCAGGGGCTATTGCTGCCTGGAGCTCTGTTTATATTGACCTCAACGAGGCACACCTGGGGAGGGCGGGCCGGCAGGGTAAGGCTGCCCAGGTCAGCTAATCCACAACCCTCAGGGAATCACATTGTTGAAAATGGACCCCGCTAAGGCAGAAGAGAAGCCAAGGGAAAAAAGGACACAATGCCATTTGCAGCACCGTAGATGAGTCTAGAAGTAATCACGTGACTTGTAGTAAGTCAGAAAGTGAAAGACACATATCATATCATATCACTTATAGGTGTTACCTAAAAATGGATACCAGGGCAGATATTTCCACGGAGAAGGGCAATCACAGATTCATTAAACAAACTTATGGTTCACCAATGGAAAGGTGTGAGGATTGGTTTCATTACGATATCGGGGTTAACAGACATATACAAACACAGGTGACATATATAATCACCAAAGACCTACAGAATACCAAGAGAGGACTACTCAACATTCTGTCATAACGTACATGGGAAAAGGATCCCAAGAAGAACAGTCATCTGTATATGTGTAAAGGAACCACATCTTCCACACCTACAACAAGCCAAACATTGTAATCAAACTTGCTGTAATAAAAAATAAAAAAATTAAATTAAAAACACGAACAAGAAGTAGTGAGACAAACGTGAGGGGCTTTCTCCTGGCACATTCCATTCTAAACTCCAATCTAGAACACCACTTCCACTGAGGCTCTCTTGCCCTAGTAACCAGATTTGGTAAGGGTGAACTGCTGCCACCTTGTGGCCGTTTCACACAACAGCAGCTTTAATCCCAACGCTAATGGTCAGTTGATATTCAAAATCATTGCAGGCCTGTAAATGACACCTGCCCTGAAAACAAATCCTGGGGTCACATATCGACCAAAAAATTCAAAGGACGTCCATATTTCAAAACGACCGTTTCAAAAGGCATATTTTACGCACATTAGTGTTCTGCTTCTTTTCCTTTCTTTCCTTTTTTGTTAAAAAAACACGGGAATGGAAAAAGGCATCCCTCAGAATGGGCGAAAATCGTTGCAGACGAATCAATGGACAGAGGTTTAATCTCCAATATATATAAACAGCTCATGCAGCTTAATATTAAAAAAACAAACAACCCAAAAAAAATGGGCAGAAGATCTAAAGAGACGTTTCTTCAAAGGAGACACAGAGATGGCCAAGACGCACATGAAAAGCTGCTCAACAGCACTAATTATTAGAGAAATGCAAATCAAAACTACAATGAGGTATCACCTCACACCTGTTAGAATCGGCATCATCAGAAAATCTACAAACAACCAATTCTGGGGAGGGTGTGGACAAAAGGAACCCTCTTCCACTATTGGTGGGAATGTAAATTGATACAGTCCCTATGGAGAACAGTATGGAGTTTCCTTAAAAAAATTAGAAATAGAATTACCATCTGATCCAGCAATCCCACTTCTGGGCATATACCCAGAGAAAACCGTATTTCAAAAAGGCACATTCACCACAATGTTCGTTGCAGCACTATTTACAATAGCCAGGTAATGGAAGCAACCTAAATGCCCACAGACAGATGAATGGATAAAGATGTGGTACATATATAAAATGGAATATGACTCGGCCATAAAAAGGAATGAAACTGGGTCATCTGTAGAGACATCGATGGATCGAGAGACTGTCATACAGAATGAAGTAAGTCAGAAAGAGGAAAACAAATATTGTATATTAATGCATATATGTGGAGCCTAAAAATGGTACAGATGAACTGGTTTGCAGGGAAGAAATAGAGACACAGAGGTAGAGAACAAACGTATGGACACCAAGTGTGGGAAGCCATGGGGTGGTGGTGGTGGGATGAGTTGGGAGTTTGGGATTGACCTGTATACATGTATATGCATAAAATACATAACTAATAATAACGTGCTGTATAAAAAAATAAATAAAATTTCAAAATTTTAAAAAATAAAATTTAAAAATAAAACAGAAAAAAGTTCTTCCCGTCACACAGATGTATTTATAGGAATGAATTATTTCCATGCTTATATCTATAAATACATAAAAGAGGAATAACATCTAACTTGAAACATAAAAGAAAAAAAAAGTGAACCCACGAGTTATACAGAGGAAAACCCTATCACGGCACTTGCTCCAGTGGTAAACAATTCTGAAATTGGTCAGAGGTGGGGAACCATCTCCCATACAGCCAGCAACCCAACCCCCACGCAAGGAGCGTCCTCATTGCAAAGCTGGGGGACCGTGCCGAGGCATCTGTGAGTAAACGTGAGCTGAGCCCCAGGCCAGCTGCTGCTGAACTCTTCCCACCCTTTCCAGGTAAAACACCTGAATATGTACAAGGGCTTGAAAGCCTAGAGGAAGGACCGTGGAGCCACACCAGCGACAGCACGCAGGCCAAGTTGGTGCCTGCAGGCCAGCCAGCGTGGTCCTGGACCCTGGCGCTCTTCCAGAAGCTTTCCATTGCCCTGCCTGAGATACCCCTCCTGTCCCGGCCCCCACTGCTTTTTTCCTTCCTCACCTCTGTCCGGAGAGAAATTCCAGCGGAAGGTATGGGTGACACATCCTCTTCTTTACAGGCGGCAGCCTGGCAACTCCTGCAGAAAGGCCAGCGGAACCCCACTCACACCGGGCCACCCACAAAGCTGTGGCCCCTCACTCCCTCCTCCCACCAGCACAGCCCCGAGACTGCTGACGGGGCAGAGAATATGGAGTCAGGCACAGATTCAGGGGCTATTGCTGCCTGGAGCTCTGTTTATATTGACCTCAACGAGGCACACCTGGGGAGGGCGGGCCGGCAGGGTAAGGCTGCCCAGGTCAGCTAATCCACAACCCTCAGGGAATCACATTGTTGAAAATGGACCCCGCTAAGGCAGAAGAGAAGCCAAGGGAAAAAAGGACACAATGCCATTTGCAGCACCGTAGATGAGTCTAGAAGTAATTACGTGACTTGTAGTAAGTCAGAAAGTGAAAGACACATATCATATCATATCACTTATAGGTGTTACCTAAAAATGGATACCAGGGCAGATATTTCCACGGAGAAGGGCAATCACAGATTCATTAAACAAACTTATGGTTCACCAATGGAAAGGTGTGAGGATTGGTTTCATTACGATATCGGGGTTAACAGACATATACAAACACAGGTGACATATATAATCACCAAATACCTACAGAATACCAAGAGAGGACTACTCAACATTCTGTCATAACGTACATGGGAAAAGGATCCCAAGAAGAACAGTCATCTGTATATGTGTAAAGGAACCACATCTTCCACACCTACAACAAGCCAAACATTGTAATCAAACTTGCTGTAATAAAAAATAAAAAAATTAAATTAAAAACACGAACAAGAAGTAGTGAGACAAACGTGAGAGGCTTTCTCCTGGCACATTCCATTCTAAACTCCAATCTAGAACACCACTTCCACTGAGGCTCTCTTGCCCTAGTAACCAGATTTGGTAAGGGTGAACTGCTGACACCTTGTGGCCGTTTCACACAACAGCAGCTTTAATCCCAAAGCTAATGGTCAGTTGATATTCAAAATCATTGCAGGCCTGTAAATGACACCTGCCCTGAAAACAAATCCTGGGGTCACATATCGACCAAAAAATTCAAAGGACGTCCATATTTCAAAAGGACCGTATCAAAAGGCATATTTTACGTACATTAGTGTTCTGCTTCTTTTCCTTTCTTTCCTTTTTTGTTAAAAAACACGGGAATGCTAAAAGGCATCCCTCAGAATGGGCGAAAATCGT
Source organism: Mesoplodon mirus (assembly GCF_964341445.2). Taxonomy (NCBI): domain Eukaryota; kingdom Metazoa; phylum Chordata; class Mammalia; order Artiodactyla; family Ziphiidae; genus Mesoplodon; species Mesoplodon mirus. The sequence goes on along the minus strand of NW_028295622.1, from coordinate 893,136 downwards.
TGCAGACGAATCAATGGACAGAGGTGTAATCTCCAATATATATAAACAGCTCATGCAGCTTAATATTAAAAAAACAAACAACCCAAAGAAATGGGCAGAAGATCTAAAGAGACGTTTCTTCAAAGGAGACACAGAGATGGCCAAGACGCACATGAAAAGCTGCTCAACAGCACTAATTATTAGAGAAATGCAAATCAAAACTACAATGAGGTATCACCTCACACCTGTTAGAATCGGCATCATCAGAAAATCTACAAACAACCAATTCTGGGGAGGGTGTGGACAAAAGGAGCCCTCTTCCACTATTGGTGGGAATGTAAATTGATACAGTCACTATGGAGAACAGTATGGAGTTTCCTTAAAAAAACTAGAAATAGAATTACCATCTGATCCAGCAATCCCACTTCTGGGCATATACCCAGAGAAAACCGTATTTCAAAAAGGCACATTCACCACAATGTTCGTTGCAGCACTATTTACAATAGCCAGGTAATGGAAGCAACCTAAATGCCCACAGACAGATGAATGGATAAAGATGTGGTACATATATAAAATGGAATATGACTCGGCCATAAAAAGGAATGAAACTGGGTCATCTGTAGAGACATCGATGGATCGAGAGACTGTCATACAGAATGAAGTAAGTCAGAAAGAGGAAAACAAATATTGTATATTAATGCATATATGTGGAGCCTAAAAATGGTACAGATGAACTGGTTTGCAGGGAAGAAATAGAGACACAGAGGTAGAGAACAAACGTATGGACACCAAGTGTGGGAAGCCATGGGGTGGTGGTGGTGGGATGAGTTGGGAGTTTGGGATTGACCTGTATACATGTATATGCATAAAATACATAACTAATAATAACGTGCTGTATAAAAAAATAAATAAAATTTCAAAATTTTAAAAAATAAAATTTAAAAATAAAACAGAAAAAAGTTCTTCCCGTCACACAGATGTATTTATAGGAATGAATTATTTCCATGCTTATATCTATAAATACATAAAAGAGGAATAACATCTAACTTGAAACATAAAAGAAAAAAAAAGTGAACCCACGAGTTATACAGAGGAAAACCCTATCACGGCACTTGCTCCAGTGGTAAACAATTCTGAAATTGGTCAGAGGTGGGGAACCATCTCCCATACAGCCAGCAACCCAACCCCCACGCAAGGAGCGTCCTCATTGCAAAGCTGGGGGACCGTGCCGAGGCATCTGTGAGTAAACGTGAGCTGAGCCCCAGGCCAGCTGCTGCTGAACTGTTCCCACCCTTTCCAGGTAAAACACCTGAATATGTACAAGGGCTTGAAAGCCTAGAGGAAGGACCGTGGAGCCACACCAGCGACAGCACGCAGGCCAACTTGGTGCCTGCAGGCCAGCCAGCGTGGTCCTGGACCCTGGCGCTCTTCCAGAAGCTTTCCATTGCCCTGCCTGAGATACCCCTCCTGTCCCGGCCCCCACTGCTTTTTTCCTTCCTCACCTCTGTCCGGAGAGAAATTCCAGCGGAAGGTATGGGTGACACATCCTCTTCTTTACAGGCGGCACCATGGCAACTCCTGCAGAAAGGCCAGCAGAACCCCACTCACACCGGGCCACCCACAAAGCTGTGGCCCCTCACTCCCTCCTCCCACCAGCACAGCCCCGAGACTGCTGACGGGGCAGAGAATATGGAGTCAGGCACAGCTTCAGGGGCTATTGCTGCCTGGAGCTCTGTTTATATTGACCTCAACGAGGCACACCTGGGGAGGGCGGGCCGGCAGGGTAAGGCTGCCCAGGTCAGCTAATCCACAACCCTCAGGGAATCACATTGTTGAAAATGGACCCCGCTAAGGCAGAAGAGAAGCCAAGGGAAAAAAGGACACAATGCCATTTGCAGCACCGTAGATGAGTCTAGAAGTAATCACGTGACTTGTAGTAAGTCAGAAAGTGAAAGACACATATCATATCATATCACTTATAGGTGTTACCTAAAAATGGATACCAGGGCAGATATTTCCACGGAGAAGGGCAATCACAGATTCATTAAACAAACTTATGGTTCACCAATGGAAAGGTGTGAGGATTGGTTTCATTACGATATCGGGGTTAACAGACATATACAAACACAGGTGACATATATAATCACCAAAGACCTACAGAATACCAAGAGAGGACTACTCAACATTCTGTCATAACGTACATGGGAAAACGATCCCAAGAAGAACAGTCATCTGTATATGTGTAAAAGAACCACATCTTCCACACCTACAACAAGCCAAACATTGTAATCAAACTTGCTGTAATAAAAAATAAAAAAATTAAATTAAAAACACGAACAAGAAGTAGTGAGACAAACGTGAGGGGCTTTCTCCTGGCACATTCCATTCTAAACTCCAATCTAGAACACCACTTCCACTGAGGCTCTCTTGCCCTAGTAACCAGATTTGGTAAGGGTGAACTGCTGCCACCTTGTGGCCGTTTCACACAACAGCAGCTTTAATCCCAACGCTAATGGTCAGTTGATATTCAAAATCATTGCAGGCCTGTAAATGACACCTGCCCTGAAAACAAATCCTGGGGTCACATATCGACCAAAAATTTCAAAGGACGTCCATATTTCAAAACCACCGTTTCAAAAGGCATATTTTACGCACATTAGTGTTCTGCTTCTTTTCCTTTCTTTCCTTTTTTGTTAAAAAACACGGGAATGGAAAAAGGCATCCCTCAGAATGGGCGAAAATCGTTGCAGACGAATCAATGGACAGAGGTTTAATCTCCAATATATATAAACAGCTCATGCAGCTTAATATTAAAAAAACAAACAACCCAAAAAAAATGGGCAGAAGATCTAAAGAGACGTTTCTTCAAAGGAGACACAGAGATGGCCAAGACGCACATGAAAAGCTGCTCAACAGCACTAATTATTAGAGAAATGCAAATCAAAACTACAATGAGGTATCACCTCACACCTGTTAGAATCGGCATCATCAGAAAATCTACAAACAACCAATTCTGGGGAGGGTGTGGACAAAAGGAGCCCTCTTCCACTATTGGTGGGAATGTAAATTGATACAGTCACTATGGAGAACAGTATGGAGTTTCCTTAAAAAAACTAGAAATAGAATTACCATCTGATCCAGCAATCCCACTTCTGGGCATATACCCAGAGAAAACCGTATTTCAAAAAGGCACATTCACCACAATGTTCGTTGCAGCACTATTTACAATAGCCAGGTAATGGAAGCAACCTAAATGCCCACAGACAGATGAATGGATAAAGATGTGGTACATATATAAAATGGAATATGACTCGGCCATAAAAAGGAATGAAACTGGGTCATCTGTAGAGACATCGATGGATCGAGAGACTGTCATACAGAATGAAGTAAGTCAGAAAGAGGAAAACAAATATTGTATATTAATGCATATATGTGGAGCCTAAAAATGGTACAGATGAACTGGTTTGCAGGGAAGAAATAGAGACACAGAGGTAGAGAACAAACGTATGGACACCAAGTGTGGGAAGCCATGGGGTGGTGGTGGTGGGATGAGTTGGGAGTTTGGGATTGACCTGTATACATGTATATGCATAAAATACATAACTAATAATAACGTGCTGTATAAAAAAATAAATAAAATTTCAAAATTTTAAAAAATAAAATTTAAAAATAAAACAGAAAAAAGTTCTTCCCGTCACACAGATGTATTTATAGGAATGAATTATTTCCATGCTTATATCTATAAATACATAAAAGAGGAATAACATCTAACTTGAAACATAAAAGAAAAAAAAAGTGAACCCACGAGTTATACAGAGGAAAACCCTATCACGGCACTTGCTCCAGTGGTAAACAATTCTGAAATTGGTCAGAGGTGGGGAACCATCTCCCATACAGCCAGCAACCCAACCCCCACGCAAGGAGCGTCCTCATTGCAAAGCTGGGGGACCGTGCCGAGGCATCTGTGAGTAAACGTGAGCTGAGCCCCAGGCCAGCTGCTGCTGAACTGTTCCCACCCTTTCCAGGTAAAACACCTGAATATGTACAAGGGCTTGAAAGCCTAGAGGAAGGACCGTGGAGCCACACCAGCGACAGCACACAGGCCAACTTGGTGCCTGCAGGCCAGCCAGCGTGGTCCTGGACCCTGGCGCTCTTCCAGAAGCTTTCCATTGCCCTGCCTGAGATACCCCTCCTGTCCCGGCCCCCACTGCTTTTTTCCTTCCTCACCTCTGTCCGGAGAGAAATTCCAGCGGAAGGTATGGGTGACACATCCTCTTCTTTACAGGCGGCAGCCTGGCAACTCCTGCAGAAAGGCCAGCAGAACCCCACTTACACCGGGCCACCCAAAAAGATGTGGCACCTCACTCCCTCCCACCAGCACAGCCCCGAGACTGCTGACGGGGCAGAGAATATGGAGTCAGGCACAGCTTCAGGGGCTGTTGCTGCCTGGAGCTCTGTTTATATTGACCTCAACGAGGCACACCTGGGGAGGGCGGGCCGGCAGGGTAAGGCTGCCCAGGTCAGCTAATCCACAACCCTCAGGGAATCACATTGTTGAAAATGGACCCCGCTAAGGCAGAAGAGAAGCCAAGGGAAAAAAGGACACAATGCCATTTGCAGCACCGTAGATGAGTCTAGAAGTAATCACGTGACTTGTAGTAAGTCAGAAAGTGAAAGACACATATCATATCATATCACTTATAGGTGTTACCTAAAAATGGATACCAGGGCAGATATTTCCACGGAGAAGGGCAATCACAGATTCATTAAACAAACTTATGGTTCACCAATGGAAAGGTGTGAGGATTGGTTTCATTACGATATCGGGGTTAACAGACATATACAAACACAGGTGACATATATAATCACCAAAGACCTACAGAATACCAAGAGAGGACTACTCAACATTCTGTCATAACGTACATGGGAAAACGATCCCAAGAAGAACAGTCATCTGTATATGTGTAAAAGAACCACATCTTCCACACCTACAACAAGCCAAACATTGTAATCAAACTTGCTGTAATAAAAAATAAAAAAATTAAATTAAAAACACGAACAAGAAGTAGTGAGACAAACGTGAGGGGCTTTCTCCTGGCACATTCCATTCTAAACTCCAATCTAGAACACCACTTCCACTGAGGCTCTCTTGCCCTAGTAACCAGATTTGGTAAGGGTGAACTGCTGCCACCTTGTGGCCGTTTCACACAACAGCAGCTTTAATCCCAACGCTAATGGTCAGTTGATATTCAAAATCATTGCAGGCCTGTAAATGACACCTGCCCTGAAAACAAATCCTGGGGTCACATATCGACCAAAAATTTCAAAGGACGTCCATATTTCAAAACCACCGTTTCAAAAGGCATATTTTACGCACATTAGTGTTCTGCTTCTTTTCCTTTCTTTCCTTTTTTGTTAAAAAACACGGGAATGGAAAAAGGCATCCCTCAGAATGGGCGAAAATCGTTGCAGACGAATCAATGGACAGAGGTTTAATCTCCAATATATATAAACAGCTCATGCAGCTTAATATTAAAAAAACAAACAACCCAAAAAAAATGGGCAGAAGATCTAAAGAGACGTTTCTTCAAAGGAGACACAGAGATGGCCAAGACGCACATGAAAAGCTGCTCAACAGCACTAATTATTAGAGAAATGCAAATCAAAACTACAATGAGGTATCACCTCACACCTGTTAGAATCGGCATCATCAGAAAATCTACAAACAACCAATTCTGGGGAGGGTGTGGACAAAAGGAGCCCTCTTCCACTATTGGTGGGAATGTAAATTGATACAGTCACTATGGAGAACAGTATGGAGTTTCCTTAAAAAAACTAGAAATAGAATTACCATCTGATCCAGCAATCCCACTTCTGGGCATATACCCAGAGAAAACCGTATTTCAAAAAGGCACATTCACCACAATGTTCGTTGCAGCACTATTTACAATAGCCAGGTAATGGAAGCAACCTAAATGCCCACAGACAGATGAATGGATAAAGATGTGGTACATATATAAAATGGAATATGACTCGGCCATAAAAAGGAATGAAACTGGGTCATCTGTAGAGACATCGATGGATCGAGAGACTGTCATACAGAATGAAGTAAGTCAGAAAGAGGAAAACAAATATTGTATATTAATGCATATATGTGGAGCCTAAAAATGGTACAGATGAACTGGTTTGCAGGGAAGAAATAGAGACACAGAGGTAGAGAACAAACGTATGGACACCAAGTGTGGGAAGCCATGGGGTGGTGGTGGTGGGATGAGTTGGGAGTTTGGGATTGACCTGTATACATGTATATGCATAAAATACATAACTAATAATAACGTGCTGTATAAAAAAATAAATAAAATTTCAAAATTTTAAAAAATAAAATTTAAAAATAAAACAGAAAAAAGTTCTTCCCGTCACACAGATGTATTTATAGGAATGAATTATTTCCATGCTTATATCTATAAATACATAAAAGAGGAATAACATCTAACTTGAAACATAAAAGAAAAAAAAAGTGAACCCACGAGTTATACAGAGGAAAACCCTATCACGGCACTTGCTCCAGTGGTAAACAATTCTGAAATTGGTCAGAGGTGGGGAACCATCTCCCATACAGCCAGCAACCCAACCCCCACGCAAGGAGCGTCCTCATTGCAAAGCTGGGGGACCGTGCCGAGGCATCTGTGAGTAAACGTGAGCTGAGCCCCAGGCCAGCTGCTGCTGAACTGTTCCCACCCTTTCCAGGTAAAACACCTGAATATGTACAAGGGCTTGAAAGCCTAGAGGAAGGACCGTGGAGCCACACCAGCGACAGCACACAGGCCAACTTGGTGCCTGCAGGCCAGCCAGCGTGGTCCTGGACCCTGGCGCTCTTCCAGAAGCTTTCCATTGCCCTGCCTGAGATACCCCTCCTGTCCCGGCCCCCACTGCTTTTTTCCTTCCTCACCTCTGTCCGGAGAGAAATTCCAGCGGAAGGTATGGGTGACACATCCTCTTCTTTACAGGCGGCAGCCTGGCAACTCCTGCAGAAAGGCCAGCAGAACCCCACTTACACCGGGCCACCCAAAAAGATGTGGCACCTCACTCCCTCCCACCAGCACAGCCCCGAGACTGCTGACGGGGCAGAGAATATGGAGTCAGGCACAGCTTCAGGGGCTATTGCTGCCTGGAGCTCTGTTTATATTGACCTCAACGAGGCACACCTGGGGAGGGCGGGCCGGCAGGGTAAGGCTGCCCAGGTCAGCTAATCCACAACCCTCTGGGAATCACATTGTTGAAAATGGACCCCGCTAAGGCAGAAGAGAAGCCAAGGGAAAAAAGTACACAATGCCATTTGCAACACCGTAGATGAGTCTAGAAGTAATCACGTGACTTGTAGTAAGTCAGAAAGTGAAAGACACATATCATATCATATCACTTATAGGTGTTACCTAAAAATGGATACCAGGGCAGATATTTCCACGGAGAAGGGCAATCACAGATTCATTAAACAAACTTATGGTTCACCAATGGAAAGGTGTGAGGATTGGTTTCATTACGATATCGGGGTTAACAGACATATACAAACACAGGTGACATATATAATCACCAAAGACCTACAGAATACCAAGAGAGGACTACTGAATATTCTGTCATAACGTACATGGGAAAAGGATCCCAAGAAGAACAGTCATCTGTATATGTGTAAAAGAACCACATCTTCCACACCTACAACAAGCCAAACATTGTAATCAAACTTGCTGTAATAAAAAATAAAAAAATTAAATTAAAAACACGAACAAGAAGTAGTGAGACAAACGTGAGGGGCTTTCTCCTGGCACATTCCATTCTAAACTCCAATCTAGAACACCACTTCCACTGAGGCTCTCTTGCCCTAGTAACCAGATTTGGTAAGGGTGAACTGCTGCCACCTTGTGGCCGTTTCACACAACAGCAGCTTTAATCCCAACGCTAATGGTCAGTTGATATTCAAAATCATTGCAGGCCTGTAAATGACACCTGCCCTGAAAACAAATCCTGGGGTCACATATCGACCAAAAAATTCAAAGGACGTCCATATTTCAAAACGACCGTTTCAAAAGGCATATTTTACGCACATTAGTGTTCTGCTTCTTTTCCTTTCTTTCCTTTTTTGTTAAAAAACACGGGAATGGAAAAAGGCATCCCTCAGAATGGGCGAAAATCGTTGCAGACGAATCAATGGACAGAGGTTTAATCTCCAATATATATAAACAGCTCATGCAGCTTAATATTAAAAAAACAAACAACCCAAAAAAAATGGGCAGAAGATCTAAAGAGACGTTTCTTCAAAGGAGACACAGAGATGGCCAAGACGCACATGAAAAGCTGCTCAACAGCACTAATTATTAGAGAAATGCAAATCAAAACTACAATGAGGTATCACCTCACACCTGTTAGAATCGGCATCATCAGAAAATCTACAAACAACCAATTCTGGGGAGGGTGTGGACAAAAGGAGCCCTCTTCCACTATTGGTGGGAATGTAAATTGATACAGTCACTATGGAGAACAGTATGGAGTTTCCTTAAAAAAACTAGAAATAGAATTACCATCTGATCCAGCAATCCCACTTCTGGGCATATACCCAGAGAAAACCGTATTTCAAAAAGGCACATTCACCACAATGTTCGTTGCAGCACTATTTACAATAGCCAGGTAATGGAAGCAACCTAAATGCCCACAGACAGATGAATGGATAAAGATGTGGTACATATATAAAATGGAATATGACTCGGCCATAAAAAGGAATGAAACTGGGTCATCTGTAGAGACATCGATGGATCGAGAGACTGTCATACAGAATGAAGTAAGTCAGAAAGAGGAAAACAAATATTGTATATTAATGCATATATGTGGAGCCTAAAAATGGTACAGATGAACTGGTTTGCAGGGAAGAAATAGAGACACAGAGGTAGAGAACAAACGTATGGACACCAAGTGTGGGAAGCCATGGGGTGGTGGTGGTGGGATGAGTTGGGAGTTTGGGATTGACCTGTATACATGTATATGCATAAAATACATAACTAATAATAACGTGCTGTATAAAAAAATAAATAAAATTTCAAAATTTTAAAAAATAAAATTTAAAAATAAAACAGAAAAAAGTTCTTCCCGTCACACAGATGTATTTATAGGAATGAATTATTTCCATGCTTATATCTATAAATACATAAAAGAGGAATAACATCTAACTTGAAACATAAAAGAAAAAAAAAGTGAACCCACGAGTTATACAGAGGAAAACCCTATCACGGCACTTGCTCCAGTGGTAAACAATTCTGAAATTGGTCAGAGGTGGGGAACCATCTCCCATACAGCCAGCAACCCAACCCCCACGCAAGGAGCGTCCTCATTGCAAAGCTGGGGGACCGTGCCGAGGCATCTGTGAGTAAACGTGAGCTGAGCCCCAGGCCAGCTGCTGCTGAACTGTTCCCACCCTTTCCAGGTAAAACACCTGAATATGTACAAGGGCTTGAAAGCCTAGAGGAAGGACCGTGGAGCCACACCAGTGACAGCACGCAGGCCAACTTGGTGCCTGCAGGCCAGCCAGCGTGGTCCTGGACCCTGGCGCTCTTCCAGAAGCTTTCCATTGCCCTGCCTGAGATACCCCTCCTGTCCCGGCCCCCACTGCTTTTTTCCTTCCTCACCTCTGTCCGGAGAGAAATTCCAGCGGAAGGTATGGGTGACACATCCTCTTCTTTACAGGCGGCACCATGGCAACTCCTGCAGAAAGGCCAGCAGAACCCCACTCACACCGGGCCACCCACAAAGCTGTGGCCCCTCACTCCCTCCTCCCACCAGCACAGCCCCGAGACTGCTGACGGGGCAGAGAATATGGAGTCAGGCACAGCTTCAGGGGCTATTGCTGCCTGGAGCTCTGTTTATATTGACCTCAACGAGGCACACCTGGGGAGGGCGGGCCGGCAGGGTAAGGCTGCCCAGGTCAGCTAATCCACAACCCTCAGGGAATCACATTGTTGAAAATGGACCCCGCTAAGGCAGAAGAGAAGCCAAGGGAAAAAAGGACACAATGCCATTTGCAGCACCGTAGATGAGTCTAGAAGTAATCACGTGACTTGTAGTAAGTCAGAAAGTGAAAGACACATATCATATCATATCACTTATAGGTGTTACCTAAAAATGGATACCAGGGCAGATATTTCCACGGAGAAGGGCAATCACAGATTCATTAAACAAACTTATGGTTCACCAATGGAAAGGTGTGAGGATTGGTTTCATTACGATATCGGGGTTAACAGACATATACAAACACAGGTGACATATATAATCACCAAAGACCTACAGAATACCAAGAGAGGACTACTCAACATTCTGTCATAACGTACATGGGAAAAGGATCCCAAGAAGAACAGTCATCTGTATATGTGTAAAAGAACCACATCTTCCACACCTACAACAAGCCAAACATTGTAATCAAACTTGCTGTAATAAAAAATAAAAAAATTAAATTAAAAACACGAACAAGAAGTAGTGAGACAAACGTGAGGGGCTTTCTCCTGGCACATTCCATTCTAAACTCCAATCTAGAACACCACTTCCACTGAGGCTCTCTTGCCCTAGTAACCAGATTTGGTAAGGGTGAACTGCTGCCACCTTGTGGCCGTTTCACACAACAGCAGCTTTAATCCCAACGCTAATGGTCAGTTGATATTCAAAATCATTGCAGGCCTGTAAATGACACCTGCCCTGAAAACAAATCCTGGGGTCACATATCGACCAAAAAATTCAAAGGACGTCCATATTTCAAAACGACCGTTTCAAAAGGCATATTTTACGCACATTAGTGTTCTGCTTCTTTTCCTTTCTTTCCTTTTTTGTTAAAAAACACGGGAATGGAAAAAGGCATCCCTCAGAATGGGCGAAAATCGTTGCAGACGAATCAATGGACAGAGGTTTAATCTCCAATATATATAAACAGCTCATGCAGCTTAATATTAAAAAAACAAACAACCCAAAAAAAATGGGCAGAAGATCTAAAGAGACGTTTCTTCAAAGGAGACACAGAGATGGCCAAGACGCACATGAAAAGCTGCTCAACAGCACTAATTATTAGAGAAATGCAAATCAAAACTACAATGAGGTATCACCTCACACCTGTTAGAATCGGCATCATCAGAAAATCTACAAACAACCAATTCTGGGGAGGGTGTGGACAAAAGGAGCCCTCTTCCACTATTGGTGGGAATGTAAATTGATACAGTCACTATGGAGAACAGTATGGAGTTTCCTTAAAAAACTAGAAATAGAATTACCATCTGATCCAGCAATCCCACTTCTGGGCATATACCCAGAGAAAACCGTATTTCAAAAAGGCACATTCACCACAATGTTCGTTGCAGCACTATTTACAATAGCCAGGTAATGGAAGCAACCTAAATGCCCACAGACAGATGAATGGATAAAGATGTGGTACATATATAAAATGGAATATGACTCGGCCATAAAAAGGAATGAAACTGGGTCATCTGTAGAGACATCGATGGATCGAGAGACTGTCATACAGAATGAAGTAAGTCAGAAAGAGGAAAACAAATATTGTATATTAATGCATATATGTGGAGCCTAAAAATGGTACAGATGAACTGGTTTGCAGGGAAGAAATAGAGACACAGAGGTAGAGAACAAACGTATGGACACCAAGTGTGGGAAGCCATGGGGTGGTGGTGGTGGGATGAGTTGGGAGTTTGGGATTGACCTGTATACATGTATATGCATAAAATACATAACTAATAATAACGTGCTGTATAAAAAAATAAATAAAATTTCAAAATTTTAAAAAATAAAATTTAAAAATAAAACAGAAAAAAGTTCTTCCCGTCACACAGATGTATTTATAGGAATGAATTATTTCCATGCTTATATCTATAAATACATAAAAGAGGAATAACATCTAACTTGAAACATAAAAGAAACAAAAAGTGAACCCACGAGTTATACAGAGGAAAACCCTATCACGGCACTTGCTCCAGTGGTAAACAATTCTGAAATTGGTCAGAGGTGGGGAACCATCTCCCATACAGCCAGAAACCCAACCCCCACGCAAGGAGCGTCCTTATTGCAAAGCTGGGGGACCGTGCCGAGGCATCTGTGAGTAAACGTGAGCTGAGCCCCAGGCCAGCTGCTGCTGAACTGTTCCCACCCTTTCCAGGTAAAACACCTGAATATGTACAAGGGCTTGAAAGCCTAGAGGAAGGACCGTGGAGCCACACCAGCGACAGCACGCAGGCCAACTTGGTGCCTGCAGGCCAGCCAGCGTGGTCCTGGACCCTGGCGCTCTTCCAGAAGCTTTCCATTGCCCTGCCTGAGATACCCCTCCTGTCCCGGCCCCCACTGCTTTTTTCCTTCCTCACCTCTGTCCGGAGAGAAATTCCAGCGGAAGGTATGGGTGACACATCCTCTTCTTTACAGGCGGCAGCCTGGCAACTCCTGCAGAAAGGCCAGCAGAACCCCACTCACACCGGGCCACCCACAAAGCTGTGGCCCCTCACTCCCTCCTCCCACCAGCACAGCCCCGAGACTGCTGACGGGGCAGAGAATATGGAGTCAGGCACAGCTTCAGGGGCTATTGCTGCCTGGAGCTCTGTTTATATTGACCTCAACGAGGCACACCTGGGGAGGGCGGGCCGGCAGGGTAAGGCTGCCCAGGTCAGCTAATCCACAACCCTCAGGGAATCACATTGTTGAAAATGGACCCCGCTAAGGCAGAAGAGAAGCCAAGGGAAAAAAGGACACAATGCCATTTGCAGCACCGTAGATGAGTCTAGAAGTAATCACGTGACTTGTAGTAAGTCAGAAAGTGAAAGACACATATCATATCATATCACTTATAGGTGTTACCTAAAAATGGATACCAGGGCAGATATTTCCACGGAGAAGGGCAATCACAGATTCATTAAACAAACTTATGGTTCACCAATGGAAAGGTGTGAGGATTGGTTTCATTACGATATCGGGGTTAACAGACATATACAAACACAGGTGACATATATAATCACCAAAGACCTACAGAATACCAAGAGAGGACTACTCAACATTCTGTCATAACGTACATGGGAAAAGGATCCCAAGAAGAACAGTCATCTGTATATGTGTAAAGGAACCACATCTTCCACACCTACAACAAGCCAAACATTGTAATCAAACTTGCTGTAATAAAAAATAAAAAAATTAAATTAAAAACACGAACAAGAAGTAGTGAGACAAACGTGAGGGGCTTTCTCCTGGCACATTCCATTCTAAACTCCAATCTAGAACACCACTTCCACTGAGGCTCTCTTGCCCTAGTAACCAGATTTGGTAAGGGTGAACTGCTGCCACCTTGTGGCCGTTTCACACAACAGCAGCTTTAATCCCAACGCTAATGGTCAGTTGATATTCAAAATCATTGCAGGCCTGTAAATGACACCTGCCCTGAAAACAAATCCTGGGGTCACATATCGACCAAAAACTTCAAAGGACGTCCATATTTCAAAACGACCGTTTCAAAAGGCATATTTTACGCACATTAGTGTTCTGCTTCTTTTCCTTTCTTTCCTTTTTTGTTAAAAAAACACGGGAATGGAAAAAGGCATCCCTCAGAATGGGCGAAAATCATTGCAGACGAATCAATGGACAGAGGTTTAATCTCCAATATATATAAACAGCTCATGCAGCTTAATATTAAAAAAACAAACAACCCAAAAAAAATGGGCAGAAGATCTAAAGAGAAGTTTCTTCAAAGGAGACACAGAAATGGCCAAGACGCACATGAAAAGCTGCTCAACAGCACTAATTATTAGAGAAATGCAAATCAAAACTACAATGAGGTATCACCTCACACCTGTTAGAATCGGCATCATCAGAAAATCTACAAACAACCAATTCTGGGGAGGGTGTGGACAAAAGGAGCCCTCTTCCACTATTGGTGGGAATGTAAATTGATACAGGCCCTATGGAGAACAGTATGGAGTTTCCTTAAAAAAATTAGAAATAGAATTACCATCTGATCCAGCAATCCCACTTCTGGGCATATACCCAGAGAAAACCGTATTTCAAAAAGGCACATTCACCACAATGTTCGTTGCAGCACTATTTACAATAGCCAGGTAATGGAAGCAACCTAAATGCCCACAGACAGATGAATGGATAAAGATGTGGTACATATATAAAATGGAATATGACTCGGCCATAAAAAGGAATGAAACTGGGTCATCTGTAGAGACATCGATGGATCGAGAGACTGTCATACAGAATGAAGTAAGTCAGAAAGAGGAAAACAAATATTGTATATTAATGCATATATGTGGAGCCTAAAAATGGTACAGATGAACTGGTTTGCAGGGAAGAAATAGAGACACAGAGGTAGAGAACAAACGTATGGACACCAAGTGTGGGAAGCCATGGGGTGGTGGTGGTGGGATGAGTTGGGAGTTTGGGATTGACCTGTATACATGTATATGCATAAAATACATAACTAATAATAACGTGCTGTATAAAAAAATAAATAAAATTTCAAAATTTTAAAAAATAAAATTTAAAAATAAAACAGAAAAAAGTTCTTCCCGTCACACAGATGTATTTATAGGAATGAATTATTTCCATGCTTATATCTATAAATACATAAAAGAGGAATAACATCTAACTTGAAACATAAAAGAAACAAAAAGTGAACCCACGAGTTATACAGAGGAAAACCCTATCACGGCACTTGCTCCAGTGGTAAACAATTCTGAAATTGGTCAGAGGTGGGGAACCATCTCCCATACAGCCAGAAACCCAACCCCCACGCAAGGAGCGTCCTTATTGCAAAGCTGGGGGACCGTGCCGAGGCATCTGTGAGTAAACGTGAGCTGAGCCCCAGGCCAGCTGCTGCTGAACTGTTCCCACCCTTTCCAGGTAAAACACCTGAATATGTACAAGGGCTTGAAAGCCTAGAGGAAGGACCGTGGAGCCACACCAGCGACAGCACGCAGGCCAACTTGGTGCCTGCAGGCCAGCCAGCGTGGTCCTGGACCCTGGCGCTCTTCCAGAAGCTTTCCATTGCCCTGCCTGAGATACCCCTCCTGTCCCGGCCCCCACTGCTTTTTTCCTTCCTCACCTCTGTCCGGAGAGAAATTCCAGCGGAAGGTATGGGTGACACATCCTCTTCTTTACAGGCGGCAGCCTGGCAACTCCTGCAGAAAGGCCAGCAGAACCCCACTCACACCGGGCCACCCACAAAGCTGTGGCCCCTCACTCCCTCCTCCCACCAGCACAGCCCCGAGACTGCTGACGGGGCAGAGAATATGGAGTCAGGCACAGCTTCAGGGGCTATTGCTGCCTGGAGCTCTGTTTATATTGACCTCAACGAGGCACACCTGGGGAGGGCGGGCCGGCAGGGTAAGGCTGCCCAGGTCAGCTAATCCACAACCCTCAGGGAATCACATTGTTGAAAATGGACCCCGCTAAGGCAGAAGAGAAGCCAAGGGAAAAAAGGACACAATGCCATTTGCAGCACCGTAGATGAGTCTAGAAGTAATCACGTGACTTGTAGTAAGTCAGAAAGTGAAAGACACATATCATATCATATCACTTATAGGTGTTACCTAAAAATGGATACCAGGGCAGATATTTCCACGGAGAAGGGCAATCACAGATTCATTAAACAAACTTATGGTTCACCAATGGAATGGTGTGAGGATTGGTTTCATTACGATATCAGGGTTAACAGACATATACAAACACAGGTGACATATATAATCACCAAAGACCTACAGAATACCAAGAGAGGACTACTCAACATTCTGTCATAACGTACATGGGAAAAGGATCCCAAGAAGAACAGTCATCTGTATATGTGTAAAAGAACCACATCTTCCACACCTACAACAAGCCAAACATTGTAATCAAACTTGCTGTAATAAAAAATAAAAAAATTAAATTAAAAACACGAACAAGAAGTAGTGAGACAAACGTGAGGGGCTTTCTCCTGGCACATTCCATTCTAAACTCCAATCTAGAACACCACTTCCACTGAGGCTCTCTTGCCCTAGTAACCAGATTTGGTAAGGGTGAACTGCTGCCACCTTGTGGCCGTTTCACACAACAGCAGCTTTAATCCCAACGCTAATGGTCAGTTGATATTCAAAATCATTGCAGGCCTGTAAATGACACCTGCCCTGAAAACAAATCCTGGGGTCACATATCGACCAAAAACTTCAAAGGACGTCCATATTTCAAAACGACCGTTTCAAAAGGCATATTTTACGCACATTAGTGTTCTGCTTCTTTTCCTTTCTTTCCTTTTTTGTTAAAAAACACGGGAATGGAAAAAGGCATCCCTCAGAATGGGCGAAAATCGTTGCAGACGAATCAATGGACAGAGGTTTAATCTCCAATATATATAAACAGCTCATGCAGCTTAATATTAAAAAAACAAACAACCCAAAAAAAATGGGCAGAAGATCTAAAGAGACGTTTCTTCAAAGGAGACACAGAGATGGCCAAGACGCACATGAAAAGCTGCTCAACAGCACTAATTATTAGAGAAATGCAAATCAAAACTACAATGAGGTATCACCTCACACCTGTTAGAATCGGCATCATCAGAAAATCTACAAACAACCAATTCTGGGGAGGGTGTGGACAAAAGGAGCCCTCTTCCACTATTGGTGGGAATGTAAATTGATACAGTCACTATGGAGAACAGTATGGAGTTTCCTTAAAAAAACTAGAAATAGAATTACCATCTGATCCAGCAATCCCACTTCTGGGCATATACCCAGAGAAAACCGTATTTCAAAAAGGCACATTCACCACAATGTTCGTTGCAGCACTATTTACAATAGCCAGGTAATGGAAGCAACCTAAATGCCCACAGACAGATGAATGGATAAAGATGTGGTACATATATAAAATGGAATATGACTCGGCCATAAAAAGGAATGAAACTGGGTCATCTGTAGAGACATCGATGGATCGAGAGACTGTCATACAGAATGAAGTAAGTCAGAAAGAGGAAAACAAATATTGTATATTAATGCATATATGTGGAGCCTAAAAATGGTACAGATGAACTGGTTTGCAGGGAAGAAATAGAGACACAGAGGTAGAGAACAAACGTATGGACACCAAGTGTGGGAAGCCATGGGGTGGTGGTGGTGGGATGAGTTGGGAGTTTGGGATTGACCTGTATACATGTATATGCATAAAATACATAACTAATAATAACGTGCTGTATAAAAAAATAAATAAAATTTCAAAATTTTAAAAAATAAAATTTAAAAATAAAACAGAAAAAAGTTCTTCCCGTCACACAGATGTATTTATAGGAATGAATTATTTCCATGCTTATATCTATAAATACATAAAAGAGGAATAACATCTAACTTGAAACATAAAAGAAAAAAAAAGTGAACCCACGAGTTATACAGAGGAAAACCCTATCACGGCACTTGCTCCAGTGGTAAACAATTCTGAAATTGGTCAGAGGTGGGGAACCATCTCCCATACAGCCAGCAACCCAACCCCCACGCAAGGAGCGTCCTCATTGCAAAGCTGGGGGACCGTGCCGAGGCATCTGTGAGTAAACGTGAGCTGAGCCCCAGGCCAGCTGCTGCTGAACTGTTCCCACCCTTTCCAGGTAAAACACCTGAATATGTACAAGGGCTTGAAAGCCTAGAGGAAGGACCGTGGAGCCACACCAGCGACAGCACGCAGGCCAACTTGGTGCCTGCAGGCCAGCCAGCGTGGTCCTGGACCCTGGCGCTCTTCCAGAAGCTTTCCATTGCCCTGCCTGAGATACCCCTCCTGTCCCGGCCCCCACTGCTTTTTTCCTTCCTCACCTCTGTCCGGAGAGAAATTCCAGCGGAAGGTATGGGTGACACATCCTCTTCTTTACAGGCGGCACCATGGCAACTCCTGCAGAAAGGCCAGCAGAACCCCACTCACACCGGGCCACCCACAAAGCTGTGGCCCCTCACTCCCTCCTCCCACCAGCACAGCCCCGAGACTGCTGACGGGGCAGAGAATATGGAGTCAGGCACAGCTTCAGGGGCTATTGCTGCCTGGAGCTCTGTTTATATTGACCTCAACGAGGCACACCTGGGGAGGGCGGGCCGGCAGGGTAAGGCTGCCCAGGTCAGCTAATCCACAACCCTCAGGGAATCACATTGTTGAAAATGGACCCCGCTAAGGCAGAAGAGAAGCCAAGGGAAAAAAGGACACAATGCCATTTGCAGCACCGTAGATGAGTCTAGAAGTAATCACGTGACTTGTAGTAAGTCAGAAAGTGAAAGACACATATCATATCATATCACTTATAGGTGTTACCTAAAAATGGATACCAGGGCAGATATTTCCACGGAGAAGGGCAATCACAGATTCATTAAACAAACTTATGGTTCACCAATGGAAAGGTGTGAGGATTGGTTTCATTACGATATCGGGGTTAACAGACATATACAAACACAGGTGACATATATAATCACCAAAGACCTACAGAATACCAAGAGAGGACTACTCAACATTCTGTCATAACGTACATGGGAAAAGGATCCCAAGAAGAACAGTCATCTGTATATGTGTAAAAGAACCACATCTTCCACACCTACAACAAGCCAAACATTGTAATCAAACTTGCTGTAATAAAAAATAAAAAAATTAAATTAAAAACACGAACAAGAAGTAGTGAGACAAACGTGAGGGGCTTTCTCCTGGCACATTCCATTCTAAACTCCAATCTAGAACACCACTTCCACTGAGGCTCTCTTGCCCTAGTAACCAGATTTGGTAAGGGTGAACTGCTGCCACCTTGTGGCCGTTTCACACAACAGCAGCTTTAATCCCAACGCTAATGGTCAGTTGATATTCAAAATCATTGCAGGCCTGTAAATGACACCTGCCCTGAAAACAAATCCTGGGGTCACATATCGACCAAAAAATTCAAAGGACGTCCATATTTCAAAACGACCGTTTCAAAAGGCATATTTTACGCACATTAGTGTTCTGCTTCTTTTCCTTTCTTTCCTTTTTTGTTAAAAAACACGGGAATGGAAAAAGGCATCCCTCAGAATGGGCGAAAATCGTTGCAGACGAATCAATGGACAGAGGTTTAATCTCCAATATATATAAACAGCTCATGCAGCTTAATATTAAAAAAACAAACAACCCAAAAAAAATGGGCAGAAGATCTAAAGAGATGTTTCTTCAAAGGAGACACAGAGATGGCCAAGACGCACATGAAAAGCTGCTCAACAGCACTAATTATTAGAGAAATGCAAATCAAAACTACAATGAGGTATCACCTCACACCTGTTAGAATCGGCATCATCAGAAAATCTACAAACAACCAATTCTGGGGAGGGTGTGGACAAAAGGAGCCCTCTTCCACTATTGGTGGGAATGTAAATTGATACAGTCACTATGGAGAACAGTATGGAGTTTCCTTAAAAAACTAGAAATAGAATTACCATCTGATCCAGCAATCCCACTTCTGGGCATATACCCAGAGAAAACCGTATTTCAAAAAGGCACATTCACCACAATGTTCGTTGCAGCACTATTTACAATAGCCAGGTAATGGAAGCAACCTAAATGCCCACAGACAGATGAATGGATAAAGATGTGGTACATATATAAAATGGAATATGACTCGGCCATAAAAAGGAATGAAACTGGGTCATCTGTAGAGACATCGATGGATCGAGAGACTGTCATACAGAATGAAGTAAGTCAGAAAGAGGAAAACAAATATTGTATATTAATGCATATATGTGGAGCCTAAAAATGGTACAGATGAACTGGTTTGCAGGGAAGAAATAGAGACACAGAGGTAGAGAACAAACGTATGGACACCAAGTGTGGGAAGCCATGGGGTGGTGGTGGTGGGATGAGTTGGGAGTTTGGGATTGACCTGTATACATGTATATGCATAAAATACATAACTAATAATAACGTGCTGTATAAAAAAATAAATAAAATTTCAAAATTTTAAAAAATAAAATTTAAAAATAAAACAGAAAAAAGTTCTTCCCGTCACACAGATGTATTTATAGGAATGAATTATTTCCATGCTTATATCTATAAATACATAAAAGAGGAATAACATCTAAATTGAAACATAAAAGAAAAAAAAGTGAACCCACGAGTTATACAGAGGAAAACCCTATCACGGCACTTGCTCCAGTGGTAAACAATTCTGAAATTGGTCAGAGGTGGGGAACCATCTCCCATACAGCCAGCAACCCAACCCCCACGCAAGGAGCGTCCTCATTGCAAAGCTGGGGGACCGTGCCGAGGCATCTGTGAGTAAACGTGAGCTGAGCCCCAGGCCAGCTGCTGCTGAACTGTTCCCACCCTTTCCAGGTAAAACACCTGAATATGTACAAGGGCTTGAAAGCCTAGAGGAAGGACCGTGGAGCCACACCAGCGACAGCACGCAGGCCAACTTGGTGCCTGCAGGCCAGCCAGCCTGGTCCTGGACCCTGGCGCTCTTCCAGAAGCTTTCCATTGCCCTGCCTGAGATACCCCTCCTGTCCCGGCCCCCACTGCTTTTTTCCTTCCTCACCTCTGTCCGGAGAGAAATTCCAGCGGAAGGTATGGGTGACACATCCTCTTCTTTACAGGCGGCAGCCTGGCAACTCCTGCAGAAAGGCCAGCAGAACCCCACTCACACCGGGCCACCCACAAAGCTGTGGCCCCTCACTCCCTCCTCCCACCAGCACAGCCCCGAGACTGCTGACGGGGCAGAGAATATGGAGTCAGGCACAGCTTCAGGGGCTATTGCTGCCTGGAGCTCTGTTTATATTGACCTCAACAAGGCACACCTGGGGAGGGCGGGCCGGCAGGGTAAGGCTGCCCAGGTCAGCTAATCCACAACCCTCAGGGAATCACATTGTTGAAAATGGACCCCGCTAAGGCAGAAGAGAAGCCAAGGGAAAAAAGGACACAATGCCATTTGCAGCACCGTAAATGAGTCTAGAAGTAATCACGTGACTTGTAGTAAGTCAGAAAGTGAAAGACACATATCATATCATATCACTTATAGGTGTTACCTAAAAATGGATACCAGGGCAGATATTTCCACGGAGAAGGGCAATCACAGATTCATTAAACAAACTTATGGTTCACCAATGGAAAGGTGTGAGGATTGGTTTCATTACGATATCGGGGTTAACAGACATATACAAACACAGGTGACATATATAATCACCAAAGACCTACAGAATACCAAGAGAGGACTACTCAACATTCTGTCATAACGTACATGGGAAAAGGATCCCAAGAAGAACAGTCATCTGTATATGTGTAAAGGAACCACATCTTCCACACCTACAACAAGCCAAACATTGTAATCAAACTTGCTGTAATAAAAAATAAAAAAATTAAATTAAAAACACGAACAAGAAGTAGTGAGACAAACGTGAGGGGCTTTCTCCTGGCACATTCCATTCTAAACTCCAATCTAGAACACCACTTCCACTGAGGCTCTCTTGCCCTAGTAACCAGATTTGGTAAGGGTGAACTGCTGCCACCTTGTGGCCGTTTCACACAACAGCAGCTTTAATCCCAACGCTAATGGTCAGTTGATATTCAAAATCATTGCAGGCCTGTAAATGACACCTGCCCTGAAAACAAATCCTGGGGTCACATATCGACCAAAAACTTCAAAGGACGTCCATATTTCAAAACGACCGTTTCAAAAGGCATATTTTACGCACATTAGTGTTCTGCTTCTTTTCCTTTCTTTCCTTTTTTGTTAAAAAAACACGGGAATGGAAAAAGGCATCCCTCAGAATGGGCGAAAATCATTGCAGACGAATCAATGGACAGAGGTTTAATCTCCAATATATATAAACAGCTCATGCAGCTTAATATTAAAAAAACAAACAACCCAAAAAAAATGGGCAGAAGATCTAAAGAGAAGTTTCTTCAAAGGAGACACAGAAATGGCCAAGACGCACATGAAAAGCTGCTCAACAGCACTAATTATTAGAGAAATGCAAATCAAAACTACAATGAGGTATCACCTCACACCTGTTAGAATCGGCATCATCAGAAAATCTACAAACAACCAATTCTGGGGAGGGTGTGGACAAAAGGAGCCCTCTTCCACTATTGGTGGGAATGTAAATTGATACAGGCCCTATGGAGAACAGTATGGAGTTTCCTTAAAAAAATTAGAAATAGAATTACCATCTGATCCAGCAATCCCACTTCTGGGCATATACCCAGAGAAAACCGTATTTCAAAAAGGCACATTCACCACAATGTTCGTTGCAGCACTATTTACAATAGCCAGGTAATGGAAGCAACCTAAATGCCCACAGACAGATGAATGGATAAAGATGTGGTACATATATAAAATGGAATATGACTCGGCCATAAAAAGGAATGAAACTGGGTCATCTGTAGAGACATCGATGGATCGAGAGACTGTCATACAGAATGAAGTAAGTCAGAAAGAGGAAAACAAATATTGTATATTAATGCATATATGTGGAGCCTAAAAATGGTACAGATGAACTGGTTTGCAGGGAAGAAATAGAGACACAGAGGTAGAGAACAAACGTATGGACACCAAGTGTGGGAAGCCATGGGGTGGTGGTGGTGGGATGAGTTGGGAGTTTGGGATTGACCTGTATACATGTATATGCATAAAATACATAACTAATAATAACGTGCTGTATAAAAAAATAAATAAAATTTCAAAATTTTAAAAAATAAAATTTAAAAATAAAACAGAAAAAAGTTCTTCCCGTCACACAGATGTATTTATAGGAATGAATTATTTCCATGCTTATATCTATAAATACATAAAAGAGGAATAACATCTAACTTGAAACATAAAAGAAACAAAAAGTGAACCCACGAGTTATACAGAGGAAAACCCTATCACGGCACTTGCTCCAGTGGTAAACAATTCTGAAATTGGTCAGAGGTGGGGAACCATCTCCCATACAGCCAGAAACCCAACCCCCACGCAAGGAGCGTCCTTATTGCAAAGCTGGGGGACCGTGCCGAGGCATCTGTGAGTAAACGTGAGCTGAGCCCCAGGCCAGCTGCTGCTGAACTGTTCCCACCCTTTCCAGGTAAAACACCTGAATATGTACAAGGGCTTGAAAGCCTAGAGGAAGGACCGTGGAGCCACACCAGCGACAGCACGCAGGCCAACTTGGTGCCTGCAGGCCAGCCAGCGTGGTCCTGGACCCTGGCGCTCTTCCAGAAGCTTTCCATTGCCCTGCCTGAGATACCCCTCCTGTCCCGGCCCCCACTGCTTTTTTCCTTCCTCACCTCTGTCCGGAGAGAAATTCCAGCGGAAGGTATGGGTGACACATCCTCTTCTTTACAGGCGGCAGCCTGGCAACTCCTGCAGAAAGGCCAGCAGAACCCCACTCACACCGGGCCACCCACAAAGCTGTGGCCCCTCACTCCCTCCTCCCACCAGCACAGCCCCGAGACTGCTGACGGGGCAGAGAATATGGAGTCAGGCACAGCTTCAGGGGCTATTGCTGCCTGGAGCTCTGTTTATATTGACCTCAACGAGGCACACCTGGGGAGGGCGGGCCGGCAGGGTAAGGCTGCCCAGGTCAGCTAATCCACAACCCTCAGGGAATCACATTGTTGAAAATGGACCCCGCTAAGGCAGAAGAGAAGCCAAGGGAAAAAAGGACACAATGCCATTTGCAGCACCGTAGATGAGTCTAGAA
Organism: Mesoplodon mirus; assembly: GCF_964341445.2. Taxonomy (NCBI): domain Eukaryota; kingdom Metazoa; phylum Chordata; class Mammalia; order Artiodactyla; family Ziphiidae; genus Mesoplodon; species Mesoplodon mirus. The sequence continues at coordinate 869,446 of NW_028295622.1, read as the reverse complement.
GTAATCACGTGACTTGTAGTAAGTCAGAAAGTGAAAGACACATATCATATCATATCACTTATAGGTGTTACCTAAAAATGGATACCAGGGCAGATATTTCCACGGAGAAGGGCAATCACAGATTCATTAAACAAACTTATGGTTCACCAATGGAATGGTGTGAGGATTGGTTTCATTACGATATCAGGGTTAACAGACATATACAAACACAGGTGACATATATAATCACCAAAGACCTACAGAATACCAAGAGAGGACTACTCAACATTCTGTCATAACGTACATGGGAAAAGGATCCCAAGAAGAACAGTCATCTGTATATGTGTAAAAGAACCACATCTTCCACACCTACAACAAGCCAAACATTGTAATCAAACTTGCTGTAATAAAAAATAAAAAAATTAAATTAAAAACACGAACAAGAAGTAGTGAGACAAACGTGAGGGGCTTTCTCCTGGCACATTCCATTCTAAACTCCAATCTAGAACACCACTTCCACTGAGGCTCTCTTGCCCTAGTAACCAGATTTGGTAAGGGTGAACTGCTGCCACCTTGTGGCCGTTTCACACAACAGCAGCTTTAATCCCAACGCTAATGGTCAGTTGATATTCAAAATCATTGCAGGCCTGTAAATGACACCTGCCCTGAAAACAAATCCTGGGGTCACATATCGACCAAAAACTTCAAAGGACGTCCATATTTCAAAACGACCGTTTCAAAAGGCATATTTTACGCACATTAGTGTTCTGCTTCTTTTCCTTTCTTTCCTTTTTTGTTAAAAAACACGGGAATGGAAAAAGGCATCCCTCAGAATGGGCGAAAATCGTTGCAGACGAATCAATGGACAGAGGTTTAATCTCCAATATATATAAACAGCTCATGCAGCTTAATATTAAAAAAACAAACAACCCCCAAAAAATGGGCAGAAGATCTAAAGAGACGTTTCTTCAAAGGAGACACAGAGATGGCCAAGACGCACATGAAAAGCTGCTCAACAGCACTAATTATTAGAGAAATGCAAATCAAAACTACAATGAGGTATCACCTCACACCTGTTAGAATCGGCATCATCAGAAAATCTACAAACAACCAATTCTGGGGAGGGTGTGGACAAAAGGAGCCCTCTTCCACTATTGGTGGGAATGTAAATTGATACAGTCCCTATGGAGAACAGTATGGAGTTTCCTTAAAAAAATTAGAAATAGAATTACCATCTGATCCAGCAATCCCACTTCTGGGCATATACCCAGAGAAAACCATATTTCAAAAAGGCACATTCACCACAATGTTCGTTGCAGCACTATTTACAATAGCCAGGTAATGGAAGCAACCTAAATGCCCACAGACAGATGAATGGATAAAGATGTGGTACATATATAAAATGGAATATGACTCGGCCATAAAAAGGAATGAAACTGGGTCATCTGTAGAGACATCGATGGATCGAGAGACTGTCATACAGAATGAAGTAAGTCAGAAAGAGGAAAACAAATATTGTATATTAATGCATATATGTGGAGCCTAAAAATGGTACAGATGAACTGGTTTGCAGGGAAGAAATAGAGACACAGAGGTAGAGAACAAACGTATGGACACCAAGTGTGGGAAGCCATGGGGTGGTGGTGGTGGGATGAGTTGGGAGTTTGGGATTGACCTGTATACATGTATATGCATAAAATACATAACTAATAATAACGTGCTGTATAAAAAAATAAATAAAATTTCAAAATTTTAAAAAATAAAATTTAAAAATAAAACAGAAAAAAGTTCTTCCCGTCACACAGATGTATTTATAGGAATGAATTATTTCCATGCTTATATCTATAAATACATAAAAGAGGAATAACATCTAACTTGAAACATAAAAGAAAAAAAAAGTGAACCCACGAGTTATACAGAGGAAAACCCTATCACGGCACTTGCTCCAGTGGTAAACAATTCTGAAATTGGTCAGAAGTGGGGAACCATCTCCCATACAGCCAGCAACCCAACCCCCACAAAAGGAGCGTCCTCATTGCAAAGCTGGGGGACCGTGCCGAGGCATCTGTGAGTAAACGTGAGCTGAGCCCCAGTCCAGCTGCTGCTGAACTGTTCCCACCCTTTCCAGGTAAAACACCTGAATATGTACAAGGGCTTGAAAGCCTAGAGGAAGGACCGTGGAGCCACACCAGCGACAGCACGCAGGCCAACTTGGTGCCTGCAGGCCAGCCAGCGTGGTCCTGGACACTGGCGCTCTTCCAGAAGCTTTCCATTGCCCTGCCTGAGATACCCCTCCTGTCCCGGCCCCCACTGCTTTTTTCCTTCCTCACCTCTGTCCGGAGAGAAATTCCAGCGGAAGGTATGGGTGACACATCCTCTTCTTTACAGGCGGCAGCCTGGCAACTCCTGCAGAAAGGCCAGCAGAACCCCACTCACACCGGGCCACCCACAAAGCTGTGGCCCCTCACTCCCTCCTCCCACCAGCACAGCCCCGAGACTGCTGACGGGGCAGAGAATATGGAGTCAGGCACAGCTTCAGGGGCTATTGCTGCCTGGAGCTCTGTTTATATTGACCTCAACGAGGCACACCTGGGGAGGGCGGGCCGGCAGGGTAAGGCTGCCCAGGTCAGCTAATCCACAACCCTCAGGGAATCACATTGTTGAAAATGGACCCGGCTAAGGCAGAAGAGAAGCCAAGGGAAAAAAAGGACACAATGCCATTTGCAGCACCGTAGATGAGTCTAGAAGTAATCACGTGACTTGTAGTAAGTCAGAAAGTGAAAGACACATATCATATCATATCACTTATAGGTGTTACCTAAAAATGGATACCAGGGCAGATATTTCCACGGAGAAGGGCAATCACAGATTCATTAAACAAACTTATGGTTCACCAATGGAAAGGTGTGAGGATTGGTTTCATTACGATATCGGGGTTAACAGACATATACAAACACAGGTGACATATATAATCACCAAAGACCTACAGAATACCAAGAGAGGACTACTCAACATTCTGTCATAACGTACATGGGAAAAGGATCCCAAGAAGAACAGTCATCTGTATATGTGTAAAGGAACCACATCTTCCACACCTACAACAAGCCAAACATTGTAATCAAACTTGCTGTAATAAAAAATAAAAAAATTAAATTAAAAACACGAACAAGAAGTAGTGAGACAAACGTGAGGGGCTTTCTCCTGGCACATTCCATTCTAAACTCCAATCTAGAACACCACTTCCACTGAGGCTCTCTTGCCCTAGTAACCAGATTTGGTAAGGGTGAACTGCTGCCACCTTGTGGCCGTTTCACACAACAGCAGCTTTAATCCCAACGCTAATGGTCAGTTGATATTCAAAATCATTGCAGGCCTGTAAATGACACCTGCCCTGAAAACAAATCCTGGGGTCACATATCGACCAAAAATTTCAAAGGACGTCCATATTTCAAAACGACCGTTTCAAAAGGCATATTTTACGCACATTAGTGTTCTGCTTCTTTTCCTTTCTTTCCTTTTTTGTTAAAAAACACGGGAATGGAAAAAGGCATCCCTCAGAATGGGCGAAAATCGTTGCAGACGAATCAATGGACAGAGGTTTAATCTCCAATATATATAAACAGCTCATGCAGCTTAATATTAAAAAAACAAACAACCCAAAAAAAATGGGCAGAAGATCTAAAGAGACGTTTCTTCAAAGGAGACACCGAGATGGCCAAGACGCACATGAAAAGCTGCTCAACAGCACTAATTATTAGAGAAATGCAAATCAAAACTACAATGAGGTATCACCTCACACCTGTTAGAATCGGCATCATCAGAAAATCTACAAACAACCAATTCTGGGGAGGGTGTGGACAAAAGGAGCCCTCTTCCACTATTGGTGGGAATGTAAATTGATACAGTCCCTATGGAGAACAGTATGGAGTTTCCTTAAAAAAATTAGAAATAGAATTACCATCTGATCCAGCAATCCCACTTCTGGGCATATACCCAGAGAAAACCGTATTTCAAAAAGGCACATTCACCACAATGTTCGTTGCAGCACTATTTACAATAGCCAGGTAATGGAAGCAACCTAAATGCCCACAGACAGATGAATGGATAAAGATGTGGTACATATATAAAATGGAATATTACTCGGCCATAAAAAGGAATGAAACTGGGTCATTTGCAGAGACATCGATGGATCGAGAGACTGTCATACAGAATGAAGTAAGTCAGAAAGAGGAAAACAAATATTGTATATTAATGCATATATGTGGAGCCTAAAAATGGTACAGATGAACTGGTTTGCAGGGAAGAAATAGAGACACAGAGGTAGAGAACAAACATATGGACACCAAGTGTGGGAAGCCATGGGGTGGTGGTGGTGGGATGAGTTGGGAGTTTGGGATTGACCTGTATACATGTATATGCATAAAATACATAACTAATAATAACGTGCTGTATAAAAAAATAAATAAAATTTCAAAATTTTAAAAAATAAAATTTAAAAATAAAACAGAAAAAATTCTTCCCGTCACACAGATGTATTTATAGGAATGAATTATTTCCATGCTTATATCTATAAATACATAAAAGAGGAATAACATCTAACTTGAAACATAAAAGAAAAAAAAAGTGAACCCACGAGTTATACAGAGGAAAACCCTATCATGGCACTTGCTCCAGTGGTAAACAATTCTGAAATTGGTCAGAGGTGGGGAACCATCTCCCATACAGCCAGCAACCCAACCCCCACAAAACTAGCGTCCTCATTGCAAAGCTGGGGGACCGTGCCGAGGCATCTGTGAGTAAACGTGAGCTGAGCCCCAGTCCAGCTGCTGCTGAACTGTTCCCACCCTTTCCAGGTAAAACACCTGAATATGTACAAGGGCTTGAAAGCCTAGAGGAAGGACCGTGGAGCCACACCAGCGACAGCACGCAGGCCAACTTGGTGCCTGCAGGCCAGCCAGCGTGGTCCTGGACCCTGGCGCTCTTCCAGAAGCTTTCCATTGCCCTGCCTGAGATACCCCTCCTGTTCCGGCCCCCACTGCTTTTTTCCTTCCTCACCTCTGTCCGGAGAGAAATTCCAGCGGAAGGTATGGGTGACACATCCTCTTCTTTACAGGCGGCAGCCTGGCAACTCCTGCAGAAAGGCCAGCAGAACCCCACTCACACCGGGCCACCCACAAAGCTGTGGCCCCTCACTCCCTCCTCCCACCAGCACAGCCCCGAGACTGCTGACGGGGCAGAGAATATGGAGTCAGGCACAGCTTCAGGGGCTATTGCTGCCTGGAGCTCTGTTTATATTGACCTCAACGAGGCACACCTGGGGAGGGCGGGCCGGCAGGGTAAGGCTGCCCAGGTCAGCTAATCCACAACCCTCAGGGAATCACATTGTTGAAAATGGACCCGGCTAAGGCAGAAGAGAAGCCAAGGGAAAAAAAGGACACAATGCCATTTGCAGCACCGTAGATGAGTCTAGAAGTAATCACGTGACTTGTAGTAAGTCAGAAAGTGAAAGACACATATCATATCATATCACTTATAGGTGTTACCTAAAAATGGATACCAGGGCAGATATTTCCACGGAGAAGGGCAATCACAGATTCATTAAACAAACTTATGGTTCACCAATGGAAAGGTGTGAGGATTGGTTTCATTACGATATCGGGGTTAACAGACATATACAAACACAGGTGACATATATAATCACCAAAGACCTACAGAATACCAAGAGAGGACTACTCAACATTCTGTCATAACGTACATGGGAAAAGGATCCCAAGAAGAACAGTCATCTGTATATGTGTAAAAGAACCACATCTTCCACACCTACAACAAGCCAAACATTGTAATCAAACTTGCTGTAATAAAAAATAAAAAAAATTAAATTAAAAACACGAACAAGAAGTAGTGAGACAAACGTGAGGGGCTTTCTCCTGGCACATTCCATTCTAAACTCCAATCTAGAACACCACTTCCACTGAGGCTCTCTTGCCCTAGTAACCAGATTTGGTAAGGGTGAACTGCTGCCACCTTGTGGCCGTTTCACACAACAGCAGCTTTAATCCCAACGCTAATGGTCAGTTGATATTCAAAATCATTGCAGGCCTGTAAATGACACCTGCCCTGAAAACAAATCCTGGGGTCACATATCGACCAAAAAATTCAAAGGACGTCCATATTTCAAAACGACCGTTTCAAAAGGCATATTTTACGCACATTAGTGTTCTGCTTCTTTTCCTTTCTTTCCTTTTTTGTTAAAAAACACGGGAATGGAAAAAGGCATCCCTCAGAATGGGCGAAAATCGTTGCAGACGAATCAATGGACAGAGGTTTAATCTCCAATATATATAAACAGCTCATGCAGCTTAATATTAAAAAAACAAACAACCCAAAAAAAATGGGCAGAAGATCTAAAGAGACGTTTCTTCAAAGGAGACACAGAGATGGCCAAGACGCACATGAAAAGCTGCTCAACAGCACTAATTATTAGAGAAATGCAAATCAAAACTACAATGAGGTATCACCTCACACCTGTTAGAATCGGCATCATCAGAAAATCTACAAACAACCAATTCTGGGGAGGGTGTGCACAAAAGGAGCCCTCTTCCACTATTGGTGGGAATGTAAATTGATACAGTCCCTATGGAGAACAGTATGGAGTTTCCTTAAAAAAATTAGAAATAGAATTACCATCTGATCCAGCAATCCCACTTCTGGGCATATACCCAGAGAAAACCGTATTTCAAAAAGGCACATTCACCACAATGTTCGTTGCAGCACTATTTACAATAGCCAGGTAATGGAAGCAACCTAAATGCCCACAGACAGATGAATGGATAAAGATGTGGTACATATATAAAATGGAATATGACTCGGCCATAAAAAGGAATGAAACTGGGTCATCTGTAGAGACATCGATGGATCGAGAGACTGTCATACAGAATGAAGTAAGTCAGAAAGAGGAAAACAAATATTGTATATTAATGCATATATGTGGAGCCTAAAAATGGTATAGATGAACTGGTTTGCAGGGAAGAAATAGAGACACAGAGGTAGAGAACAAACGTATGGACACCAAGTGTGGGAAGCCATGGGGTGGTGGTGGTGGGATGAGTTGGGAGTTTGGGATTGACCTGTATACATGTATATGCATAAAATACATAACTAATAATAACGTGCTGTATAAAAAAATAAATAAAATTTCAAAATTTTAAAAAATAAAATTTAAAAATAAAACAGAAAAAAGTTCTTCCCGTCACACAGATGTATTTATAGGAATGAATTATTTCCATGCTTATATCTATAAATACATAAAAGAGGAATAACATCTAACTTGAAACATAAAAGAAAAAAAAAGTGAACCCACGAGTTATACAGAGGAAAACCCTATCACGGCACTTGCTCCAGTGGTAAACAATTCTGAAATTGGTCAGAAGTGGGGAACCATCTCCCATACAGCCAGCAACCCAACCCCCACGCAAGGAACGTCCTCATTGCAAAGCTGGGGGACCGTGCCGATGCATCTGTGAGTAAACGTGAGCTGAGCCCCAGTCCAGCTGCTGCTGAACTGTTCCCACCCTTTCCAGGTAAAACACCTGAATATGTACAAGGGCTTGAAAGCCTAGAGGAAGGACCGTGGAGCCACACCAGCGACAGCACGCAGGCCAACTTGGTGCCTGCAGGCCAGCCAGCGTGGTCCTGGACCCTGGTGCTCTTCCCGAAGCTTTCCATTGCCCTGCCTGAGATACCCCTCCTGTCCCGGCCCCCACTGCTTTTTTCCTTCCTCACCTCTGTCCGGAGAGAAATTCCAGCGGAAGGTATGGGTGACACATCCTCTTCTTTACAGGCGGCACCATGGCAACTCCTGCAGAAAGGCCAGCAGAACCCCACTCACACCGGGCCACCCACAAAGCTGTGGCCCCTCACTCCCTCCTCCCACCAGCACAGCCCCGAGACTGCTGACGGGGCAGAGAATATGGAGTCAGGCACAGCTTCAGGGGCTATTGCTGCCTGGAGCTCTGTTTATATTGACCTCAACGAGGCACACCTGGGGAGGGCGGGCCGGCAGGGTAAGGCTGCCCAGGTCAGCTAATCCACAACCCTCAGGGAATCACATTGTTGAAAATGGACCCCGCTAAGGCAGAAGAGAAGCCAAGGGAAAAAAGGACACAATGCCATTTGCAGCACCGTAGATGAGTCTAGAAGTAATCACGTGACTTGTAGTAAGTCAGAAAGTGAAAGACACATATCATATCATATCACTTATAGGTGTTACCTAAAAATGGATACCAGGGCAGATATTTCCACGGAGAAGGGCAATCACAGATTCATTAAACAAACTTATGGTTCACCAATGGAAAGGTGTGAGGATTGGTTTCATTACGATATCGGGGTTAACAGACATATACAAACACAGGTGACATATATAATCACCAAAGACCTACAGAATACCAAGAGAGGACTACTCAACATTCTGTCATAACGTACATGGGAAAAGGATCCCAAGAAGAACAGTCATCTGTATATGTGTAAAAGAACCACACCTTCCACACCTACAACAAGCCAAACATTGTAATCAAAATGCTGTAATAAAAAATACAAAAATTAAATTAAAAACACGAACAAGAAGTAATGAGACAAACGTGAGGGGCTTTCTCCTGGTACATTCCATTCTAAACTCCAATCTAGAACACCACTTCCACTGAGGCTCTCTTGCCCTAGTAACCAGATTTGGTAAGGGTGAACTGCTGCCACCTTGTGGCCGTTTCACACAACAGCAGCTTTAATCCCAACGCTAATGGTCAGTTGATATTCAAAATCATTGCAGGCCTGTAAATGACACCTGCCCTGAAAACAAATCCTGGGGTCACATATCGACCAAAAAATTCAAAGGACGTCCATATTTCAAAACCACCGTTTCAAAAGGCATATTTTACGCACATTAGTGTTCTGCTTCTTTTCCTTTCTTTCCTTTTTTGTTAAAAAACACGGGAATGGAAAAAGGCATCCCTCAGAATGGGCGAAAATCGTTGCAGACGAATCAATGGACAGAGGTTTAATCTCCAATATATATAAACAGCTCATGCAGCTTAATATTAAAAAACAAACAACCCAAAAACATGGGCAGAAGATCTAAAGAGACGTTTCTTCAAAGGAGACACAGAGATGGCCAAGACGCACATGAAAAGCTGCTCAACAGCACTAATTATTAGAGAAATGCAAATCAAAACTACAATGAGGTATCACCTCACACCTGTTAGAATCGGCATCATCAGAAAATCTAAAAACAACCAATTCTGGGGAGGGTGTGGACAAAAGGAACCCTCTTCCACTATTGGTGGGAATGTAAATTGATACAGTCCCTATGGAGAACAGTATGGAGTTTCCTTAAAAAAATTAGAAATAGAATTACCATCTGATCAAGCAATCCCACTTCTGGGCATATACCCAGAGAAAACCGTATTTCAAAAAGGCACATTCACCACAATGTTCGTTGCAGCACTATTTACAATAGCCAGGTAATGGAAGCAACCTAAATGCCCACAGACAGATGAATGGATAAAGATGTGGTACATATATAAAATGGAATATGACTCGGCCATAAAAAGGAATGAAACTGGGTCATTTGTAGAGACATCGATGGATCGAGAGACTGTCATAGAGAATGAAGTAAGTCAGAAAGAGGAAAACAAATATTGTATATTAATGCATATATGTGGAGCCTAAAAATGGTACAGATGAACTGGTTTGCAGGGAAGAAATAGAGACACAGAGGTAGAGAACAAACGTATGGACACCAAGTGTGGGAAGCCATGGGGTGGTGGTGGTGGGATGAGTTGGGAGTTTGGGATTGACCTGTATACATGTATATGCATAAAATACATAACTAATAATAACGTGCTGTATAAAAAAATAAATAAAATTTCAAAATTTTAAAAAATAAAATTTAAAAATAAAACAGAAAACAGTTCTTCCCTTCACACAGATGTATTTATAGGAATGAATTATTTCCATGCTTATATCTATAAATACATAAAAGAGGAATAACATCTAACTTGAAACATAAAAGAAAAAAAAAGTGAACCCACGAGTTATACAGAGGAAACCCCTATCACGGCACTTGCTCCAGTGGTAAACAATTCTGAAATTGGTCAGAGGTGGGGAACCATCTCCCATACAGCCAGCAACCCAAACCCCACGCAAGGAGCGTCCTCATTGCAAAGCTGGGGGACCGTGCCGAGGCATCTGTGAGTAAACGTGAGCTGAGCCCCAGGCCAGCTGCTGCTGAACTGTTCCCACCCTTTCCAGGTAAAACACCTGAATATGTACAAGGGCTTGAAAGCCTAGAGGAAGGACCGTGGAGCCACACCAGCGACAGCACGCAGGCCAACTTGGTGCCTGCAGGCCTGCCAGCGTGGTCCTGGACCCTGGCGCTCTTCCAGAAGCTTTCCATTGCCCTGCCTGAGATACCCCTCCTGTCCCGGCCCCCACTGCATTTTTCCTTCCTCACCTCTGTCCGGAGAGAAATTCCAGCGGAAGGTATGGGTGACACATCCTCTTCTTTACAGGCGGCAGCCTGGCAACTCCTGCAGAAAGGCCAGCAGAACCCCACTCACACCGGGCCACCCACAAAGTTGTGGCCCCTCACACCCTCCCACCAGCACAGCCCCGAGACTGCTGACGGGGCAGAGAATATGGAGTCAGGCACAGCTTCAGGGGCTATTGCTGCCTGGAGCTCTGTTTATATTGACCTCAACGAGGCACACCAGGGGAGGGCGGGCCGGCAGGGTAAGGCTGCCCAGGTCAGCTAATCCACAACCCTCAGGGAATCACATTGTTGAAAATGGACCCCGCTACGGCAGAAGAGAAGCCAAGGGAAAAAAGGACACAATGCCATTTGCAGCACCGTAGATGAGTCTAGAAGTAATCACGTGACTTGTAGTAAGTCAGAAAGTGAAAGACACATATCATATCATATCACTTATAGGTGTTACCTAAAAATGGATACCAGGGCAGATATTTCCACGGAGAAGGGCAATCACAGATTCATTAAACAAACTTATGGTTCACCAATGGAAAGGTGTGCGGATTGGTTTCATTACGATATCGGGGTTAACAGACATATACAAACACAGGTGATATATATAATCACCAAAGACCTACAGAATACCAAGAGAGGACTACTCAACATTCTGCCATAACGTACATGGGAAAAGGATCCCAAGAAGAACAGTCATCTGTATATGTGTAAAAGAACCACATCTTCCACACCTATAACAAGCCAAAGATTGTAATCAAAATGCTGTAATAAAAAATAAAAACTTAAATTAAAAACACGAACAAGAAGTAGTGAGACAAACGTGAGGGGCTTTCTCCTGGTACATTCCATTCTAAACTCCAATCTAGAACACCACTTCCACTGAGGCTCTCTTGCCCTAGTAACCAGATTTGGTAAGGGTGAACTGCTGCCACCTTGTGGCCGTTTCACACAACAGCAGCTTTAATCCCAACGCTAATGGTCAGTTGATATTCAAAATCATTGCAGGCCTGTAAATGACACCTGCCCTGAAAACAAATCCTGGGGTCACATATCGACCAAAAATTTCAAAGGACGTCCATATTTCAAAACGACCGTTTCAAAAGGCATATTTTACACACATTAGTGTTCTGCTTCTTTTCCTTTCTTTCCTTTTTTGTTAAAAAACTCGGGAATGGAAAAAGGCATCCCTCAGAATGGGCGAAAATCGTTGCAGACGAATCAATGGACAGAGGTTTAATCTCCAATATATATAAACAGCTCATGCAGCTTAATATTAAAAAAACAAACAACCCAAAAAAAAATGGGCAGAAGATCTAAAGAGACGTTTCTTCAAAGGAGACACAGAGATGGCCAAGACGCACATGAAAAGCTGCTCAACAGCACTAATTATTAGAGAAATGCAAATCAAAACTACAATGAGGTATCACCTCACACCTGTTAGAATCGGCATCATCAGAAAATCTACAAACAACCAATTCTGGGGAGGGTGTGGACAAAAGGAGCCCTCTTCCACTATTGGTGGGAATGTAAATTGATACAGTCCCTATGGAGAACAGTATGGAGTTTCCTTAAAAAAACTAGAAATAGAATTACCATCTGATCCAGCAATCCCACTTCTGGGCATATATCCAGAGAAAACCGTATTTCAAAAAGGCACATTCACCACAATGTTCGTTGCAGCACTATTTACAATAGCCAGGTAATGGAAGCAACCTAAATGCCCACAGACAGATGAATGGATAAAGATGTGGTACATATATAAAATGGAATATTACTCGGCCATAAAAAGGAATGAAACTGGGTCATTTGTAGAGACATCGATGGATCGAAAGACTGTCATACAGAATGAAGTAAGTCAGAAAGAGGAAAACAAATATTGTATATTAATGCATATATGTGGAGCCTAAAAATGGTACAGATGAACTGGTTTGCAGGGAAGAAATAGAGACACAGAGGTAGAGAACAAACGTATGGACACCAAGTGTGGGAAGCCATGGGGTGGTGGTGGTGGGATGAGTTGGGAGTTTGGGATTGACCTGTATACATGTATATGCATAAAATACATAACTAATAATAACGTGCTGTATAAAAAAATAAATAAAATTTCAAAATTTTAAAAAATAAAATTTAAAAATAAAACAGAAAAAAGTTCTTCCCGTCACACAGATGTATTTATAGGAATGAATTATTTCCATGCTTATATCTATAAATACATAAAAGAGGAATAACATCTAACTTGAAACATAAAAGAAAAAAAAAGTGAACCCACGAGTTATACAGAGGAAAACCCTATCACGGCACTTGCTCCAGTGGTAAACAATTCTGAAATTGGTCAGAGGTGGGGAACCATCTCCCATACAGCCAGCAACCCAACCCCCACGCAAGGAGCGTCCTCATTGCAAAGCTGGGGGACCGTGCCGAGGCATCTGTGAGTAAACGTGAGCTGAGCCCCAGGCCAGCTGCTGCTGAACTGTTCCCACCCTTTCCAGGTAAAACACCTGAATATGTACAAGGGCTTGAAAGCCTAGAGGAAGGACCGTGGAGCCACACCAGCGACAGCACGCAGGCCAACTTGGTGCCTGCAGGCCAGCCAGCGTGGTCCTGGACCCTGGCGCTCTTCCAGAAGCTTTCCATTGCCCTGCCTGAGATACCCCTCCTGTCCCGGCCCCCACTGCTTTTTTCCTTCCTCACCTCTGTCCGGAGAGAAATTCCAGCGGAAGGTATGGGTGACACATCCTCTTCTTTACAGGCGGCAGCCTGGCAACTCCTGCAGAAAGGCCAGCAGAACCCCACTCACACCGGGCCACCCACAAAGCTGTGGCCCCTCACTCCCTCCCACCAGCACAGCCCCGAGACTGCTGACGGGGCAGAGAATATGGAGTCAGGCACAGCTTCAGGGGCTATTGCTGCCTGGAGCGCTGTTTATATTGACCTCAACGAGGCACACCTGGGGAGGGCGGGCCGGCAGGGTAAGGCTGCCCAGGTCAGCTAATCCACAACCCTCAGGGAATCACATTGTTGAAAATGGACCCCGCTAAGGCAGAAGAGAAGCCAAGGGAAAAAAGGACACAATGCCATTTGCAGCACCGTAGATGAGTCTAGAAGTAATCACGTGACTTGTAGTAAGTCAGAAAGTGAAAGACACATATCATATCATATCACTTATAGGTGTTACCTAAAAATGGATACCAGGGCAGATATTTCCACAGAGAAGGGCAATCACAGATTCATTAAACAAACTTATGGTTCACCAATGGAAAAGTGTGAGGATTGGTTTCATTACGATATTGGGGTTAACAGACATATACAAACACAGGTGACATATATAATCACCAAAGACCTACAGAATACCAAGAGAGGACTACTCAACATTCTGTCATAACGTACATGGGAAAAGGATCCCAAGAACAGTCATCTGTATATGTGTAAAACAACCACATCTTCCACACCTACAACAAGCCAAACATTGTAATCAAACTTGCTGTAATAAAAAATAAAAACTTAAATTAAAAACACGAACAAGAAGTAGTGAGACAAACGAGAGGGGCTTTCTCCTGGCACATCCCATTCTAAACTCCAATCTAGAACACCACTTCCCCTGAGGCTCTCTTGCCCTAGTAACCAGATTTGGTAAGGGTGAACTGCTGCCACCTTGTGGCCGTTTCACACAACAGCAGCTTTAATCCCAACGCTAATGGTCAGTTGATATTCAAAATCATTGCAGGCCTGTAAATGACACCTGCCCTGAAAACAAATCCTGGGGTCACATATCGACCAAAAAATTCAAAGGACGTCCATATTTCAAAACGACCGTTTCAAAAGGCATATTTTATGCACATTAGTGTTCTGCTTCTTTTCCTTTCTTTCCTTTTTTGTTAAAAAACACGGGAATGGAAAAAGGCATCCCTCAGAATGGGCGAAAATCGTTGCAGACGAATCAATGGACAGAGGTTTAATCTCCAATATATATAAACAGCTCATGCAGCTTAATATTAATAAAACAAACAACCCAAAAAAAAAATGGGCAGAAGATCTAAAGAGACGTTTCTTCAAAGCAGACACAGAGATGGCCAAGACACACATGAAAAGCTGCTCAACAGCACTAATTATTAGAGAAATGCAAATCAAAACTACAATGAGGTATCACCTCACACCTGTTAGAATCGGCATCATCAGAAAATCTACAAACAACGAATTCTGGGGAGGGTGTGGACAAAAGGAGCCCTCTTCCACTATTGGTGGGAATGTAAATTGATACAGTCCCTATGGAGAACAGTATGGAGTTTCCTTAAAAAAATTAGAAATAGAATTACCATCTGATCCAGCAATCCCACTTCTGGGCATATACCCAGAGAAAACCGTATTTCAAAAAGGCACATTCACCACAATGTTCGTTGCAGCACTATTTACAATAGCCAGGTAATGGAAGCAACCTAAATGCCCACAGACAGATGAATGGATAAAGATGTGGTACATATATAAAATGGAATATTACTCGGCCATAAAAAGGAATGAAACTGGGTCATTTGTAGAGACATCGATGGATCGAGAGACTGTCATACAGAATGAAGTAAGTCAGAAAGAGGAAAACAAATATTGTATATTAATGCATATATGTGGAGCCTAAAAATGGTACAGATGAACTGGTTTGCAGGGAAGAAATAGAGACACAGAGGTAGAGAACAAACGTATGGACACCAAGTGTGGGAAGCCATGGGGTGGTGGTGGTGGGATGAGTTGGGAGTTTGGGATTGACCTGTATACATGTATATGCATAAAATACATAACTAATAATAACGTGCTGTATAAAAAAATAAATAAAATTTCAAAATTTTAAAAAATAAAATTTAAAAATAAAACAGAAAAAAGTTCTTCCCGTCACACAGATGTATTTATAGGAATGAATTATTTCCATGCTTATATCTATAAATACATAAAAGAGGAATAACATCTAACTTGAAACATAAAAGAAAAAAAAGTGAACCCACGAGTTATACAGAGGAAAACCCTATCACGGCACTTGCTCCAGTGGTAAACAATTCTGAAATTGGTCAGAGGTGGGGAACCATCTCCCATACAGCCAGCAACCCAACCCCCACGCAAGGAGCGTCCTCATTGCAAAGCTGGGGGACCGTGCCGAGGCATCTGTGAGTAAACGTGAGCTGAGCCCCAGGCCAGCTGCTGCTGAACTGTTCCCACCCTTTCCAGGTAAAACACCTGAATATGTACAAGGGCTTGAAAGCCTAGAGGAAGGACCGTGGAGCCACACCAGCGACAGCACGCAGGCCAACTTGGTGCCTGCAGGCCAGCCAGCGTGGTCCTGGACCCTGGCGCTCTTCCAGAAGCTTTCCATTGCCCTGCCTGAGATACCCCTCCTGTCCCGGCCCCCACTGCTTTTTTCCTTCCTCACCTCTGTCCGGAGAGAAATTCCAGCGGAAGGTATGGGTGACACATCCTCTTCTTTACAGGCGGCAGCCTGGCAACTCCTGCAGAAAGGCCAGGAGAACCCCACTCACACCGGGCCACCCACAAAGCTGTGGCCCCTCAATCCCTCCCACCAGCACAGCCCCGAGACTGCTGACGGGGCAGAGAATATGGAGTCAGGCACAGCTTCAGGGGCTATTGCTGCCTGGAGCTCTGTTTATATTGACCTCAACGAGGCACACCTGGGGAGGGCGGGCCGGCAGGGTAAGGCTGCCCAGGTCAGCTAATCCACAACCCTCAGGGAATCACATTGTTGAAAATGGACCCCGCTAAGGCAGAAGAGAAGCCAAGGGAAAAAAGGACACAATGCCATTTGCAGCACCGTAGATGAGTCTAGAAGTAATCACGTGACTTGTAGTAAGTCAGAAAGTGAAAGACACATATCATATCATATCACTTAGAGGTGTTACCTAAAAATGGATACCAGGGCAGATATTTTCACTGAGAAGGGCAATCACAGATTCATTAAACAAACTTATGGTTCACCAATGGAAAGGTGTGAGGATTGGTTTCATTACGATATCGGGGTTAACAGACATATACAAACACAGGTGACATATATAATCAGCAAAGGCCTACAGAATACCAAGAGAGGACTACTCAACATTCTGTCATAACGTACATGGGAAAAGGATCCCAGGAAGAACAGACATCTGTATATGTGTAAAAGAACCACATCTTCCACACCTACAACAAGCCAAACTTTGTAATCAAACTTGCTGTAATAAAAAATAAAAAATTAGTGCCTTCCTGGTGGCGCAGTGGTTCTGAGTCCGCCTGCCGATGCAGGGGATATGGTATTGTGCCCCGGTCTGGGGGGATCCCATATGCCGAGGAGCGGCTGGGTCCGTGAGCCATGGCCGCTGGGCCTGCGCGTCCGGAGCCTGTGCTCTGCAGCGGGAGAGGCCACAGCGGTGAGAGGCCCGCATACCGCAAAAAAAAAAAAGAAAAGAAAAAATAAATAAATAAATAAATAAATAAATTAAAAACACGAACAAGATGTAGTGAGACAAACGTGAGGGGCTTTCTCCTGGCACATTCCATTCTAAATTCCAATCTAGAACACCACTTCCACTGAGGCTCTCTTGCCCTAGTAACCAGATTTGGTAAGGGTGAACTGCTGCCACTTTGTGGCCGTTTCACACAACAGCAGCTTTAATCCCAGCACTAACGGTCAGTTGATATTCAAAATCATTGCAGGCCTGTAAATGACACCTGCCCTGAAAACAAATCCTGGGGTCACATATCGACCAAAAAATTCAAAGGACGTCCATATTTCAAAACGACCGTTTCAAAAGGCATATTTTACGCACATTAGTGTTCTGCTTCTTTTCCTTTCTTTCCTTTTTTGTTAAAAAACACGGGAATGGAAAAAGGCATCCCTCAGAATGGGCGAAAATCGTTGCAGACGAATCAATGGACAGAGGTTTAATCTCCAATATATATAAACAACCCATGCAGCTTAATATTAAAAAAACAAACAACCCCCCAAAAAATGGGCAGAACATCTAAAGAGACGTTTCTTCAAAGGAGACACAGAGATGGCCAAGACGCACATGAAAAGCTGCTCAACAGCACTAATTATTAGAGAAATGCAAATCAAAACTACAATGAGGTATCACCTCACACCTGTTAGAATCGGCATCATCAGAAAATCTACAAACAACCAATTCTGGGGAGGGTGTGGACAAAAGGAGCCCTCTTCCACTATTGGTGGGAATGTAAATTGATACAGTCACTATGGAGAACAGTATGGAGTTTCCTTAAAAAAATTAGAAATAGAATTACCATCTGATGCAGCAATCCCACTTCTGGGCATATACCCAGAGAAAACCGTATTTCAAAAAGGCACATTCACCACAGTGTTCGTTGTAGCACTATTTACAATAGCCAGGTAATGGAAGCAATCTAAATGCCCACAGACAGATGAATGGATAAAGATGTGGTACATATATAAAATGGAATATTACTCGGCCATTAAAAGGAATGAAACTGGGTCATTTGTAGAGACATCGATGGATCGAGAGACTGTCATCCAGAATGAAGTAAGTCAGAAAGAGGAAAACAAATATTGTATATTAATACATGTATGTGGAGCCTAAAAATGGTACAGATGAACTGGTTTGCAGGGAAGAAATAGAGACTCAGAGGTAGAGAACAAACGTATGGACACCAAGTGTGGGAAGCCATGGGGTTGTGGTGGTGGGATGAGTTGGGAGTTTGGGATTGACCTGTATACATGTATATGCATAAAATACATAACTAATAATAACGTGCTGTATAAAAAATAAATAAAATTAAATTTCAAAATTTTAAAAACTAAAATTTAAAAATAAAACAGAAAAAAGTTCTTCCTGTCACACAGATGTATTTATAGGAATGAATTATTTCCATGCTTATATCTATAAATACATAAAAGAGGAATAAAATCTAACTTAAACCATAAAAGAAAAAAAAAAAACCTGAACCCACCAGTTATACACAGGAAAACCCTAGCAGGGCACTTGCTCCAGTGGTAAACAATTCTGAAATTGGTCAGAGGTGGGGAATAATCACCCATACAGCCAGCAACCCACCCCCCACGCAAGGAGCGTCCTCATTGCAAAGCTGGGGGACCGTGCCGAGGCATCTGTGAGTAAACGTGAGCTGAGCCCCAGGCCAGCTGCTGCTGAACTGTTCCCACCCTTTCCAAGTAAAACACCTGAATATGTACAAGGGCTTGAAAGCCTAGAGGAAGGACCGTGGAGCCACACCAGCGACAGCACGCAGGCCAAGTTGGTGCCTGCAGGCCAGCCAGGGTGGTCCTGGCCCCGGGCGCTCTTCCAGAAGCTTTCCATTGCCCTGCCTGAGATACCCTTCCTGTCCCGGCCCCCACTGCTTTTTTCCTTCCTCACCTCTGTCCGGAGAGAAATTCCAGCGGAAGGTATGGGTGACACAACCTCTTCTTTACAGGCGGCAGCCTGGCAACTCCTGCAGAAAGGCCAGCAGAACCCCACTCACACCGGGCCACCCACAAAGCTGTGTACCCTCAATCCCTCCCACCAGCACAGCCCCGAGACTGCTGACGGGGCAGAGAATATGGAGTCAGGCACAGCTTCAGGGGCTATTGCTGCCTGGAGCTCTGTTTATATTGACCTCAACGAGGCACACCTGGGGAGGGCGGGCCGGCAGGGTAAGGCTGCCCAGGTCAGCTAATCCACAACCCTCAGGGAATCACATTGTTGAAAATGGACCCCGCTAAGGCAGGAGAGAAGCCAAGGGAAAAAAGGACACAATGCCATTTGCAGCAGCGTAGATGAGTCTAGAAGTAATCACGTGACTTGTAGTAAGTCAGAAAGTGAAAGACACATATCCTATCATATCACTTATAGGTGTTACCTAAAAATGGATACCAGGGCAGATATTTTCACAGAGAAGGGCAATCACAGATTCATTAAACAAACTTATGGTTCACCAATGGAAAGGTGTGAGCATTGGTTTCATTACGATATCGGGGTTAACAGACATATACAAACACAGGTGACATATATAATCACCAAAGACCTACAGAATACCAAGTGAGGACTACTCAACATTCTCTCATAACGTACATGGGAAAAGGATCCCAGGAAGAACAGACATCTGTATATGTGTAAAACAACCACATCTTCCACACTTACAACAAGCCAAACATTGTAATCAAACTTGCTGTAATAAAAAATAAAAAAATTATTTAAAAACACGAACAAGAAATAGTGAGACAAACGTGAGGGGCTTTCTCCTGGCACATTCCATTCTAAACTCCTATCTAGAACACCACTTCCACTGAGGCTCTCTTGCCCTAGTAACCAGATTTTTTAAGGGTGAACTGCTGCCACCTTGTGGCCGTTTCACACAACAGCAGCTTTAATCCCAACGCTAATGGTCAGTTGATATTCAAAATCATTGCAGGCCTGTAAATGACACCTGCCCTGAAAACAAATCCTGGGGTCACATATCGACCAAAAAATTCAAAGGACGTCCATATTTCAAAACGACCGTTTCAAAAGGCATATTTTACGCACATTAGTGTTCTGCTTCTTTTCCTTTCTTTCCTTTTTTGTTAAAAAACACGGGAATGGAAAAAGGCATCCCTCAGAATGGGCGAAAATCGTTGCAGACGAATCAATGGACAGAGGTTTAATCTCCAATATATATAAACAGCTCATGCAGCTTAATATTAAAAAAAGAAACAACCCCAAAAAAATGGGCAGAAGATCTAAAGAGACGTTTCTTCAAAGGAGACACAGAGATGGCCAAGACGCACATGAAAAGCTGCTCAACAGCACTAATTATTAGAGAAATGCAAATCAAAACTACAATGAGGTATCACCTCACACCTGTTAGAATCGGCATCATCAGAAAATCTACAAACAACCAATTCTGGGGAGGGTGTGGACAAAAGGAGCCCTCTTCCACTATTGGTGGGAATGTAAATTGATACAGTCACTATGGAGAACAGTATGGAGTTTCCTTAAAAAATCTAGAAATAGAATTACCATCTGATCCAGCAATCCCACTTCTGGCCATATACCCAGAGAAAACCGTATTTCAAAAAGGCACATTCACCACAATGTTCGTTGCAGCACTATTTACAATAGCCAGGTAATGGAAGCAACCTAAATGCCCACAGACAGATGAATGGATAAAGATGTGGTACATATATAAAATGGAATATTACTCGGCCATAAAAAGGAATGAAACTGGGTCATTTGTAGAGACATCGATGGATCGAGAGACTGTCATACAGAATGAAGTAAGTCAGAAAGAGGAAAACAAATATTGTATATTAACGCATATATGTGGAGCCTAAAAATGGTACAGATGAACTGGTTTGCAGGGAAGAAATAGAGACACAGAGGTAGAGAACAAACGTATGGACACCAAGTGTGGGAAGCCATGGGGTGGTGGTGGTGGGATGAGTTTGGAGTTTGGGATTGACTTGTATACATGTATATGCATAAAATACATAACTAATAATAACGTGCTGTATAAAAAAATAAATAAAATTAAACTTCAAAATTTAAAAAAATAAAATTTAAAAATAAAACAGAAAAAAGTTCTTCCCGTCACACAGATGTATTTATAGGAATGAATTATTTCCATGCTTATATCTATAAATACATAAAAGAGGAATAAAATCTAACGTGAACCATAAAAGAAAAAAAAATCCTGAACCCACGAGTTATACAGAGGAAAACCCTATCAGGGCACTTGCTCCAGTGGTGAACAATTCTGAAATAGGTCAGAGGTGGGGAATCATCTCCCATACAGCCAGCAACCCACCCCCCACGCAAGGAGCCTCCTCATTGCAAAGCTGGGGGACCGTGCCGAGGCATCTGTGAGTAAAGGTGAGCTGAGCCCCAGGCCAGCTGCTGCTGAACTGTTCCCACCCTTTCCAGGTAAAACACCTGAATATGTACAAGGGCTTGAAAGCCTAGAGGAAGGACCGTGGAGCCACACCAGCGACAGCACACAGGCCAACTTGGTGCCTGCAGGCCAGCCAGGGTGGTCCTGGCCCCGGGCGCTCTTCCGCAAGCTTTCCATTGCCCTGCCTGAGATACCCCTCCTGTCCCGGCCCCCACTGCTTTTTTCCTTCCTCACCTCTGTACGGAGAGAAATTCCATCGGAAGGTATGGGTGACACAACCTCTTCTTTACAGGCGGCAGCCTGGCAACTCCTGCAGAAAGGCCAGCAGAACCCAACTCACACCGGGCCACCCACAAAGCTGTGGCCCCTCACTCCCTGCCACCAGCACAGACCCGAGACTGCTGACGGGGCAGAGAATATGGAGTCAGGCACAGCTTCAGGGGCTATTGCTGCCTGGAGCGCTGTTTATATTGACCTCAACGAGGCACACCTGGGGAGGGCGGGCCGGCAGGGTAAGGCTGCCCAGGTCAGCTAATCCACAACCCTCAGTGAATCACATTGTTGAAAATGGACCCCGCTAAGGCAGAAGAGAAGCCAAGGGAAAAAAGGACACAATGCCATTTGCAGCACCGTAGATGAGTCTAGAAGTAATCACGTGACTTGTAGTAAGTCAGAAAGTGAAAGACACATATCCTATCATATCACTTATAGGTGTTACCTAAAAATGGATACCAGGGCAGATATTTCCATGGAGAAGGGCAATCTCAGATTCATTAAACAAACTTATGGTTCACCAATGGAAAGGTGTGAGGATTGGTTTCATTACGATATCGGGGTTAACAGACATATACAAACACAGGTGACATATATAATCACCAAAGACCTACAGAATACCAAGAGAGGACTACTCAACATTCTGTCATAACGTACATGGGAAAAGGATCCCAGGAAGAACAGTCATCTGTATATGTGTAAAAGAACCACATCTTCCACACCTACAACAAGCCAAACATTGTAATCAAATTGCTGTAATAAAAAATAAAAAATTAAATTAAAAACACGAACAAGAAGTAGTGAGACAAACGTGAGGGGCTTTCTCCTGGCACATTCCATTCTAAACTCCAATCTAGAGCACCACTTCCACTGAGGCTCTCTTGCCCTAGTAACCAGATTTGGTAAGGGTGAACTGCTGCCACCTTGTGTCCGTTTCACACAACATCAGCTTTAATCCCAACGCTAATGGTCAGTTGATATTCAAAATCATTGCAGGCCTGTAAATGACACCTGCCCTGAAAACAAATCCTGGGGTCACATATCGACCAAAAAATTCAAAGGACGTCCATATTTCAAAACGACCGTTTCAAAAGGCATATTTTATGCACATTAGTGTTCTGCTTCTTTTCCTTTCTTTCCTTTTTTGTTAAAAAACGGGAATGGAAAAAGGCATCCCTCAGAATGGGCGAAAATCTTTGCAGACGAATCAATGGACAGAGGTTTAATCTCCAATATATATAAACAGCTCATGCAGCTTAATGTTAAAAAAACAAACAGCCCAAAAAAAATGGGCAGAAGATCTAAAGAGACGTTTCTTCAAAGGAGACACAGAGATGGCCAAGACGCACATGAAAAGCTGCTCAACAGCACTAATTATTAGAGAAATGCAAATCAAAACTACAATGAGGTATCACCTCACACCTGTTAGAATCGGCATCATCAGAAAATCTACAAACAACCAATTCTGGGGAGGGTGTGGACAAAAGGAGCCCTCTTCCACTATTGGTGGGAATGTAAATTGATACAGTCCCTATGGAGAACAGTATGGAGTTTCCTTAAAAAAATTAGAAATAGAATTACCATCTGATCCAGCAATCCCACTTCTGGGCATATACCCAGAGAAAACCGTATTTCAAAAAGGCACATTCACCACAATGTTCGTTGCAGCACTATTTACAATAGCCAGGTAATGGAAGCAACCTAAATGCCCACAGACAGATGAATGGATAAAGATGTGGTACATATATAAAATGGAATATGACTCGGCCATAAAAAGGAATGAAACTGGGTCATCTGTAGAGACATCGATGGATCGAGAGACTGTCATACAGAATGAAGTAAGTCAGAAAGAGGAAAACAAATATTGTATATTAATGCATATATGTGGAGCCTAAAAATGGTACAGATGAACTGGTTTGCAGGGAAGAAATAGAGACACAGAGGTAGAGAACAAACGTATGGACACCAAGTGTGGGAAGCCATGGGGTGGTAGTGGTGGGATGAGTTGGGAGTTTGGGATTGACCTGTATACATGTATATGCATAAAATACATAACTAATAATAACGTGCTGTATAAATAAATAAAATTAAATTTCAAAATTTTAAAAAATAAAATTTAAAAATAAAACAGAAAAAAGTTCTTCCCGTCACACAGATGTATTTATAGGAATGAATTATTTCCATGCTTATATCTATAAATACATAAAAGAGGAATAAAATCTAACGTGAACCATAAAAGAAAAAAAAATCCTGAACCCACGAGTTATACAGAGGAAAACCCTATCAGGGCACTTGCTCCAGTGGTAAACAATTCTGAAATAGGTCAGAGGTGGGGAATCATCTCCCATACAGCCAGCAACCCACCCCCCACGCAAGGAGCGTCCTCATTGCAAAGCTGGGGGACAGTGCCAAGGCATCTGTGAGTAAACGTGAGCTGAGCCCCAGGCCAGCTGCTGCTGAACTGTTCCCACCCTTTCCAGGTAAAACACCTGAATATGTACAAGGGCTTGAAAGCCTAGAGGAAGGACCGTGGAGCCACACCAGCAACAGCACGCAGGCCAACTTGGTGCCTGCAGGCCAGCCAGGGTGGTCCTGGACCCGGGCGCTCTTCCAGAAGCTTTCCATTGCCCTGCCTGAGATACCCCTCCTTTCCCGGCCCCCACTGCTTTTTTCCTTCCTCACCTCTGTCCGGAGAGAAATTCCAGCGGAAGGTATGGGTGACACATCCTCTACTTTACAGGCGGCAGCCTGGCAACTCCTGCAGAAAGGCCAGCTGAACCCCACTCACACCGGGCCACCCACAAAGCTGTGGCCCCTCACTCCCTCCCACCAGCACAGCCCCGAGACTGCTGACGGGGCAGAGAATAAGGAGTCAGTCACAGCTTCAGGGGCTATTGCTGCCTGGAGCGCTGTTTATATTGACCTCAACGAGGCACACCTGGTGAGGGCGGGCCGGCAGGGTAAGGCTGCCCAGGTCAGCTAATCCACAACCCTCAGGGAATCACATTGTTGAAAATGGACCCCGCTAAGGCAGAAGAGAAGCCAAGGGAAAAAAGGACACAATGCCATTTGCAGCACCGTAGATGAGTCTAGAAGTAATCACTGGACGTGTAGTAAGTCAGAAAGTGAAAGACACATATCATATCATATCACTTATAGGTGTTACCTAAAAATGGATACCAGGGCAGATATTTCCATGGAGAAGGGCAATCTCAGATTCATTAAACAAACTTATGGTTCACCAATGGAAAGTTGTGAGGATTGGTTTCATTACGATATCGGGGTTAACAGACATATACAAACACAGGTGACATATATATTCACCAAAGACCTACAGAATACCAAGAGAGGACTACTCAACATTCTGTCATAACGTACATGGGAAAAGGATCCCAGGAAGAACAGTCATCTGTATATGTGTAAAAGAACCACATCTTCCACACCTACAACAAGCCAAACATTGTAATCAAACTTGCTGTAATAAAAAATAAAAAATTAAATTAAAAACACGAACAAGAAGTAGTGAGACAAACGTGAAGGGCTTTCTCCTGGCACATTCCATTCTAAACTCCAATCTAGAGCACCACATCCACTGAGGCTCTCTTGCCCTAGTAACCAGATTTGGTAAGGGTGAACTGCTGCCACCTTGTGGCCGTTTCACACAACATCAGCTTTAATCCCAACGCTAATGGTCAGTTGATATTCAAAATCATTGCAGGCCTCTAAATGACACCTGCCCTGAAAACAAATCCTGGGGTCACATATGGACCAAAAAATTCAAAGGACGTCCATATTTCAAAACGACCGTTTCAAAAGGCATATTTTACGCACATTAGTGTTCTGCTTCTTTTCCTTTCTTTCCTTTTTGTTAAAAAACACGGGAATGGAAAAAGGCATCCCTCAGAATGGGCGAAAATCGTTGCAAGCCAATCAATGGACAGAGGTTTAATCTCCAATATATATAAACAACTCATGCAGCTTAATATTAAAAAAACAAACAACCCCCAAAAAAATGGGCAGAAGATCTAAAGAGACGTTTCTTCAAAGGAGACACAGATATGGCCAAGACGCACATGAAAAGCTGCTCAACAGCACTAATTATTAGAGAAATGCAAATCAAAACTACAATGAGGTATCACCTCACACCTGTTAGAATCGGCATCATCAGAAAATCTACAAACAACCAATTCTGGGCAGGGTGTGGACAAAAGGAGCCCTCTTCCACTATTGGTGGGAATGTAAATTGATACAGTCACTATGGAGAACAGTATGGAGTTTCCTTAAAAAATGTAGAAATAGAATTACCATCTGATCCAGCAATCCCACTTCTGGGTATATACCCAGAGAAAACCGTATTTCAAAAAGGCACATTCACCACAATGTCCGTTGCAGGACTATTTACAATAGCCAGGTAATGGAAGCAACCTAAATGCCCACAGACAGATGAATGGATAAAGATGTGGTACATATATAAAATGGAATATTACTCGGCCATAAAAAGGAATGAAACTGGGTCATTTGTAGAGACATCGATGGATCGAGAGACTGTCATACAGAATGAAGTAAGTCAGAAAGAGGAAAACAAATATTGTATATTAACGCATATATGTGGAGCCTAAAAATGGTACAGATGAACTGGTTTGCAGGGAAGAAATAGAGACACAGAGGTAGAGAACAAACGTATGGACACCAAGTGTGGAAAGCCATGGGGTGGTGGTTGTGGGATGAGTTGGGAGTTTGGGATTGACCTGTATACATGCATATGCATAAAATACATAACTAATAATAACGTGCTGTATAAAAAAAATAAATAAAATTAAATTTCAAAATTTTAAAAAATAAAATTTAAAAATAAAACAGAAAAAAGTTCTTCCCGTCACACAGATGTATTTATAGGAATGAATTATTTCCATGCTTATATCTATAAATACATAAAAGAGGAATAAAATCTAACTTGAACCATAAAAGAAAATAAAATCCTGAACCCACGAGTTATACAGAGGAAAATCCTATCAGGGCACTTGCTCCAGTGGTAAACAATTTTGAAATTGGTCAGAGGTGGGGAATCATCTCCCATACAGCCAGCAACCCACCCCCCACGCAAGGAGCGTCCTCATTGCAAAGCTGGGGGACAGTGCCAAGGCATCTGTGAGTAAAGGTGAGCTGAGCCCCAGGCCAGCTGCTGCTGAACTGTTCCCACCCTTTCCAGGTAAATCACCTGAATATGTACAAGGGGTTGAAAGCCTAGAGGAAGGACCGTGGAGCCACACCAGCGACAGCACGCAGGCCAACTTGGTGCCTGCAGGCCAGCCAGGGTGGTCCTGGCCCCGGGCGCTCTTCCAGAAGCTTTCCATTGCCCTGCCTGAGATACCCCTCCTGTCCCGGCCCCCACTGCTTTTTTCCTTCCTCACCTCTGTCCGGAGAGAAATTCCAGCGGAAGGTATGGGTGACACAACCTCTTCTTTAGAGGCGGCAGCCTGGCAACTCCTGCAGAAAGGCCAGCAGAACCCCACTCACACCGGGCCACCCACAAAGCTGTGGCCCCTCACTCCCTCCCACCAGCACAGCCCCGAGACTGTTGACGAGGCAGAGAATATGGAGTCAGGCACAGCTTCAGGGTCTAATGCTGCCTGGAGCTCTGTTTATATTGACCTCAACGAGGCACACCTGGGGAGGGCCGCCGGCAGTGTAAGGCTGCCCAGGTCAGCTAATCCACAACCCTCAGGGAA
Organism: Mesoplodon mirus; assembly: GCF_964341445.2. Taxonomy (NCBI): domain Eukaryota; kingdom Metazoa; phylum Chordata; class Mammalia; order Artiodactyla; family Ziphiidae; genus Mesoplodon; species Mesoplodon mirus. The sequence continues at coordinate 842,059 of NW_028295622.1, read as the reverse complement.
TCACATTGTTGAAAATGGACCCCGCTAAGGCAGAAGAGAAGCCAAGGGAAAAAAGGACACAATGCCATTTGCAGCACCGTAGATGAGTCTAGAAGTAATCACGTGACGTGTAGTAAGTCAGAATGTGAAAGACACATAACATATCATATCACTTATAGGTGTTACCTAAAAATGGATACCAGGGCAGATATTTCCACGGAGAAGGGCAATCACAGATTCATTAAACAAACATATGGTTCACCAATGGAAAGGTGTGAGGATTGGTTTCATTAAGATATCGGGGTTAACAGACATCTACAAACACAGGTGACATATATAATCACCAAAGACCTACAGAATACCAAGAGAGGACTACTCAACGTTCTGTCATAACGTACATGGGAAAAGGATCCCAGGAAGAACAGACATCTGTATATGTGTAAAAGAACCACATCTTCCACACCTACAACAAGCCAAACATTGTAATCAAACTTGCTGTAATAAAAAATAAAAAATTAAATTAAAAACACGAACAAGATGTAGTGAGACAAACGTGAGGGGCTTTCTCCTGGCACATTCCATTCTAAACTCCAATCTAGAACACCACTTCCACTGAGGCTCTCTTGCCCTAGTAACCAGATTTGGTAAGGGTGAACTGCTGCCACCTTGTGGCCGTTTCACACAACAGCAGCTTTAATACCAACGCCAATGGTCAGTTGATATTCAAAATCATTGCAGGCCTCTAAATGACACCTGCCCTGAAAACAAATCCTGGGGTCACATATCGACCAAAAAATTCAAAGGACGTCCATATTTCAAAACGACCGTTTCAAAAGGCATATTTTACGCACATTAGTGTTCTGCTTCTTTTCCTTTCTTTCCTTTTTTGTTAAAAAACACGGGAATGGAAAAAGGCATCCCTCAGAATGGGCGAAAATCGTTGCAGACGAATCAATGGACAGAGGTTTAATCTCCAATATATATAAACAGCTCATGCAGCTTAATATTAAAAAAAGAAACAACCCAAAAAAAATGGGCAGAAGATCTAAAGAGACGTTTCTTCAAAGGAGACACAGAGATGGCCAAGATGCACATGAAAAGCTGCTCAACAGCACTAATTATTAGAGAAATGCAAATCAAAACTACAATGAGGTATCACCTCACACCTGTTAGAATCGGCATCATCAGAAAATCTACAAACAACCAATTCTGGGGAGGGTGTGGACAAAAGGAGCCCTCTTCCACTATTGGTGTGAATGTAAATTGATACAGTCACTATGGAGAACAGTATGGAGTTTCCTTAAAAAAATTAGAAATACAATTACCATCTGATCCAGCAATCCCACTTCTGGGCATATACCCAGAGAAAACCGTATTTCAAAAAGGCACATTCACCACAATGTTGGTTGCAGCACTATTTAAAATAGCCAGGTAATGGAACCAACCTAAATGCCCACAGACAGATGAATGGATAAAGATGTGGTACATATATAAAATGGAATATTACTCGGCCATTAAAAGGAATGAAACTGGGTCATTTGTAGAGACATCGATGGATCGAGAGACTGTCATACAGAATGAAGTAAGTCAGAAAGAGGAAAACATATATTGTATATTAACGCATATATGTGGAGCCTAAAAATGGTACAGATGAACTGGTTTGCAGGGAAGAAATAGAGACACAGAGGTAGAGAACAAACCTATGGACACCAAGTGTGGGAAGCCATGGGGTGGTGGTTGTGGGATGAGTTGGGAGTTTGGGATTGACCTGTATACATGCATATGCATAAAATATATAACTAATAATAACGTGCTGTATAAAAAAAATAAATAAAATTAAATTTCAAAATTTTAAAAAATAAAATTTAAAAATAAAACAGAAAAAAGTTCTTCCCGTCACCCAGATGTATTTATAGGAATGAATTATTTCCATGCTTATATCTATAAATACATAAAAGAGGAATAAAATCTAACTTGAAACATAAAAGAAAAAAAATCCTGAACCCACGAGTTATACAGAGGAAAACCCTATCAGGGCACTTGCTCCAGTGGTAAACAATTCTGAAATTGGTCAGAGGTGGGGAACCATCTCCCATACAGCCACAAACCCACCCCCCACGCAAGGAACGTCCTCATTGCCAACCTGGGGGACCGTGCCGAGGCATCTGTGAGTAAACGTGAGCTGAGCCCCAGGCCAGCTGCTGCTGAACTGTTCCCACCCTTTCCAGGTAAAACACCTGAATATGTACAAGGGCTTGAAAGCCTAGAGGAAGGACCGTGGAGCCACACCAGCGACAGCACGCAGGCCAACATGGTGCCTGCAGGCCAGCCAGGGTGGTCCTGGCCCCGGGCGCTCTTCCAGAAGCTTTCCATTGCCCTGCCTGAGATACCCTCCTGTCCCGGCCCCCACTGCTTTTTTTCCTTCCTCACCTCTGTCCGGAGAGAAATTACAGCCGAAGGTATGGGTGACACAACCTCTTCTTTACAGGCGGCAGCCTGGCAACTCCTGCAGAAAGGCCAGCAGAACCCCACTCACACCGGGCCACCCACAAAGCTGTGGCCCCTCACTCCCTCCCACCACCACAGCCCCGAGACTGTTGACGGGGCAGAGAATATGGAGTCAGGCACAGCTTCAGGGTCTAATGCTGCCTGGAGCGCTGTTTATATTGACCTCAACGAGGCACACCTGGGGAGGGCGGGCCGGCAGCGTAAGGCTGCCCAGGTCAGCTAATCCACAACCCTCAGGGAATCACATTGTTGAAAATGGACCCCGCTAAGGCAGAAGAGAAGCCAAGGGAAAAAAGGACACAATGCCATTTGCAACACCGTAGATGAGTCTAGAAGTAATCACTGGACGTGTAGTAAGTCAGAAAGTGAAAGACACATATCATATCATATCACTTATAGGTGTTACCTAAAAATGGATACCAGGGCAGATATTTCCACGGAGAAGGGCAATCACAGATTCATTAAACAAACTTATGGTTCACCAATGGAAAGGTGTGAGGATTGGTTTCATTACGATATCGGGGTTAACAGACATCTACAAACACAGGTGACATATATAATCACCAAAGACCTACAGAATACCAAGAGAGGACTACTCAACGTTCTGTCATAACGTACATGGGAAAAGGATCCCAGGAAGAACAGACATCTGTATATGTGTAAAAGAACCACATCTTCCACACCTACAACAAGCCAAACATTGTAATCAAACTTGCTGTAATAAAAAATAAAAAATTAAATTAAAAACACGAACAAGATGTAGTGAGACAAACGTGAGGGGCTTTCTCCTGGCACATTCCATTCTAAACTCCAATCTAGAACACCACTTCCACTGAGGCTCTCTTGCCCTAGTAACCAGATTTGGTAAGGGTGAACTGCTGCCACCTTGTGGCCGTTTCACACAACAGCAGCTTTAATACCAACGCCAATGGTCAGTTGATATTCAAAATCATTGCAGGCCTCTAAATGACACCTGCCCTGAAAACAAATCCTGGGGTCACATATCGACCAAAAAATTCAAAGGACGTCCATATTTCAAAACGACCGTTTCAAAAGGCATATTTTACGCACATTAGTGTTCTGCTTCTTTTCCTTTCTTTCCTTTTTTGTTAAAAAACACGGGAATGGAAAAAGGCATCCCTCAGAATGGGCGAAAATCGTTGCAGACGAATCAATGGACAGAGGTTTAATCTCCAATATATATAAACAGCTCATGCAGCTTAATATTAAAAAAAGAAACAACCCAAAAAAAATGGGCAGAAGATCTAAAGAGACGTTTCTTCAAAGGAGACACAGAGATGGCCAAGATGCACATGAAAAGCTGCTCAACAGCACTAATTATTAGAGAAATGCAAATCAAAACTACAATGAGGTATCACCTCACACCTGTTAGAATCGGCATCATCAGAAAATCTACAAACAACCAATTCTGGGGAGGGTGTGGACAAAAGGAGCCCTCTTCCACTATTGGTGTGAATGTAAATTGATACAGTCACTATGGAGAACAGTATGGAGTTTCCTTAAAAAAATTAGAAATACAATTACCATCTGATCCAGCAATCCCACTTCTGGGCATATACCCAGAGAAAACCGTATTTCAAAAAGGCACATTCACCACAATGTTGGTTGCAGCACTATTTAAAATAGCCAGGTAATGGAACCAACCTAAATGCCCACAGACAGATGAATGGATAAAGATGTGGTACATATATAAAATGGAATATTACTCGGCCATTAAAAGGAATGAAACTGGGTCATTTGTAGAGACATCGATGGATCGAGAGACTGTCATACAGAATGAAGTAAGTCAGAAAGAGGAAAACATATATTGTATATTAACGCATATATGTGGAGCCTAAAAATGGTACAGATGAACTGGTTTGCAGGGAAGAAATAGAGACACAGAGGTAGAGAACAAACCTATGGACACCAAGTGTGGGAAGCCATGGGGTGGTGGTTGTGGGATGAGTTGGGAGTTTGGGATTGACCTGTATACATGCATATGCATAAAATACATAACTAATAATAACGTGCTGTATAAAAAAAAATAAATAAAATTAAATTTCAAAATTTTAAAAAATAAAATTTAAAAATAAAACAGAAAAAACTTCTTCCCGTCACCCAGATGTATTTATAGGAATGAATTATTTCCATGCTTATATCTATAAATACATAAAAGAGGAATAAAATCTAACTTGAAACATAAAAGAAAAAAAATCCTGAACCCACGAGTTATACAGAGGAAAACCCTATCAGGGCACTTGCTCCAGTGGTAAACAATTCTGAAATTGGTCAGAGGTGGGGAACCATCTCCCATACAGCCACAAACCCACCCCCCACGCAAGGAACGTCCTCATTGCCAACCTGGGGGACCGTGCCGAGGCATCTGTGAGTAAACGTGAGCTGAGCCCCAGGCCAGCTGCTGCTGAACTGTTCCCACCCTTTCCAGGTAAAACACCTGAATATGTACAAGGGCTTGAAAGCCTAGAGGAAGGACCGTGGAGCCACACCAGCGACAGCACGCAGGCCAACATGGTGCCTGCAGGCCAGCCAGGGTGGTCCTGGACCCGGGCGCTCTTCCAGAAGCTTTCAATTGCCCTGCCTGAGATACCCCTCCTGTCCCGGCCCCCACTGCTTTTTTCCTTCCTCAACTCTGTCCGGAGAGAAATTCCAGCGGAAGGTATGGGTGACATATCCTCTTCTTTACAGGCGGCAGCCTGGCAACTCCTGCAGAAAGGCCAGCAGAACCCCACTCACAACGGGCCACCCACAAAGCTGTGGCCCCTCACTCCCTCCCACCAGCACAGCCCCGAGACTGCTGACAAGGCAGAGAATATGGAGTCAGGCACAGCTTCAGGGGCTATTGCTGCCTGGAGCGCTGTTTATATTGACCTCAACGAGGCAAACCTGGGGAGGGCGGGCCGGCAGGGTAAGGCTGCCCAGGTCAGCTAATCCACAACCCTCAGGGAATCACATTGTTGAAAATGGAACCCGCTAAGGCAGAAGAGAAGCCAAGGGAAAAAAGGACACAATGCCCTTTGCAGCCCAGTAGATGAGTCTAGAAGTAATCACGTGACTTGTAGTAAGTCAGAAAGTGAAAGACACGTATCATATCATATCACTTATAGGTGTTACCTAAAAATGGATACCAGGGCAGATATTTCCACGGAGAAGGGCAATCACAGATTCATTAAACAAATTTATGGTTCACCAATGGAAAGGTGTGAGGATTGGTTTCATTACGATATCGGGGTTAACAGACATATACAAACACAGGTGACATATATAATCACCAAAGACCTACAGAATACCAAGAGAGGACTACTCAACATTCTGTCATAACGTACATGGGAAAAGGATCCCAGGAAAAACAGACATCTGTATATGTGTAAAAGAAACACATCTTCCACAACTACCTCAAGTCATACATCGTAATCAAACTTGCTGTAATAAAAAATAAAAAAAAAATAAATTAAAAACACGTACAAGATGTAGTGAGACAAACGTGAGGGGCTTTCTCCTGGCACATTCCATTCTAAACTCCAATCTAGAACACCACTTCCACTGAGGCTCTCTTGCCCTAGTAACCAGATTTGGTAAGGGTGAACTGCTGCCACCTTGTGGCCATTTCACACAACAGCAGCTTTAATCCCAGCGCTAATGGTCAGTTGATATTCAAAATCATTGCAGGCCTGTAAATGACACCTGCCCTGAAAACAAATCCTGGGGTCACATATCGACCAAAAAATTCAAAGGACACCCATATTTCAAAACGACCATTTCAAAAAGCATATTTTACGCACATTAGTGTTCTGCTTCTTTTCCTTTCTTTCCTTTTTTGTTAAAAAACACGGGAATGGAAAAAGGCATCCCTCAGAATGGGCGAAAATCGTTGCAGACGAATCAATGGACAGAGGTTTAATCTCCAATATATATAAACAGCTCATGCAGCTTAATATTAAAAAAAGAAACAACCCAAAAAAAAATGGGCAGAAGATCTAAAGAGACGTTTCTTCAAAGGAGACACAGAGATGGCCAAGACGCACATGAAAAGCTGCTCAACAGCACTAATTATTAGAGAAATGCAAATCAAATCTACCATGAGGTATCACCTCACACCTGTTAGAATCGGCATCATCAGAAAATCTACAAACAACCAATTCTGGGGAGGGTGTGGACAAAAGGAGCCCTCTTCCACTATTGGTGTGAATGTAAATTGATACAGTCACTATGGAGAACAGTATGGAGTTTCTTTAAAAAAATTAGAAATACAATTACCATCTGATCCAGCAATCCCACTTCTGGGCATATACCCAGAGAAAACCGTATTTCAAAAAGGCACATTCACCACAATGTTGGTTGCAGCACTATTTAAAATAGCCAGGTAATGGAAGCAACCTAAATGCCCACAGACAGATGAATGGATAAAGATGTGGTACATATATAAAATGGAATATTACTCGGCCATTAAAAGGAATGAAACTGGGTCATTTGTAGAGACATCGATGGATCGAGAGACTGTCATACAGAATGAAGTAAGTCAGAAAGAGGAAAACAAATATTGTATATTAACGCATATATGTGGAGCCTAAAAATGGTACAGATGAACTGGTTTGCAGGGAAGAAATAGAGACACAGAGGTAGAGAACAGACGTATGGACACCAAGTGTGGGAAGCCATGGGGTGGTGGTTGTGGGATGAGTTGGGAGATTGGGATTGACCTGTATACATGCATATGCATAAAATACATAACTAATAATAACGTGCTGTATAAAAAAAATAAATAAAATAAAATTTCAAAATTTTAAAAAATAAAATTTAAAAATAAAACAGAAAAAAGTTCTTCCCGTCACACAGATGTATTTATAGGAATGAATTATTTCCATGCTTATATCTATAAATACATAAAAGAGGAATAAAATATAACTTGAAACATAAAAGAAAAAAAATCCTGAACCCACGAGTTATACAGAGGAAAACCCTATCAGGGCACTTGCTCCAGTGGTAAACAATTCTGAAATTGGTCAGAGGTGGGGAATCATCTCCCATACAGCCAATTAACCCCCCCCCACGCAAGGAGCGTCCTCATTGCAAAGCTGGGGGCCGTGCCGAAGCATCTATGAGTAAACGTGAGCTGAGCCACAGGCCAGCTGCTGCTGAACTGTTCCCACCCTTTCCAGGTAAAACACCTGAATATGTACAAGGGCTTGAAAGCCTAGAGGAAGGACCGTGGAGCCACACCAGCAACAGCACGCAGGCCAACTTGGTGCCTGCAGGCCAGCCAGGGTGGTCCTGGCCCCGGGCGCTCTTCCAGAAGCTTTCCATTGCCCTGCCTGAGATACCCCTCCTGTCCCGGCCCCCACTGCTTTTTTCCTTCCTCACCTCTGTCCGGAGAGAATTTCCAGCGGAAGGTATGGGTGACAAATCCTCTTCTTTACAGGCGGCAGCCTGGCAAATCCTGCAGAAAGGCCAGCAGAACCCCACTCAAACCGGGCCACCCACAAAGCTGTGGCCCCTCACACCCTCCCACCAGCACAGCCCCGAGACTGCTGACGGGGCAGAGAATATGGAGTCAGGCACAGCTTCAGGGGCTATTGCTGCCTGGAGCGCTGTTTATATTGACCTCAACGAGGCACACCTGGGGAGGGCGGGCCGGCAGGGTAAGGCTGCCCAGGTCAGCTAATCCACAACCCTCAGGGAATCACATTGTTGAAAATGGACCCCGCTAAGGCAGAAGAGAAGCCAAGGGAAAAAAGGACACAATGCCATTTGCAGCACCGTAGATGAGTCTAGAAGTAATCACGTGACTTGTAGTAAGTCAGAAAGTGAAACACACATATCATATCATATCACTTATAGGTGTTACCTAAAAATGGATACCAGGGCAGATATTTCCACGGAGAAGGGCAATCACAGATTCATTAAACAAACTTATGGTTCACCAATGGAAAGGTGTGAGGATTGGTTTCATTACGATATCGGGGTTAACAGACATATACAAACACAGGTGACATATATAATCACCAAAGACCTACAGAATACCAAGAGAGGACTACTCAACATTCTGTCATAACGTACGTGGGAAAAGGATCCCAGGAAGAACAGACATCTGTATATGTGTAAAAGAACCACATCTTCCACACCTACAACAAGCCAAACATTGTAATCATATTTGCTGTAATAAAAAATAAAAAAATAAATTAAAAACACGAACAAGAAGTAGTGAGACAAACGTGAGGGGCTTTCTCCTGGCACATTCCATTCTAAATTCCAATCTAGAACACCACTTCCACTGAGGCTCTCTTGCCCTAGTAACCAGATTTGGTAAGGGTGAACTGCTGCCACCTTGTGGCCGTTTCACACAACAGCAGCTTTAATCCCAACGCTAATGGTCAGTTGATATTCAAAATCATTGCAGGCCTGTAAATGACACCTGCCCTGAAAACAAATCCTGGGGTCACATATCGACCAAAAAATTCAAAGGACGTCCATATTTCAAAACGACCATTTCAAAAGGCATATTTTACGCACATTAGTGTTCTGCTTCTTTTCCTTTCTTTCCTTTTTTGTTAAAAAACACGGGAATGGAAAAAGGCATCCCTCAGAATGGGTGAAAATCGTTGCAGACGAATCAATGGACAGAGGTTTAATCTCCAATATATATAAACAGCTCATGCAGCTTAATATTAAAAAAAGAAACAACCCAAAAAAAATGGGCAGAGGATCTAAAGAGACGTTTCTTCAAAGGAGACACAGAGATGGCCAAGACGCACATGAAAAGCTGCTCAACAGCACTAATTATTAGAGAAATGCAAATCAAAACTACAATGAGGTATCACCTCACACCTGTTAGAATCGGCATCATCAGAAAATCTACAAACAACCAATTCTGGGGAGGGTGTGGACAAAAGGAGCCCTCTTCCACTATTGGTGGGAATGTAAATTGATACAGTCACTATGGAGAACAGTATGGAGTTTCCTTAAAAAAACTAGAAATAGAATTACCATCTGATCCAGCAATCCCACTTCTGGGCATATACCCAGAGAATACCGTATTTCAAAAAGGCACATTCACCACAATGTTCGTTGCAGCACTATTTACAATAGCCAGGTAATGGAAGCAAGCTAAATGCCCACAGACAGATGAATGGATAAAGAGGTGGTACATATATAAAATGGAATATTACTCGGCCATAAAAAGGAATGAAACTGGGTCATTTGTAGAGACATCGATGGATCGAGAGACTGTCATACAGAATGAAGTAAGTCAGAAAGAGGAAAACAAATATTGTATATTAACGCATATATGTGGAGCCTAAAAATGGTACAGATGAACTGGTTTGCAGGGAAGAAATAGAGACACAGAGGTAGAGAACAAACGTATGGACACCAAGTGTGGGAAGCCATGGGGTGGTGGTGGTGGGATGAGTTGGGAGTTTGGGATTGACCTGTATACATGCATATGCATAAAATACATAACTAATAATAACGTGCTGTATAAAAAAAAATAAATAAAATTAAATTTCAAAATTTTAAAAAATAAAATTTAAAAATAAAACAGAAAAAAGTTCTTCCCGTCACACAGATGTATTTATAGGAATGAATTATTTCCATGCTTATATCTATAAATACATAAAAGAGGAATAAAATCTAACTTGAACCATAAAAGAAAAAAAAATCCTGAACCCACGAGTTATACAGAGGAAAACCCTATCAGGGCACTTGCTCCAGTGGTAAACAATTCTGAAATAGGTCAGAGGTGGGGAATCATCTCCCATACAGCCAGCAACCCACACCCCACGCAAGGAGCGTCCTCATTGCAAAGCTGGGGGACCGTGCCGAGGCATCTGTGAGTAAAGGTGAGCTGAGCCCCAGGCCAGCTGCTGCTGAACTGTTCCCACCCTTTCCAGGTAAAACACCTGAATATGTACAAGGGATTGAAAGCCTAGAAGAAGGACCGTGGAGCCACACCAGCGACAGCACGCAGGCCAACTTGGTGCCTGCAGGCCAGCCAGGGTGGTCCTGGCCCCGGGCGCTCTTCCAGAAGCTTTCCATTGCCCTGCCTGAGATACCCCTCCTGTCCCGGCCCCCACTGCTTTTTTTCCTTCCTCACCTCTGTCCGGAGAGAAATTCCAGCGGAAGGTATGGGTGACACAACCTCTTCTTTACAGGCGGCAGCCTGGCAACTCCTGCAGAAAGGCCAGCCGAACCCCACTCACACCGGGCCACCCACAAAGCTGTGGCCCCTCACTCCCTCCCACCAGCACACCCCCGAGACTGTTGACGGGGCAGAGAATATGGAGTCAGGCACAGCTTCAGGGACTAATGCTGCCTGGAGCGCTGTTTATATTGACCTCAACGAGGCACACCTGGGGAGGGCGGGCCGGCAGGGTAAGGCTGCCCAGGTCAGCTAATCCACAACCCTCAGGGAATCACATTGTTGAAAATGGACCCCGCTAAGGCAGAAGAGAAGCCAAGGGAAAAAAGGACACAATGCCATTTGCAGCACCGTAGATGAGTCTAGAACTAATCACGTGACGTGTAGTAAGTCAGAAAGTGAAAGACACATATCATATCATATCACTTATAGGTGTTACCTAAAAATGGATACCAGGGCAGATATTTCCACGGAGAAGGGCAATCACAGATTCATTAAACAAACTTATGGTTCACCAATGGAAAGGTGTGAGGACTGGTTTCATTACGATATCGGGGTTAACAGACATATACAAACACAGGTGACATATATAATCACCAAAGACCTACAGAATACCAAGAGAGGACTACTCAACATTCTGTCATAACGTACGTGGGAAAAGGATCCCAGGAAGAACAGACATCTGTATATGTGTAAAAGAACCACATCTTCCACACCTACAACAAGTCAAACATTGTAATCAAACTTGCTGTAATAAAAAATAAAAAATTAAATTAAAAACACGAACAAGAAGTAGTGAGACAAACGTGAGGGGCTTTCTCCTGGCACATTCCATTCTAAATTCCAATCTAGAACACCACTTCCACTGAGGCTCTCTTGCCCTAGTAACCAGATTTTGTAAGGGTGAACTGCTGCCACCTTGTGGCCGTTTCACACAACAGCAGCTTTAATCCCAACGCTAATGGTCAGTTGATATTCAAAATCATTGCAGGCCTGTAAATGACACCTGCCCTGAAAACAAATCCTGGGGTCACATATCGACCAAAAAATTCAAAGGACGTCCATATTTCAAAACGACCGTTTCAAAAGGCATATTTTACGCACATTAGTGTTCTGCTTCTTTTCCTTTCTTTCCTTTTTTGTTAAAAAACATGGGAATGGAAAAAGGCATCCCTCAGAATGGGCGAAAATCGTTGCAGACGAATCAATGGACAGACGCTTAATCTCCAATATATATAAACAACTCATGCAGCTTAATATTAAAAATACAAACAACCCAATACAAAAATGGGCAGAAGATCTAAAGAGACGTTTCTTCAAAGAAGACAAAGAGATGGCCAAGACGCACATGAAAAGCTGCTCAACAGCAGTAATTATTGGAGAAATGCAAATCAAAACTACAATGAGGTATCACCTCACACCTGTTAGAATCGGCATCATCAGAAAATCTACAAACAACCAATTCTGGGGAGGGTGTGGACAAAAGGAGCCCTCTTCCACTATTGGTGTGAATGTAAATTGATACAGTCACTATGGAGAACAGTATGGAGTTTCTTTAAAAAAATTAGAAATACAATTACCATCTGATCCAGCAATCCCACTTCTGGGCATATACCCAGAGAAAACCGTATTTCAAAAAGGCACATTCACCACAATGTTGGTTGCAGCACTATTTAAAATAGCCAGGTAATGGAAGCAACCTAAATGCCCACAGACAGATGAATGGATAAAGATGTGGTACATATATAAAATGGAATATTACTCGGCCATTAAAAGGAATGAAACTGGGTCATTTGTAGAGACATCGATGGATCGAGAGACTGTCATACAGAATGAAGTAAGTCAGAAAGAGGAAAACATATATTGTATATTAACGCATATATGTGGAGCCTAAAAATGGTACAGATGAACTGGTTTGCAGGGAAGAAATAGAGACACAGAGGTAGAGAACAAACGTATGGACACCAAGTGTGGGAAGCCATGGGGTGGTGGTTGTGGGATGAGTTGGGAGATTGGGATTGACCTGTATACATGCATATGCATAAAATACATAACTAATAATAACGTGCTGTATAAAAAATAAATAAAATTTCAAAATTTTAAAAAATAAAATTTAAAAATAAAACAGAAAAAAGTTCTTCCCGTCACACAGATGTATTTATAGGAATGAATTATTTCCATGCTTATATCTATAAATACATAAAAGAGGAATAAAATCTAACTTGAAACATAAAAGAAAAAAAATCCTGAACCCACGAGTTATACAGAGGAAAACCCTATCAGGGCACTTGCTCCAGTGGTAAACAATTCTGAAATTGGTCAGAGGTGGGGAATCATCTCCCATACAGCCAATTAACCCCGCCCCCACGCAAGGAGCGTCCTCATTGCAAAGCTGGGGGCCGTGCCGAAGCATCTATGAGTAAACGTGAGCTGAGCCCCAGGCCAGCTGCTGCTGAACTGTTCCCACCCTTTCCAGGTAAAACACCTGAATATGTACAAGGGCTTGAAAGCCTAGAGGAAGGACCGTGGAGCCACACCAGCGACAGCACGCAGGCCAACTTGGTGCCTGCAGGCCAGCCAGCGTGGTCCTGGACCCTGGCGCTCTTCCAGAAGCTTTCCATTGCCCTGCCTGAGATACCCCTCCTGTCCCGGCCCCCACTGCTTTTTTCCTTCCTCACCTCTGTCCGGAGAGAATTTCCAGCGGAAGGTATGGGTGACAAATCCTCTTCTTTACAGGCGGCAGCCTGGCAACTCCTGCAGAAAGGCCAGCAGAACCCCACTCACACCGGGCCACCCACAAAGCTGTGGCCCCTCACTCCCTCCCACCAGCACACCCCCGAGACTGTTGACGGGGCAGAGAATATGGAGTCAGGCACAGCTTCAGGGACTAATGCTGCCTGGAGCGCTGTTTATATTGACCTCAACGAGGCACACCTGGGGAGGGCGGGCCGGCAGGGTAAGGCTGCCCAGGTCAGCTAATCCACAACCCTCAGGGAATCACATTGTTGAAAATGGACCCCGCTAAGGCAGAAGAGAAGCCAAGGGAAAAAAGGACACAATGCCATTTGCAGCACCGTAGATGAGTCTAGAAGTAATCACGTGACTTGTAGTAAGTCAGAAAGTGAAAGACACATATCATATCATATCACTTATAGGTGTTACCTAAAAATGGATACCAGGGCAGATATTTCCACGGAGAAGGGCAATCACAGATTCATTAAACAAACTTATGGTTCACCAATGGAAAGGTGTGAGGATTGGTTTCATTACGATATCGGGGTTAACAGACATATACAAACACAGGTGACATATATAATCACCAAAGACCTACAGAATACCAAGAGAGGACTACTCAACATTCTGTCATAACGTACGTGGGAAAAGGATCCCAGGAGGAACAGACATCTGTATATGTGTAAAAGAACCACATCTTCCACACCTACAACAAGCCAAACATTGTAATCATATTTGCTGTAATAAAAAATAAAAAATTAAATTAAAAACACGAACAAGAAGTAGTGAGACAAACGTGAGGGGCTTTCTCCTGGCACATTCCATTCTAAATTCCAATCTAGAACACCACTTCCACTGAGGCTCTCTTGCCCTAGTAACCAGATTTTGTAAGGGTGAACTGCTGCCACCTTGTGGCCGTTTCACACAACAGCAGCTTTAATCCCAACGCTAATGGTCAGTTGATATTCAAAATCATTGCAGGCCTGTAAATGACACCTGCCCTGAAAACAAATCCTGGGGTCACATATCGACCAAAAAATTCAAAGGACGTCCATATTTCAAAACGACCATTTCAAAAGGCATATTTTACGCACATTAGTGTTCTGCTTCTTTTCCTTTCTTTCCTTTTTTGTTAAAAAACACGGGAATGGAAAAAGGCATCCCTCAGAATGGGTGAAAATCGTTGCAGACGAATCAATGGACAGAGGTTTAATCTCCAATATATATAAACAGCTCATGCAGCTTAATATTAAAAATACAAACAACCCAATACAAAAATGGGCAGAAGATCTAAAGAGACGTTTCTTCAAAGGAGACACAGAGATGGCCAAGACGCACATGAAAAGCTGCTCAACAGCACTAATTATTAGAGAAATGCAAATCAAAACTACAATGAGGTATCACCTCACACCTGTTAGAATCGGCATCATCAGAAAATCTACAAACAACCAATTCTGGGGAGGGTGTGGACAAAAGGAGCCCTCTTCCACTATTGGTGGGAATGTAAATTGATACAGTCACTATGGAGAACAGTATGGAGTTTCCTTAAAAAATCTAGAAATAGAATTACCATCTGATCCAGCAATCCCACTTCTGGGCATATACCCAGAGAATACCGTATTTCAAAAAGGCACATTCACCACAATGTTCATTGCAGCACTATTTACAATAGCCAGGTAATGGAAGCAACCTAAATGCCCACAGACAGATGAATGGATAAAGATGTGGTACATATATAAAATGGAATATTACTCGGCCATAAAAAGGAATGAAACTGGGTCATTTGTAGAGACATCGATGGATTGAGAGAATGTCATACAGAATGAAGTAAGTCAGAAAGTGGAAAACAAATATTGTATATTAACGCATATATGTGGAGCCTAAAAATGGTACAGATGAACTGGTTTGCAGGGAAGAAATAGAGACACAGAGGTAGAGAACAAACGTATGGACACCAAGTGTGGGAAGCCATGGGGTGGTGGTGGTGGGATGAGTTGGGAGTTTGGGATTGACCTGTATACATGCATATGCATAAAATACATAACTAATAATAACGTGCTGTATAAAAAAAAATAAATAAAATTAAATTTCAAAATTTTTAAAAAAAAAATTTAAAAATAAAACAGAAAAAAGTACTTCCCGTCACACAGATGTATTTATAGGAATGAATTATTTCCATGCTTATATCTATAAATACATAAAAGAGGAATAAAATCTAACTTGAACCATAAAAGAAAAAAAAATCCTGAACCCACGAGTTATACAGAGGAAAACCCTATCAGGGCACTTGCTCCAGTGGTAAACAATTCTGAAATAGGTCAGAGGTGGGGAATCATCTCCCATACAGCCAGCAACCACCCCCCACGCAAGGAGCGTCCTCATTGCAAAGCTGGGGGACCGTGCCGAGGCATCTGTGAGTAAAGGTGAGCTGAGCCCCAGGCCAGCTGCTGCTGAACTGTTCCCACCCTTTCCAGGTAAAACACCTGAATATGTACAAGGGATTGAAAGCCTAGAAGAAGGACCGTGGAGCCACACCAGCGACAGCACGCAGGCCAACTTGGTGCCTGCAGGCCAGCCAGGGTGGTCCTGGCCCCGGGCGCTCTTCCAGAAGCTTTCCATTGCCCTGCCTGAGATACCCCTCCTGTCCCGGCCCCCAGTGCTTTTTCCATCCTCACCTCTGTCCGGAGAGAAATTCCAGCGGAAGGTATGGGTGACACAACCTCTTCTTTACAGGCGGCAGCCTGGCAACTCCTGCAGAAAGGCCAGCAGAACCCCACTCACACCGGGCCACCCACAAAGCTGTGGCCCCTCACTCCCTCCCACCAGCACAGCCCCGAGACTGTTGACGGGGCAGAGAATATGGAGTCAGGCACAGCTTCAGGGTCTAATGCTGCCTGGAGCGCTGTTTATATTGACCTCAACGAGGCACACCTCGGGAGGACGGGCCGGCAGGGTAAGGCTGCCCAGGTCAGCTAATCCACAACCCTCAGGGAATCACATTGTTGAAAATGGACCCCGCTAAGGCAGAAGAGAAGCCAAGGGAAAAAGGGACACAATGCCATTTGCAGCACCGTAGATGAGTCTAGAATTAATCAGGTGACGTGTAGTAAGTCAGAAAGTGAAAGACACATATCATATCATATCACTTATAGGTGTTACCTAAAAATGGATACCAGGGCAGATATTTCCACGGAGAAGGGCAATCACAGATTCATTAAACAAACTTATGGTTCACCAATGGAAAGGTGTGAGGACTGGTTTCATTACGATATCGGGGTTAACAGACATATACAAACACAGGTGACATATATAATCACCAAAGACCTACAGAATACCAAGAGAGGACTACTCAACATTCTGTCATAACGTACGTGGGAAAAGGATCCCAGGAAGAACAGACATCTGTATATGTGTAAAAGAACCACATCTTCCACACCTACAACAAGTCAAACATTGTAATCAAACTTGCTGGAATAAAAAATAAAAAATTAAATTAAAAACACGAACAAGAAGTAGTGAGACAAACGTGAGGGGCTTTCTCCTGGCACATTCCATTGTAAATTCCAATCTAGAACACCACTTCCACTGAGGCTCTCTTGCCCTAGTAACCAGATTTTGTAAGGGGGAACTGCTGCCACCTTGTGGCCGTTTCACACAACAGCAGCTTTAATCCCAGCGCTAATGGTCAGTTGATATTCAAAATCATTGCAGGCCTGTAAATGACACCTGCCCTGAAAACAAATCCTGGGGTTACATATCGACCAAAAAATTCAATGGACGTCCATATTTAAAAATGACCGTTTCAAAAGGCATATTTTACGCACATTAGTGTTCTGCTTCTTTTCCTTTCTTTCCTTTTTTGTTAAAAAACATGGGAATGGAAAAAGGCATCCCTCAGAATGGGCGAAAATCGTTGCAGACGAATCAATGGACAGACGTTTAATCTCCAATATATATAAACAACTCATGCAGCTTAATATTAAAAATACAAACAACCCAATACAAAAATGGGCAGAAGATCTAAAGAGACGTTTCTTCAAAGAAGACAAAGAGATGGCCAAGACGCACATGAAAAGCTGCTCAACAGCAGTAATTATTGGAGAAATGCAAATCAAAACTACAATGAGGTATCACCTCACACCTGTTAGAATCGGCATCATCAGAAAATCTACAAACAACCAATTCTGGGGAGGGTGTGGACAAAAGGAGCCCTCTTCCACTATTGGTGGGAATGTAAATTGATACAGTCACTATGGAGAACAGTATGGAGTTTCCTTAAAAAAACTAGAAATAGAATTACCATCTGATCCAGCAATCCCACTTCTGGGCATATACCCAGAGAATACCGTATTTCAAAAAGGCACATTCACCACAATGTTCGTTGCAGCACTATTTACAATAGCCAGGTAATGGAAGCAACCTAAATGCCCACAGACAGAAGAATGGATAAAGAGGTGGTACATATATAAAATGGAATATTACTCGGCCATAAAAAGGAATGAAACTGGGTCATTTGTAGAGACATCAATGGATCGAGAGACTGTCATACAGAATGAAGTAAGTCAGAAAGAGGAAAACACATATTGTATATTAATGCATATATGTGGAGCCTAAAAATGGTACAGATGAACGGGTTTGCAGGGAAGAAATAGAGACACAGAGGTAGAGAACAAACGTATGGACACCAAGTGTGGGAAGCCATGGGGTGGTGGTGGTGGGATGAGTTGGGAGTTTGGGATTGACCTGTATACTTGTATATGCATAAAATACATAACTAATAATAACGTGCTGTATAAAAAAAATAAATAAAATTAAATTTCAAAATTTTAAAAAATAAAATTTAAAAATAAAACAGAAAAAAGTTCTTCCCGTCACACAGATGTATTTATAGGAATGAATTATTTCCATGCTTATATCTATAAATACATAAAAGAGGAAGAAAATCTAACTTGAACCATAAAAGAAAAAAAAACCTGAACCCACGAGTTATACAGAGGAAAACCCTATCAGGGCACTTGCTCCAGTGGTAAACAATTCTGAAATTGGTCAGAGGAGGGGAACCGTCTCCCATACAGCCAGCAACCCACACCCCACGCAAGGAGCGTCCTCATTGCAAAGCTGGGGGACCGTGCCGAGGCATCTGTGAGTAAACGTGAGCTGAGCCCCAGGCCAGCTGCTGCTGAACTGTTCCCACTCTTTCCAGGTAAAACACCTGAATATGTACAAGGGCTTGAAAGCCTAGAGGAAGGATCGTGGAGCCACACCAGCGACAGCACGCAGGCCAAGTTGGTGCCTGCAGGCCAGCCAGGGTGGTCCTGGCCCCGGGCGCTCTTCCAGAAGCTTTCCATTGCCCTGCCTGAGATTCCCCTCCTGTCCCGGCCCGACTTCTTTTTTCCTTCCTCACCTCTGTCCGGAGAGAAATTCCAGCGGAAGGTATGGGTGACACATCCTCTTCTTTACAGCGGCAGCCTGGCAACTCCTACTGAAAGGCCAGCAGAACCCCACTCACACCGGGCCACCAACAAAGCTGTGTCCCCTCAATCCCTCCCACCAGCACAGCCCCGAGACTGCTGACGGGGCAGAGAATATGGAATCAGGCACAGCTTCAGGGGCTATTGCTGCCTGGAGCTCTGTTTATATTGACCTCAACGAGGCACACCTGGGGAGGACGGGCCGGCAGGGTAAGGCTGCCCAGGTCAGCTAATCCACAACCCTCAGGAAATCACATTGTTGAAAATGGACCCCGCTAAGGCAGAAGAGAAGCCAAGCGAAAAAAGGACACAATACCCTTTGCAGCACCGTAGATGAGTCTAGAAGTAATCACGTGACTTGTAGTAAGTCAGAAAGTGAAAGACACATATCATATCACTTATAGGTGTTACCTAAAAATGGATACCAGGGCAGATATTTCCACGGAGAAGGGCAATCACAGATTTATTAAACAAACTTATAGTTCACCAATGGAAAGGTGTGAGGATTGGTTTCATTACGATATCGGGGTTAACAGACATATACAAACACAGGTGACATATATAATCACCAAAGTCCTACAGAATACCAAGAGAGGACTACTCAACATTCCGTCATAACGTACATGGGAAAAGGATCCCAGGAAGAACAGACATCTGTATATGTGTAAAAGAACCACATCTTCCACACCTACAACAAGACAAACATTGTAATCAAACTTGCTGTACTAAAAAATAAAAAAAAATTAAATTAAAAACGCGAAGAAGATGTAGTGAGACTAACTTGAGGGGCTTTCTCCTGGCACATTCCATTTTAATTCCAATCTAGAACAAACTTCCAATGAGGCTCTCTTGCCCTAGTAACCAGATTTGGGAAGGGTGAACTGCTGCCACCTTGTGGCCGTTTCACACAACAGCAGCTTTAATCCCATCGCTAATGGTCAGTTGATATTCAAAATCATTTCAGGCCTGTAAATGACACCTGCCCTGAAAACAAATCCTGGGGTCACATATCGACCAAAAATTTCAAAGGACGTCCATATTTCAAAACGACCGTTTCAAAAGGCATATTTTACGCACATTAGTGTTCTGCTTCTTTTCCTTTCTTTCCTTTTTTGTTAAAAAACACGGGAATGGAAAAGGCATCCCTCAGAATGGGCGAAAATCGTTGCAGACGAATCAATGGACAGAGGTTTAAACTCCAATATATATAAACAACTCATGCAGCTTAATATTAAAAAAACAAACACCCCAATACAAAAATGGGCAGAAGATCTAAAGAGACGTTTCTTCAAAGTAGACACAGAGATGGCCAAGACGCACATGAAAAGCTGCTCAACAGCACTAATTATTAGAGAAATGCAAATCAAAACTACAATGAGGTATCACGTCACACCTGGTAGAATCGGCATCATCAGAAAATCTACAAACAACCAATTCTGGGGAGGGTGTGGACAAAAGGAGCCCTCTTCCACTATTGGTGGGAATGTAAATTGATACAGTCACTATGGAGAACAGTATGGAGTTTCCTTAAAAAGCTAGAAATAGAATTACCATCTGATCCAGCAATCCCACTTCTGGGCATATACCCAGAGAAAACGGTAAATCAAAAAAGCACATTCACCACAATGTTCATTGCAGCACTATTTACAATAGCCAGGTAATGGAAGCAACCTAAATGCCCACAGACAGATGAATGGATAAAGAGGTGGTACATATATGAAATGGAATATTACTCGGCCATAAAAAGGAATAAAACTGGGCCATTTTTAGAGACATCGATGGATCGAGAGACTGTCATACAGAATGAAGTAAGTCAGAAAGAGGAAAACAAATATTGTATATTAATGCATATATGTGGAACCTAAAAAAATGGTACAGATGAACTGGTTTGCAGGGAAGAAATAGAGACACAGAGGTAGAGAAAAAACGTATGGTCACCAAGTGTGGGAAGCCATGGGGTGGTGGTGGTGGGATGAGTTGGGAGATTTGGATTGACCTGTATATATGTATATGCATAAAATACATAACTAATAATAACCTGCTGAATAAAAAAATATAAATAAAATTAAATTTCAAAATTTTAAAAAATAATATTTAAAAATAAAACAGAAAAAAGTACTTCCATTCACACAGATGTATTTATCGGAATGAATTATTTCCATGCTAATATCTATAAATACATAAAAGAGGCATAAAATCTAATTTGAAACATAAAAGAAAAAAATAACCAAACCCACCAGTTATACAGAGCAAAACCCTATCACGGCACTTGCTCCAGCGGTAAACAATTCTGAAATTGGTCAGAGGTGGGGAACCATCTCCCATACAGCCAGCAAACCAGCCCCCACGCAAGGAGCGTCCTCATTGCAAAGCTTGGGGACCGTGCCGAGGCATCTGTGAGTAAACGTGAGCTGAGCCCCAGGCCAGCTGCTGCTGAACTGTTCCCACCCTTTCCAGGTAAAACACCTGAATATGTACAAGGGCTTGAAAGACTAGAGGAAGGACCGTGGAGCCACACCAGCGACAGCACGCAGGACAACTTGGTGCCTGCAGGCAAGCCAGGGTGATCCTGGACACTGGCACTCTTCCAGAAGCTTTCCATTGCCCTGCCTGAGATACCCCTCCTGTCCCGGCCCCCACTGCTTTTTTCCTTCCTCCCCTCTGTCCGGAGAGAAATTCCAGCGGAAGGTATGGGTGACACAAACTCTTCTTTACAGGCGGCAGCCTGGCAACTCCTGCAGAAAGGCCAGCAGAACCCCACTCAGAGCGGGCCACGCACAAAGCTGTGGCCCCTCACTCCCTCCCAACAGCACAGACCCGAGACTGCTGACGGGGCAGAGAATATGGAGTCAGGCACAGCTTCAGGGGCTATTGCTGCCTGGAGCGCTGTTTATATTGACCTCAAAGAGGCACACCCGGGGAGGGCGGGCCGGCAGTGTAAGGCTGCCCAGGCCAGCTAATCCACAACCCTCAGGGAATCACATTGTTGAAAATGAACCCCGCTAAGGCAGAAGAGAAGCCAAGGGAAAAAAGGACACAATGCCATTTGCAGCACCGTAGATGAGTCCAGAAGTAATCACGTGACTTGTAGTAAGTCAGAAAGTGAAAGACACATATCATATCATATCACTTATAGGTGTAACCTAAAAATAGATACCAGGGCAGATATTTCCACGGAGAAGGGCAATCACAGATTCATTAAACAAACCTATGGTTCACCAATGGAAAAGTGTGAGGATTGGTTTCATTACGATATCGGGGTTAGGAGACATATACAAACACAGGTGACATATATAATCACCAAAGACCTACAGAATACCAAGAGAGGACTACTCAACATTCTGTCATAACGTACATGGGAAAAGGATCCCAGGAAGTACAGACTTCTGTATATGTGTAAAAGAACCACATCTTCCACACAAACAGCAAGCCAAACATTGTAATCAAACTTGCTGTAATATAAAATAAAAAATTAAATTAAAAACACGAACAAGAAGTAGTGAGACAAACGTGAGGGGCTTTCTCCTGGCACATTCCATTCTAAACTCCAATCTAGAACACCACTTCCACTGAGGCTCTCTTGCCCTAGTAACCAGATTTGGTAAGGGTGAACTGCTGCCACCTTGTGGCCGTTTCACACAACAGCAGCTTTAATCCCAACGCTAATGGTCAGTTGATATTCAAAATCATTGCAGGCCTGTAAATGACACCTGTCCTGAAAACAAATCCTGGGGTCACATATCGACCAAAAAATTCAAAGGACGTCCATATTTCATAACGACCGTTTCAAAAGGCATATTTTACGCACATTAGTGTTCTGCTTCTTTTCCTTTCTTTCCTTTTTTGTTAAAAAAAAAAGGGAATGGGAAAAGGCATCCCTCAGAATGGGCGAAAATCATTGCAGACGAATCAATGGACAGAGGTTTAATCTCCAATATATATAAACAGCTCATGCAGGTTAATATTAAAAAAAACAAAAAACCCCAAAAAAATGCGCAGAAGATCTAAAGAGACGTTTCTTCAAAGGAGACACAGAGATGGTCAAGACGCACATGAAAAGCTGCTCAACAGCACTAATTATTAGACAAATGCAAATCAAAACAACAATGAGTTATCACCTCACACCTTTTAGAATCGGCATCATCAGAAAATCTACAAACAACCAATTCTGGGGAGGGTGTTGACAAAAGGAGCCCTCTTCCACTATTGGTGGGAATGTAAATTGATACAGTCTCTATGGAGAACAGTATGGAGTTTCCTTAAAAAATTAGAAATAGAATTACCATCTGATCCAACAATCCCACTTCTGGGCATATACCCAGAAAAAACCGTATTTCAAAAAGGCACATTCACCACAATGTTTGTTGCAGCACTATTTACAATAGCCAGGTAATAGAAGCAACCTAAATGCCCACAGACAGATGAATGGATAAAGATGTGGTACATATATAAAATGGAATATTACTCGGCCATAAAAAGGAATGAAACTGGGTCATTTGTAGAGACATCGATGGATCGAGAGACTGTCATACAGAATGAAGTAAGTCAGAAAGAGGAAAACAATTATTGAATATTAATGCATATATGTGGAGCCTAAAAATGGTACAGATGAACTGGTTTGCAGGGAAGAAATAGAGACACAGAGGTAGAGAACAAACGTATGGACACCAAGTGTGGGAAGCCATGGAGTGGTGGTGGTGGGATGAGTTGGGAGATTGGGATTGACCTGTATACATGTATATGCATAAAATACATAACTAATAATAACCTGCTGTATAAAAAAATAAATAAAATTAAATTTCAAAATTATAAAATAATTTAAAAATAAAACAGAAAAAATTCTTCCCGTCACACAGATGTATTTATAGGAATGAATTATTTCCATGCTTATATTTATAAATACATAAAAGAGGAATAAAATCTAACTTGAACCATAAAAGAAAAAAAAAGTGAACCCACGAGTTATACAGAGGAAAACCCTATCACGCCCCTTGCTCCAGCGGTAAACAATTCTGAAATTGGTCAGAGGTGGGGAACCATCTCCCATACAGCCAGCAACCCACCACCCACGCAAGGAGCGTCCTCATTGCAAAGCTGGGGGACCGTGCCGAGGCATCTGTGAGTAAACGTGAGCTGAGCCCCAGGCCAGCTGCTGCTGAACTGTTCCCACCCTTTCCAGG
The DNA here is from genome assembly GCF_964341445.2 of Mesoplodon mirus. Lineage (NCBI taxonomy): Eukaryota > Metazoa > Chordata > Mammalia > Artiodactyla > Ziphiidae > Mesoplodon > Mesoplodon mirus. The sequence goes on along the minus strand of NW_028295622.1, from coordinate 818,030 downwards.
TAAAACACCTGAATATGTACAAGGGCTTGAAAGCCTAGAGGAAGGACCGTGGAGCCACACCAGCGACAGCACGCAGGCCAACTTGGTGCCTGCAGGCCAGCCAGGGTGGTCCTGGCCCCGGGCGCTCTTCCAGAAGCTTTCCATTGCCCTGCCTGAGATACCCCTCCTGTCCCGGCCCCCACTGCTTTTTTCCTTCCTCACCTCTGTCCGGAGAGAAATTCCAGCGGAAGGTATGGGTGACACAACCTCTTCTTTACAGGCGGCAGCCTGGCAACTCCTGCAGAAAGGCCAGCAGAACCCCGATCACACCGGGCCACTCGCAAAGCTGTGGCCCCTCACTCCCTCCCACCAGCACAGCCCCGAGACTGCTGATGGGGCAGAGAATATGGAGTCAGGCACAGCTTCAGGGGCTACTGCTGCCTGGAGCGCTGTTTATATTTTCCTCAACGAGGCACACCTGGGGAGGGCGGGCCGGCAGTGTAAGGCTGCCCAGGTCAGCTAATACACAACCCTCAGGGAATCATATTGTTGAAAATGGAACCCGCTAAGGCAAAAGAGAAGCCAAGGGAAAGAAGGACACAATGCCATTTGCAGCACCGTAGATGAGTCTAGAAGTAATCACGTGACTTGTAGTAAGTCAGAAAGTGAAAGACACATATCATATCATATCACTTATAGGTGTTACCTAAAAATGGATACCAGGGCAGATATTTCCACGGAGAAGGGCAATCAGAGATTCATTAAACAAATTTATGGTTCACCAATGGAAAGGTGTGAGGATTGGTTTCATTACGATATCGGGGTTAACAGACATATACAAACACAGGTGACATATATAATCACCAAAGACCTACAGAATACCAAGAGAGGACTACTCAACATTCTGTCATAACGTACATGGGAAAAGGATCCCAGGAAGAACAGACATCTGTATATGTGTAAAAGAAACACATCTTCCACACCTACCACAAGCCAAACATCGTAAACAAACTTGCTGTAATAAAAAATAAAAAAAAAATAAATTAAAAACACGAACAAGATGTAGTGAGACAAACGTGAGGGGCTTTCTCCTGGCACATTCCATTCTAAACTCCAATCTAGAACACCACTTCCACTGAGGCTCTCTTGCCCTAGTAACCAGATTTGGTAAGGGGGAACTGCTGCCACCTTGTGGCCGTTTCACACAACAGCAGCTTTAATCCCAACGCTAATGGTCAGTTGATATTCAAAATCATTGCAGGCCTGTAAATGACACCTGCCCTGAAAACAAATCCTGGGGTCACATATCGACCAAAAAATTCAAAGGACGTCCATATTTCAAAACGACCGTTTCAAAAGGCATATTTTACGCGCATTAGTGTTCTGCTTCTTTTCCTTTCTTTCCTTTTTTGTTAAAAAACACGGGAATGGTAAAAGGCATCCCTCAGAATGGGCGAAAATCGTTGCAGACGAATCAATGGACAGAGGTTTAATCTCCAATATATATAAACAGCTCATGCAGCTTAATATTAAAAAAACTAACAACCCAATACAAAAATGGGCAGAAGATCTAAAGAGACGTTTCTTCAAAGAAGATACAGAGATGGCCAAGACGCACATGAAAAGCTGCTCAACAGCACTAATTATTAGAGAAATGCAAATCAAAACTACAACGAGGTATCACCACAAACCTGTTAGATTCGGCATCATCAGAACATCTACAAACAATCAATTCTGGGGAGGGTGTGGACAAAAAGAGCCCTCTTCCACTATTGGTGGGAATGTAAATTGATACAGTCACTATGGAGAACAGTATGCAGTTTCCTTAAAAATCTAGATATAGAATTACCATCTGATCCAGCAATCCCACTTCTGGGCATATACCCAGAGAAAACTGTAAATCAAAAAGGCACATTCACCACAATATAAGTTGCAGCACTATTTAAAATAGCCAGGTAATGGAAGCAACCTAAATGCCCACAGACAGATGAATGGATAAAGATGTGGTACATATATGAAATGGAATATTACTCGGCCATAAAAAGGAATGAAACTGGGTCATTTGTAGAGACATCGATGGATCGAGAGACTGTCATACAGAATGAAGTAAGTCAGAAAGAGGAAAACAAATATTGTATATTAATGCATATATGTGGAACCTAAAAAAATGGTACAGATGAACTGGTTTGCAGGGAAGAAATAGAGACACAGAGGTAGAGAACAAACGTATGGACACCAAGTGTGGGAAGCCATGGGGTGGTGGTGGTGGGATGAGTTGGGAGATTGGGATTGACCTGTATACATGTATATGCATAAAATACATAACTAATAATAACCTGCTGTATAAAAACATAAATAAAATTAAATTTCAAAATTTTAAAAAATAAAATTTAAAAATAAAACAGAAAAAATTCTTCCCGTCACACAGATGTATTTATAGGAATGAATTATTTCCATGCTTATATCTATAAATACATAAAAGAGGAATAAAATCTAACTTGAACCATAAAAGAAAAAAAATTGAACCCACGAGTTATACAGAGGAAAACCCTATTACAGCACTTGCTCCAGCAGTAAACAATTCTGAAATTGGTCAGAGGTGGGGAACCATCTCCCATACAGCCAGCAACCCACCCCCCCCACACAAGGAGCGTCCTCATTGCAAAGATGGGGGACCGTGCCGAGGCATCAGTGAGTAAACGTGAGCTGAGCCCCAGGCCAGCTGCTGCTGAACTGTTCCCACCTTTTCCAGGTAAATCACCTGAATATGTACAAGGGCTTGAAAGCCTATAGGAAGGACCGTGGAGCCACACCAGCCACAGCACGCAGGCCAACTTGGTGCCTGCAGGCCAGCCAAGGTGGTCCTGGACCCTGGCGCTCTTCCAGAAGCTTTCCATTGTCCTGCCTGAGATACCCCTCCTGTCCCGGCCCCCACTGCTTTTTTCCTTCCTCACCTCTGTCCGGAGAGAAATTCCCGCGGAAGGTATGGGTGACACATCCTCTTCTTTACAGGTGGCAGCCTGACAAGTCCTGCAGAAAGGCCAGCAGAAACCCACTCACACCAGGCCACCCACAAAGATATGGCCCCTCACTCCCTCCCACCAGCACAGCCCCGAGACTGCTGACGGGGCAGAGAATATGGAGTCAGGCACAGCTTCAGGGGCTATTGCTGCCTGGAGCTCTGTTTATATTGACCTCAACGTGGCACACCTGGGGAGGGCGGGCCGGCAGTGTAAGGCTGCCCAGGTCAGCTAATCCACAACCCTCAGGGAATCACATTGTTGAAAATTGGCCCCGCTAAGGCAGAAGAGAAGCCAAGGGAAAAAAGGACACAATGCCTTTTGCAGCCAAGTAGATGAGTCTAGAAGTAATCACGTGACTTGTAGTAAGTCAGAAAGTGAAAGACACGTATCATATCATATCAATTATAGGTGTTACCTAAAAATGGATACCAGGGCAGATATTTCCACGGAGAAGGGCAATCACAGATTCATTAAACAAACTTATGGTTCACCAATGGAAAGTTTTGAGGATTGGTTTCATTACGATATCGGGGTTAACAGACATATACAAACACAGGTGACATATATAATCACCAAACACCTACAGAATACCAAGAGAGGCCTACTCAACATTCTGTCATAACGTACATGGGAAAAGGATCACAGGAAGAACAGACATCTGTATATGTGTAAAAGAACCACATCTTCCACACCTACAACAAGCCAAACATTGTAATCAAACTTGCTGTAATAAAAAATAAAAAAAATTAAATTAAAAACACGAACAAGATGAAGTGAGACAAACGTGAGGGGCTTTCTCCTGGCACATTCCATTCTAAATTCCAATCTAGAACACCACTTCCACTGAGGCTCTCTTGCCCTAGTAACCAGATTTGGTAAGGGTGAACTGCTGCCACCTTGTGGCCGTTTCACACAACAGCAGCTTTAATCCCAGCGCTAGTGGTCAGTTGATATTCAAAATCATTTCAGGCCTGTAAATGACACCTGCCCTGAAAACAAATGCTGGGGTCACATATCGACCAAAAAGTTCAAAGGACGTCCATATTTCAAAACGACCGTTTCAAAAGGCATATTTTACGCACATTAGTGTTCTGCTTCTTTTCCTTTCTTTCCTTTTTTGTTAAAAAACACGGGAATGGAAAAAGGCATCCCACAGAATGGGCGAAAATCGTTGCAGACGAATCAATGGACAGAGGTTTAATCTCCAATATATATAAACAGCTCATGCAGCTTAATATTAAAAAAACAAACAACCCAATACAAAAATGGGCAGAAGATCTAAAGAGACGTTTCTTCAAAGAAGACACAGAGATGGCCAAGACACACATAAAAAGCTGCTCAACAGCACTAATTATTAGAGAAATGCAAATCAAAACTACAATGAGGTATCACCACACACCTGTTAGAATCGGCATCATCAGAAAACCTACAAACAACCAATTCTGGGGAGGGTGTGGACAAAAGGAGCCCTCTTCCAACTATTGGTGGGAATGTAAATTGATACAGTCACTATGGAGAACAGTATGGAGTTTCCTTAAAAAAACTAGATATAGAATTACCATATGATCCAGCAATCCCACTTCTGGGCATATACCCAGAGAAAACCGCAAATCAAAAAGGCACATACACCACAGTGTTCATTGCAGCACTATTTACAATAGCCAGGTAATGGAAGCAACCTAAATGCCCACAGACAGATGAATGGATAAAGATGTGGTACATATATGAAATGGAATATTACTCGGCCATAAAAAGGAATGAAACTGGGTCATTTGTAGAGACACCGATGGATCGAGAGACTGTCATACAGAATGAAGTAAGTCAGAAAGAAGAAAACAAATATTGTATATTAATGCATATATGTGGAGCCTAAAAATGGTACAGATGAACTGGTTTGCAGGGAAGAAATAGAGACACAGAGGTAGAGAACAAACGTATGGACACCAAGTGTGGGAAGCCATGGTGTGGTGGTGGTGGGATGAGTTGGGAGTCTGGGATTGACCTCTATACATGTATATGCATAAAATACATAACTAATAATAACGTGCTGTATAAAAAAATAAATAAAATTAAATTTCAGAATTTTAAAAAATAAAATTTAACAATAAAACAGAAAAATGTTCTTCCCGTCACACAGATGTATTTATAGGAATGAATTATTTCCATGCTTATATATATAAATACATAAAAGAGGAATAAAATCAAACTTGAACCATAAAAGAAAAAAAAAATTGAACCCACGAGTTATACAGAGGAAAACCCTATCACGGCACTTGCTCCAGCGGTAAACAATTCTGAAATTGGTCAGAGGTGGGGAACCATCTCCCATACAGCCAGCAACCCACCCCCCACGCAAGGAGCGTCCTCACTGCAAAGCTGGGGGACCGTGCCGAGGCATCTGTGAGTAAATGTGAGCTGAGCCCCAGGCCAGCTGCTGCTGAACTGTTCCCACCCTTTCCAGGTAAAACACCTGAATATGTACAAGGGCTTGAAAGCCTAGAGGAAGGACCGTGGAGCCACACCAGCGACAGCACGCAGGCCAACTTGGTGCCTGCAGGCCAGCCAGGGTTGTCCTGGACCTGGGCGCTCTTCCAGAATCTTTCCATTGCCCTGCCTGGGATACCCCTCCTGTCCCGGCCCCCACTGCTTTTTTCCTTCCTCACCTCTGTCCGGAGAGAAATTCCAGCGGAAGGTATGTGTGACACAACCTCTTTTTTACTGGCGGCAGCCTGGCAACTCATGCAGAAAGGTCAGCAGAACCCCACTCACACCGGGCCACCCACAAAGCTGTGGCCCCTCACTCCCTCCCACCAGCACAGCCCCGAGACTGCTGACGGGGCAGAGAATATGGAGTCAGGCACAGCTTCAGGGGCTATTGCTGCCTGGAGCTCTGTTTATATTGACCTCAGCGAGGCACATCTGGGGAGGGCGGGCCGGCAGGGTAAGGCTGCCCAGGTCAGCTAATCCACAACCCTCAGGGAATCACATTGTTGAAAATGGACCCCGCTAAGGCAGAAGAGAAGCCAAGGGAAAAAAGGACACAATGCCATTTGCAGCACCGTAGATGAGTCTAGAAGTAATCACGTGACTTGTAGTGAGTCAGAAAGTGAATGACACATATCATATCACTTATAGCTGTTACCTAAAAATGGATACCAGGGCAGATATTTCCACGGAGAAGGGCAATCACAGATTCATTAAACAAACTTATGGTTCACCAATGGAAAGGTGTGAGGATTGGTTTCATTACGATATCGGGGTTAACAGACATATACAAACACAGGTGACATATATAATCACCAAAGACTTACAGAATACCAAGAGAGGACTACTCAACATTCTGTCATAACGTGCATGGGAAAAGGATCCCAGGAAGAACAGACATCTGTATATGTGTAAAAGAACCACATCTTCCACACCTACAACAAGCCAAACATTGTAATCAAACTTGCTGTAATAAAAAATAAAAAAAAATAAATTAAAAACACGAACAAGATGTAGTGAGACAAACGTGAGGGGCTTTCTCCTGGCACATTCCATTCTAAATTCCAATCTAGAACACCACTTCCACTGAGGCTCTCTTGCCCTAGTAACCAGATTTGGTAAGGGTGAACTGCTGCCACCTTGTGGCCGTTTCACACAACAGCAGCTTTAATCCCAACGCTAATGGTCAGTTGATATTCAAAATCATTGCAGGCCTGTAAATGACACCTGCCCTGAAAACAAATCCTGGGTTCACATATCGACCAAAAAATTCAAAGGACGTCCATATTTCAAAAGGACCGTTTCAAAAGGCATATTTTACGCACATTAGTGTTCTGCTTCTTTTGCTTTCTTTCCTTTTTTATTAAAAAACACGGGAATGGAAAAAGGCATCCCTCAGAATGGGCGAAAATCGTTGCAGACGAATCAATGGACAGAGGTTTAATCTCCAGTATATATAGACAGCTCATGCAGCTTAATATTAAAAAAACAAACAACCCCCCCAAAAATGGGCAGAAGATCTAAAGAGACGTTTCTTCAAAGGAGACACAGAGATGGCCAAGACGCACATGAAAAGCTGCTCAACAGCACTAATTATTAGAGAAATGCAAATCAAAATTACAATGAGGTATCACCTCACACCTGTTAGAATCGGCATCATCAGAAAATCTACAAATAACCAATTCTGTGGAGGGTGTGGACCAAAGGAGTCCTCTTCCACTATTGGTGGGAATGTAAATTGATACAGTCACTATGGAGAACAGTATGGAGTTTCCTTAAAAAAACTAGAAATAGAATTACCATCTGATCCAGCAATCCCACTTCTGGGTATATACCCAGAGAAAACCGTATTTCAAAAAGGCACATTCACCACAATGTTCCTTGCAGCACTATTTACAATAGCCAGGTAATGGAAGCAACCTAAATGCCCACAGACAGATGAATGGATAAAGATGTGGTACATATATAAAATGGAATATGACTCGGCCATAAAAAGGAATGAAACTGGGTCATTTGTAGAGACATCGATGGATCGAGAGACTGTCATACAGAATGAAGTAAGTCAGAAAGAGGAAAACAAATATTGTATATTAATGCATATATGTGGAACCTAAAAAAATGGTACAGATGAACTGGTTTGCAGGGAAGAAATAGAGACACAGAGGTAGAGAACAAACGTATGGACACCAAGTGTGGGAAGCCATGGGGTGGTGGTGGTGGGATGAGTTGGGAGATTGGGATTGACCTGTATACATGTATATGCATAAAATACATAACTAATAATAACCTGCTGTATAAAAACATAAATAAAATTAAATTTCAAAATTTTAAAAAAATTAAATTTAAAAATAAAACAGAAAAAATTCTTCCCGTCACACAGATGTATTTATAGGAATGAATTATTTCCATGCTTATATTTATAATTAGATAAAAGAGGAATAAAATCTAACTTGAACCATAAAAGAAAAAAAAAGTGAACCCACGAGTTATACAGAGGTAAACCCTATCACGGCACTTGCTCCAGTGGTAAACAATTCTGAAATTGGTCAGAGGTGGGGAACCATCTCCCATACAGCCAGCAACCCACCCCCCACGCAAGGAGCGTCCTCATTGCAAAGCTAGGGGACAGTGCCGAGGCATCTGTGAGTAAACGTGAGTTGAGCCCTAGGCCAGCTGCTGCTGAACTGTTCCCACCCTTTCCAGGTAAAACACCTGAATATGTACAAGGGCTTGAAAGCCTAGAGGAAGAACAGTGGAGCCACACCAGTGACAGCACGCAGGCCAACATGGTGCCTGAAGGCCAGCCAGGGTTGTCCTGGACCCTGGCGCTCTTCCAGAAGCTTTCCATTGCCCTGCCTAATATACCCCTCCTGTCCCGGCCCCCACTGCTTTTTTCCATCCTCACCTCTGTCCGGAGAGAAATTCCAGTGGAAGGTATGGGTGACACATCCTCTTCTTTACAGGCGGCAGCCTGGCAACTCCTGCAGATAGGCCAGCAGAACCCCACTCACACCGGGCCACCCACAAAGCTGTGGCCCCTCACTCCCTCCCACCAGCACAGCACCGAGACTGCTGACGGGGCAGAGAATATGGAGTCAGGCACAGCTTCAGGGGCTATTGCTGCCTGGAGCGCTGTTTATATTGAACTCAACGAGGCACACCTGGGGAGGGCGGGCCGGCAGGGTAAGGCTGCCCAGGTCAGCTAATCCACAACCCTCAGGGAATCACATTGTTGAAAATGGACCCCGCTAAGGCAAAAGAGAAGCCAAGGGAAAAAAGGACACAATGCCATTTGCAGCCCAGTAGATGAGTCTAGAAGTAATCACGTGACTTGTAGTAAGTCAGAAAGTGAAAGACACATATCATATCATATCACTTATAGGTGTTACCTAAAAATGGATACCAGGGCAGATATTTCCACGGAGAAGGGCAATCACAGATTCATTAAACAAACTTATGGTTCACCAATGGAAAGGTGTGAGGATTGGTTTCATTACGATATCGGGGTTAACAGACATATACAATCACAGGTGACATATATAATCACCAAAGACCTACAAAATACCAAGGGAGGACTACTCAACATTCTGTCATAACGTATATGGGAAAAGGATCCCAGGAAGAACAGACATCTGTATAGGTGTAAAAGAACCACATCTTCCACACCTACAACAAGCCAAACATTTTAATCAAACTTGCTGTAATAAAAAATAAAAAAAAAAATTAAAAACACGAACAAGAAGTACTGAGACAAACGTGAGGGGCTTTCTCCTGGCACATTCCATTCTAAACTCCAATCTAGAACACCACTTCCACTGAGGCTCTCTTGCCCTAGTAACCAGATTTGGTAAGGGTGAACAGCTGCCACCTTGTGGCCGTTTCACACAACAGCAGCTTTAATCCCAACACTAATGGTCAGTTGATATTCAAAATCATTGCAGACCTGTAAATGACACCTGCCCTGAAAACAAATCCTGGGGTCACATATCGACCAAAAAATTCAAAGGACGTCCATATTTCAAAACGACCGTTTCAAAAGGCATATTTTACGCGCATTAGTGTTCTGCTTCTTTTCCTTTCTTTCCTTTTTTGTTAAAAAACACGGGAATGGAAAAAGGCATCCCACAGAATGGGCGAAAATCGTTGCAGACGAATCAATGGACAGAGGTTTAATCTCCAATATATATAAACAGCTCATGCAGCTTAATATTAAAAAAACAAACAACCCAATACAAAAATGGGCAGAAGATCTAAAGAGACGTTTCTTCAAAGGAGACAGAGAGATGGCCAAGACGCACATGAAAAGCTGCTCAACAGCACTAATTATTAGAGAAATGCAAATCAAAACTACAATGAAGTATCACCTCACACCTTTTAGAATCGGCATCATCAGAAAATCTACAAACAACCAATTCTGGGGAGGGTGTGGACAAAAGGAGCCCTCTTCCACTATTGGTGGGAATGTAAATTGATACAGTCACTACGGAGAACAGTATGGAGTTTCCTTAAAAAAACTAGATATAGAATTACCATCTGATCCAGCAATCCCACTTCTGGGCATATACCCAGAGAAAACCGTAAATCAAAAAGGCACATTCACCACAATGTTCATTGCAGCACTATTTACAATAGCCAGGTAATGGAAGCAACCTAAATGCCCACAGACAGATGAATGGATAAAGATGTGGTACATATATGAAATGGAATATTACTCGGCCATAAAAAGGAATGAAACTGGGTCATTTGTAGAGACACCGATGGATCGAGAGACTCTCATACAGAATGAAGTAAGTCAGAAAGAGGAAAACAAATATTGTATATTAATGCATATATGTGGAGCCTAAAAATGGTACAGATGAACTGGTTTGCAGGGAAGAAATAGAGACACAGAGGTAGAGAACAAACGTATGGACACCAAGTGTGGGAAGCCATGGGGTGGTGGTGGTGGGATGAGTTGGGAGTTTGGGATTGACCTCTATACATGTATATGCATAAAATACATAACTAATAATAACTTGCTGTATAAAAACATAAATAAAATTAAATTTCAAAATTTTAAAAAATAAAATTTAAAAATAAAACAGAAAAAATTCTTCCCGTCACACAGATGTATTTATAGGAATGAATTATTTCCATGCTTATATTTATAAATACATAACAGAGGAATAAAATCTAACTTGAACCATAAAAAAAAAAAATTGAACCCACGAGTTATACAGAGGAAAACCCTATTACGGCACTTGCTCCAGCGGTAAACAATTCTGAAATTAGTCAGAGGTGGGGAACCATCTCCCATACAGCCAGCAACCCACCCCCCACACAAGGAGCGTCCTCATTGCAAAGCTGGGGGACCGTGCCGAGGCATCTGTGAGTAAACGTGAGCTGAGCCCCAGGCCAGCTGCTGCTGAACTGTTCCCACACTTTCCAGGTAAAACACCTGAATATGTACAAGAGCTTGAAAGCCTAGAGGAAGGACCGTGGAGCCACACCAGCGACAGCACACAGGCCAACATGGTCCCTGCAGGCCAGCCAGGGTGGTCCTGGCCCCGGGCGCTCTTCCAGAAGCTTTCAATTGCCCTGCCTGAGATACCCCCCCTGTCCAGGCCCCCACTGCTTTTTTCCTTCCTCACCTCTGTCCGGAGAGAAATTCCAGCGGAAGGTATGGGTGACACATCCTCTTCTTTACAGGCGGCAGCCTGGCAACTCCTGCAGAAAGGCCAGCAGAACCCCACTCACACCGGGCCACCCACAAAGCTGTGGCCCCTCACTCCCTCCCACCAGCACAGCCCCGAGACTGCTGACGAGGCAGAGAATATGGAGTCAGGCACAGCTTCAGGGGCTATTGCTGCCTGGAGCGCTGTTTATATTGACCTCAACGAGGCAAACCTGGGGAGGGCGGGACGGCAGGTTAAGGCTGCCCAGGTCAGCTAATCCACAACCCTCAGGGAATCACATTGTTGAAAATGGAACCCGCTAAGGCAGAAGAGAAGCCAAGGGAAAAAAGGACACAATGCCATTTGCAGCCCAGTAGATGAGTCTAGAAGTAATCACGTGACTTGTAGTAAGTCAGAAAGTGAAAGACACGTATCATATCATATCACTTATAGGTGTTACCTAAAAATGGATACCAGGGCAGATATTTCCACGGAGAAGGGCAATCACAGATTCATTAAACAAATTTATGGTTCACCGATGGAAAGGTTTGAGGATTGCTTTCATTACGATATCGGGGTTAACAGACATATACAAACACAGGTAACATATATAATCACCAAAGACCTACAGAATACCAAGAGAGGACTACTCAACATTCTGTCATAACGTACATGGGAAAAGGATCCCAGGAAGAACAGACATCTGTATATGTGTAAAAGAAACACATCTTCCACACGTACCACAAGCCAAACATCGTAATCAAACTTGCTGTAATAAAAAAAAAAAATTAATTTAAAAACACGAACAAGATGTAGTGAGACAAACGTGAGGGACTTTCTCCTGGCACATTCCATTCTAATTTCCAATCTAAAACACCACTTCCACTGAGGCTCTCTTGCCCTAGTAACCAGATTTGGTAAGGGTGAACTGCTGCCACCTTGTGGCCATTTCACACAACAGCAGCTTTAATCCCAGCCCTAATGGTCAGTTGATATTCAAAATCATTGCAGGCCTGTAAATGACACCTGCCCTGAAAACAAATCCTGGGGTCACATATCGACCAAAAAATTCAAAGGACGTCCATATTTCAAAACGACCGTTTCAAAAGGCATATTTTACGCACATTAGTGTTCTGCTTCTTTTCCTTTCTTTCCTTTTTTGTTAAAAAACACGGGAATGGAAAAAGGCATCCCTCAGAATGGGCGAAAATCATTGCAGACGAATCAATGGACAGAGGTTCAATCTCCAATATATATAAACAACTCATGCAGCTTAATATTAAAAAAACAAAGCACCCAATACAAAAATGGGTAGAAGATCTAAAGAGACGTTTCTTCAAAGGAGACACAGAGATGGCCAAGATGCACATGAAAAGCTGCTCAACAGCACTAATTATTAGAGAAATGCAAATCAAAACTACAATGAGGTATCACCCCACACCTGTTAGATTCGGCATCATCAAAAAACCTACAAACAACAAATCCTGGGCAGGGTGTGGACAAAAGGAGCCCTCTTCAACTACTGGTGGGAATGTAAATTGTTACAGTCACTATGGAGAACAGTATGGAGTTTCCTTAAAAAAATTAGAAATAGAATTATCATCTGATCCAGCAATCCCACTTCTTTGCATGTACCCAGTAAAAACCGTAAATCAAAAAGGCACAATCACCACAATATTCATTGCAGCACTATTTACAATAGCCAGGTAATGGAAGCAACATAAATGCCCACAGACAGATGAATGGATAAAGATGTGGTACATATATAAAATGGAATATTACTCAGCCATAAAAAGGAATGAAACTGGGTCATTTGTAGAGACATCGTTGGATCTAGAGACTGTCATACAGAATGAAGTAAGTGAGAAAGAGGAAAACAAATATTGTATATTAATGCATATATGTGGAGCCTAAAAATGGTACAGATGAACTGGTTTGTCGGGAAGAAATAGAGACACAGAGGTAGAGATCAAACGTATGGACAAAAAGTGTGGGAAGCCATGGGGTGGTGGTGGTGGGATGAGTTGGGAGATTGGAATTGACCTGTATACATGTATATGCATAAAATACTTAACTAATAATAACGTGCTGTATAAAAATATAAATAAATTTAAATTTCAAAATTTAAAAAAATAAAATTTAAAAATAAAACAGAAAAAAGTTCTTCCCGTCACACAGATGTATTTACAGGAATGAATTATTTCCATGCTTATATCTATAAATACATAAAAGAGGAAGAAAATCTAATTTGAACCATAAAAGAAAAAAAAAAAAACCTGAACCCACGAGTTATACAGAGGAAAACACTATCAGGGCACTTGCTCCAGCGGTAAACAATTCTGAAATTGGTCAGAGGTGGGGAACCATCTCCCATACAGCCAGCAATCCACCCCCAATGCAAGGAGCGTCCTCATTGCCAATCTGGGGCACAATGCCGAGGAATCTGTGAGTAAACGTGAGCTAAGCCCCAGGCCAGCTGCTGCTGAACTGTTCCCACCCTTCCCAGGTAAAACACCTGAATATGTACAAGGGCTTGAAAGCCTAGAGGAAGGGCCGTGGAGCCACACCAGCGAAAGCACGCAGTCCAACTTGCTGCCTGCAGGCAAGTCAGGGTTGTCCTGGCCCCGGGCGCTCTTCCAGAAGCTTTCCATTGCCCTGCCTGAGATATCCCTCCTGTCCCGGCCCCCACAGGTTTATTCCTTCCTCACCTCAGTCCGGAAAGAAATTCCAGCGGAACGTGCGTGTGACACATCCTCTTCTTTACAGGTGGCAGCCTGGCAACTCCTGCAGAAAGGCCAGCAGAGCCCCACTCACAGTGGGCTACCCACCAAGCTGTGGCCCCTCACTCCCTCCCACCAGCACAGCCCCGAGACTGCTGACGGGGCAGAGAATATGGAGTCAGGCACAGCTTCAGGGGCTATTGCTGCCTGGAGGGCTGTTTATATTGACCTCAACGAGGCACACCTGAGGAGGGTGGGCCGGAAGTGTAAGGCTGCCCAGGTCAGCTAATCCACAACCCTCAGGGAATCACATTGTTGAAAATGGACCTCGCTAAGGCAGAAGCGAAGCCAAGGGAAAAAAGGACACAATGCCATTTGCAGCACCGTAGATGAGTCTAGAAGTAATCAGGTGACTTGTAGTAAGACAGAAAGTGAAAGACACATATCATATCGTATCACATATAGGTGTTACCTAAAAATGGATACCAAGGCAGATATTTCCACGGAGAAGGGCAATCACAGATTCATTAAACAAACTTATGGTTCACCAATGGAAAGGTGTGAGGATTGGTTTCATTACGATATCGGGGTTAACAGACATATACAAACACAGGTGACATATATAATCACCAAAGACCTACAGAATAAGAACAGAGGACTACTCAACATTCTGTCATAACGTACATGGGAAAAGGATCCCAGGAAGAACAGACATCTGTATATGTGTAAAAGAACCACAACTTCCACACCTACAACAAGCCAAACATTGTAATCAAACTTGTTGTAATAAAAAATAAAAAAAATTAAATTTAAAACACGAAGAAGAAATAGTGAGACAAACTTGAGGGGCTTTCTCCTGGCACATTCCATTCTAAATTCCAATCTAGAACACCACTTCCATTGAGGCTCTCTTGCCCTAGTAACCATATTTGGTAAGGGGAACTGCTGCCACCTTGTGGCCGTTTCACACAACAGCAGCTTTAATCCCAGCGCTAATGGTCAGTTGATATTCAAAATCATTGCAGGCCTATAAATGACACCTGCCCTAATAACAAATCCTGGGGTCACATATTGACCAAAAAATTCAAAGGACGTCCATATTTCAAAACGACCGTTTCAAAAGGCATATTATAGGCATATTAGTGTTCTGCTTCTTTTCCTTTCTTTCCTTTTTTGTTAAAAATATGGGAATGGAAAAAGGAATCCCTCAGAATGGGCGAAAATCGTTGCAAACGAATCAATGGACAGAGGTTTAATCTGCAATATATATAAACAGCTCATGCAGCTTAATATTAAAAAAAACAAACAACCCAATACGAAAATGGGCAGAAGATCTAAAGAGACGTTTCTTCAAAGAAGACACAGAGATGGCCAAGACGCACATGAAAAGCTGCTCAACAGCACTAATTATTAGAGAAATGCAAATCAAAACTACAATGAGGTATCACCTCACAGCTGTTAGAATCGGCATCCTCAGGAAATCTACAAACAACAAATTCTGGGGAGGGTGTGGACAAAAGGAGCCCTCTTCCACTATTGGTGGGAATGTAAATTGATACAGTCACTATGGAGAACAGTATGGAGGTTCCTTATAAAAACTAGATATAGAATTACCATCTGATCCAGCAATCCCACTTCTGGGCATATACCCAGAGAAAACTGTAAATCAAAAAGGCACATTCACCACAATGTAAGTTGCAGCACTATTTAAAATAGCCAGGTAATGGAAGCAACCTAAATGCCCACAGACAGATGAATGGATAAAGATGTGGTACATATATAAAATGGAATATTACTCGGCCATAAAAAGGAATGAAACTGGGTCATTTGTAGAGACATCGATGGATCGAGAGACTGTCAAACAGAATGAAGTAAGTTAGAAAGAGGAAAACAAATATTGTATATTAATGCATATATGTGGAGCCTAAAAAATGGTACAGATGAACTGGTTTGCAGGGAAGAAATAGAGACACAGAGGTAGAGAACAAACGTATGGACACCAAGTGTGGGAATCCATGGGGTGGTGGTGGTGGGATGAGTTGGGTGATTGGGATTGACCTGTATACATGTATATGCATAAAATACATAACTAATAATAACCTGCTGTATAAAAACATAAATAATATTAAATTTCAATTTTTTTTTTCTTTTTGCGGTATGCGGGCCTCTCACTGTTGTGGCCTCTCCCGTTGCGGAGCACAGGCTCCGGATGCGCAGGCCCAGCGGCCATGGCTCACGGGCCCAGCCGCTCCGCGGCATATGGGATCCTCCCAGACCGGGGCACGAACCCGTATCCCCTGCATCGGCAGGCGGACTCTCAACCACTGCACCACCAGGGAGGCCCTAAATTTCAAAATTTTAAAAAATAAAATTTAAAAATAAAACAGAAAAAAGTTCTTCCCGTCACACAGATGTATTTATAGGAATGAATTATTTCCATTCTTATATCTATAAATACATGAAAGAGGAATAAAAACCAACTTGAACCATAAAAGAAAAAAAAATCCTAAACCCACGAGTTATACAGAGGAAAACCCTATCAGGGCACTTGCTCCAGCGGTAAACAATTCTGAATTTGGTCAGAGGTGGGGAACCATCTCCCATACAGCCAGCAACCCGCACCCCACGCAAGGAACGTCCGCACTGCAAAGCTGGGGGACCGTGCCGAGGCTTCTGTGAGTAAACGTGAGCTGAGCCCCAGGCAAGCTGTTGCTGAACTGTTCCCACCCTTCCCAGGTAAAATACCTGAATATGTACAAGGGCTTGAAAGACTATAGGAAAGGCCGTGGAGCCACACCAGCGACATCACGCAGGCCAACTTGGTGCCTGCAGGCCAGCCAGGGTGATCCTGGCCCCGGGCGCTCTTCCGGAGCTATCCATTGCCCTGCCTGAGATACCCCTCCTGTCCCGGCCCCCACTGTGTATTTCCTTCCTCACCTCTGTCCGGAGAGAAATTCCAGCGGAAGGTATGGGTGACACATCCTCTTCTTTACAGGCGGCAGCCTGGCAACTCCTGCAGAAAGGCCAGCAGAACCCCAATCACACCGGGCCACCCACAAAGCTGTGGCCCCTCACTCCCTCCCACCAGCACAGCCCCGAGACTGCTTACGGGGCAGAGAAGATGGAGTCAGGCACAGCTTCAGGGGCTATTGCTGCCTGGAGCGCTGTTTATAGTGACCTCAACGAGGCACACCTGGGGAGGGCGGGCCGGCAGGGTAAGGCTGCCCAGGTCAGCTAATCCACAACCCTCAGGGAATCACATTGTTGAAAATGGACCTCGCTAAGGCAGAATAGAAGCCAAGGAGAAAAAGGACACAATGCCATTTGCAGCACCGTAGATGAGTCTAGAAGTAATCACGTGACTTGTAGTAAGTCAGAAAGTGAAAGACACATATCATATCATATCACTTATAGGTGTTACCTAAAAATGGATACCAAGGCAGATACTTCCACGGAGAAGGGCAATCACAGATTCATTAAACAAACTTATGGTTCACCAATGGAAAGGTGTGAGGATTGGTTTCATTACGATATCGGGGTTAACAGACATATAAAAACACAGGTGACATATATAATCACCAAAGACCTACAGAATACCAAGAGAGGACTACTCAACATTCTGTCATAACGTACATGGGAAAAGGATCCCAGGAAGAACAGACATTTGTATATGTGTAAAAGAACCACATCTTCCACACCTACAACAAGCCAAACATTGTAATCAAACTTGCTGTAATAAAAAATAAAAAAAATTAAATTAAAAACACGAAGAAGAAGTAGTGAGACAAACATGAGGGGCTTTCTCCTAGCACATTCCATTCTAAATTCCCATCTAGAACACCACTTCCATTGAGGCTCTGTTGCCCTAGTAACCATATTTGGTAAGGGAGAACTGCTGCCACCTTGTGGCCGTTTCACACAACAGCAGCTTTAATCCCAGAGCTAATGGTCAGTTGATATTCAAAATAATTGCAGGCCTGTAAATGACACCTGCACTGAAAACAAATTCTCGGGTCACATAGTGACCAAAAAATTCAAAGGACGTCCATATTTCAAAACGACCGTTTCAAAAGGCATATTTTACGCACATTAGTGTTCTGCTTCTTTTCCTTTCTTTCCTTTTTTGTTAAAAAAACGGGAATGGAAAAAGTCATCCCTCAGAATGGGCGAAAAATGTTGCAAACGAATCAATGGACAGAGGTTTAAGCTCCAATATATATAAACAGCTCATGCAGCTTAATATTAAAAAAACAAACAACCCAATACAAAAATGGGCAGAAGATCTAAAGAGACGTTTTTTAAATGAAGACACAGAGATGGGCAAGACGCACATGAAAAGCTGCTCAACAGCACTAATTAATAGAGAAATGCAAATCAAAACTACAATGAGGTATCACCTCACACTTGTTAGATTCGGCATCATCAAAAAATCTACAAACAACAAATCCTGGGCAGGGTGTGGACAAAAGGAGCCCTCTTCCACTACTGGTGGGAATGTAAATTGATACAGTCACTATGGAGAACAGTATGGAGTTTCCTTAAAAAAATTAGAAATAGAATTAGCATCTGATCCAGCAATCCCACTTCTGGGCATGTACCCAGTGAAAACCGTAAATCACAAAGGCACATTCACCACAATATTCATTGCAGCACTATTTACAATAGCCAGGTAATGGAAGCAACATAAATGCCCACAGACAGATGAATGGATAAAGATGTGGTACATATATAGAATGGAATATTACTCAGCCATAAAAAGGAATGAAACAGGGTCTTTTGTAGAGACATCGATGGATCGAGAGACTGTCATACAGAATGAAGTAAGTCAGAAAGAGGAAAAAAATATTGTATATTAATGCATATAGAAGGAGCCTAAAAATCGTACAGATGAACTGGTTTGCAGGGAAGAAACAGAGACACAGAGGTAGAGAACAAACGTATGGAAAAAAAGTGTGGGAAGCCATGGGGTGGTGGTGGTGGGATGAGTTGGGAGATTGGGATTGACCTGTATACATGTATATGCATAAAATACTTAACTAATAATAACGTGCTGTATAAAAAATAAATAAATTTAAGTTTCAAAATTTTAAAAAATAAAATTTAAAAATAAAACAGAAAAAAGTTCTTCCCGTCACACAGATGTATTTACAGGAATGAATTATTTCCATGCTTATATCTATAAATACATAAAAGAGGAAGAAAATCTAATTTGAACCATAAAAGAAAATAAAAAATCCTGAACCCACGAGTTATACAGAGGAAAACCCATTCAGGGCACTTGCTCCAGCAGTAAACAATTCTGAAATTGGTCAGAGGTGGGGAACCATCTCCCATACAGCCAGCAACCCACCCCAAATGCAAGGAGCGTCCTCATTGCAAAGCTGGGGCACAATGCCGAGGAATCTGTGAGTAAACGTGAGCTGAGCCCCAGGCCAGCTGCTGCTGAACTGTTCCCACCCTTTCCAGGTAAAACACCTGAATATGTACAAGGGCTTGAAAGCCTAGAGGAAGGGCCGTGGAGCCACACCAGTGAAAGCACGCAGGCCAACTTGGTGCCTGCAGGCCAGTCAGGGTGGTCCTGGCCCCGGGTGCTCTTCCGGAAGCTTTCCATTGCCCTGCCTGAGATACCCCTCCTGTCCCGGCCCCCACAGCTTTTTTCTTTCCTCACCTCAGTCCGGAGAGAAATTCCAGCGGAACGTATTTGTGACACATCCTCTTCTTTACAGGTGGCAGATTGGCAACTCCTGCAGAAAGGCCTGCAGAGCCCGACTCACAGTGGGCCACCCACCAAGCTGTGGCCCCTCACTCCCTCCCACCAGCACAGCCCCGAGACTGCTGACGGGGCAGAGAATATGGAGTCAGGCACAGCTTCAGGGGCTATTGCTGCCTGGAGGGCTGTTTATATTGACCTCAACCAGGCACACCTGGGGAGGGCGGGCCGGCAGTGTAAGGCTGCCCAGGTCAGCTAATCCACAACCCTCAGGGAATCACATTTTTGAAAATGGACCTCGCTAAGGCAGAAGAGAAGCCAAGGGAAAAAAGGATACAATGCCATTTGCAGCAACGTAGATGAGTCTAGAAGTAATCAGGTGACTTGTAGTAAGACAGAAAGTGAAAGACACATATCATATCATATCTCTTATAGGTGTTACCCAAAAATGGATACCAAGGCAGATATTTCCACGGAGAAGGGCAATCACAGATTCATTAAACAAACTTATGGTTCACCAATGGAAAGCTGTGAGGATTGGTTTCATTACGATATCGGGGTTAACAGACATATACAAACACAGGTGACATATATAATCACCAAAGACCTACAGAATACCAAGAGAGGACTACTCAACATTCTGTCATAACGTACAAGGGAAAAGGATCCCAGGAAGAAAAGACATCTATATATGTGTAAAAGAACCACAACTACCACACCTACAACAAGACAAACATTGTAATCAAACTTGCTGTAATAAAAAATAAAAAAAAAATAAATTAAAAACACGAAGAAGAAGTAGTGAGACAAACTTGAGGGGTTTTCTCCTGGCACATTCCATTCTAAATTCCAATCTAAAACACCACTTCCATTGAGTCTCTGTTGCCCTAGTAACCATTTTGGTAAGGGGAACTGCTGCCACCTTGTGGCCGTTTCACACAACAGCAGCTTTAATCCCAGCGCTAATGGTCAGTTGATATTCAAAATCATTGCAGGCCTATAAATGACACCTGCCCTGATAACAAATCCTGGGGTCACATATCGACAAAAAAATTCAAAGGACGTCCATATTTCAAAATGACCGTTTCAAAAGGCAAGACTGGCCCTGGCGAACAGGGAGCCTTGTTATGCTGATGGGCGGGATGTAAGTTGCCAACTGCCTCACTGTAGGAGTGCATTGTGTTCCCTAAAACAAGTAAACAACAGAGCTACAGAGCCAAGGGCACTTCCAGTCTAGGGAATATACCTTGGGAAAACTGAAAATCAATAAGACAGAGCCACCCCCAAATTGAGGGCTGGACTGCTTACAAGAACCTCAAATTGGCTACACCTGAAATATCCCAGGAAATATAAAAATGGTTCAAAAAATTGTGGAAATTACGTACAATGGAATATCCCTCAGCCATGAAATCAATGTCATAAGACCAGTAGCAGCAAAATGAGTGGATTCAGGTACGATGATTCTAAGTGAAAGAAGTCACACAGGAAAAGAAACTTATCATAAGATATCACTTAGGAAGATCCTGTAAACATGGCTACTCATGAACTGAGTTAGGCAAGAGAACAGAGTCTCACATTTTGAAAACACTCTTATGCCTGCTTAAGGGGGAAGGAGAGGTGGGGTGATGCATCAAACCAGAGTTTGATATAAGAACAGGTACCGTTCCAAAAACCAACTATGGAATACACAAGACCTACACCTTCCTCAGTGAAAGGGACTCAAAACCCCATATATCCCGCAGAGGAATAGATCTGACTAGTAAGAATCTTAAAACTTATGTATTGATATGTCTCCGTAAGGGAATCAAGTGTGTCTAGTCTGGCATAAACAGGGCAGCGAGAATCAGCTCAAATCCACTATAAAAAGGAATTTCAAAAACAAAACAATGAAACAGGGAAATTCTTTACAATTCCTTCAGGGTCTCTGATGCAACCTGGAATGACCCTATCTACAATGACAGCTGGATGTGGCATGAGGCTGGACACTTGGGACTGAGAGGATTGGTGAGATTGGGTGAGCAAATGCAGACCCTTTAAAGCAATAATGCATGGCACCCATTCCATGGGTCCCAACTCTCCAGGTTAAAGGGAATATTACTACAGCTATAACATGTACGGGAAACCTAGAGAATGGACACACTGTGAATACGAAAGGTTTCTAAAACTCAACGAAGAGTCCCTCTTCTGGTGCTCCGGTTTGACTTTCCAACTGCTTTCCTATCAATCCCCCAACTTGGAGAGACAGCCCCTTTAAGCTCCTGGTTCACACAGGTTGCCAATTTGGCAGAGGATGAAAGGGAAGAGGGAGAACCAATGAGAGAGTAGCTGCTAGGCATTTGGATGGGCACATGTCACTCTAATTTCCCGGCAGGAAGAAGAATTAACCAAAGTCTCAGCCACCCACCGGGAACCAGTATATGTCCTGAACCAAAAGTTTGGACTTGCGTTCAGCTCACAAAAAACGAGTTGAAAAATGGAGTTCAGGGGCACAGCAATTCACAAACTGGCAGAGAAATCAAGGCCAACTATCGTCCAAAAATCTGTTTAGGGAAGGCAACGAGGCGGACTTGAAAGCGAGTCAGAATAGCAGGAAACAGATTTCAAGAGGTACGTTGGAATCGCCTGTAAAGCACAGGAAGAGGGGCACAACTTCGACAATGATGCACTTGGCCAAAAAGGGCGTATGCGTTTTCTCCTGAATATATTCAGGAGAAAACGCATACGCCCTTTTTGGCCAAGCAAGCAAGCGGGCAATGCAAATCTGCACTACAGAGAAGTATCACTTCCTACCGGTCAAAAGGGACATCCACAAAATATGTAAAAACCAGAAAGGCAAGACAGGCCCTGGAGAACAGGGAGCATTGTTATGCTGATGGGCGGGATGTAAGTTGCCAACTGCCTCACTGGAGGAGTGCATTGTGTTCCCTAAAACAAGTAAACAACAGAGCTACAGAGCCAAGGACACTTCCAGTCTAGGGAATATACCTTGGGAAAACAGAAAATCCATAAGACAGAGCCACCCCCAAATTGAGGGCTGCGCTGCTTACAGGAACCTCAACCTGGGTACACCTGAAATATCCCAGGAAATATAAAAATGGTTCCAAACATTGTGGAACTTACGTACGATGGAATATCCCTCAGCCATGAAATCAATGTCATAAGACCAGTAGCAGCAAAATGAGTGGATTCAGGTACGATGATTCTAAGTGAAAGAAGTCACACAGAAAAAGAAACTTATCATAAGATATCACTTAGGAAGATCCTGTAAACATGGCTACACATGAACTGAGTTAGGCAAGAGAACAGAGTCTCACATTTAGAAAAGACTCTTATGCCTGCTTAAGGGGGAAGGAGAGGTGGGGTGATGCATCAAACCAGAGTTTGATATAAGCACAGGTACCATTCCAAAAACCAACTATGGAATAGAGAAGACCTACACCTTCCTCAATGAAAGGGACTCAAAACCCCATATTTACCGCAGAGGAATAGATCTGACTAGTAAGAATCTTAAAACCTATGTATTGATATGTCTCCGTAAGGGAATCAAGTGTGTCTAGACTGGCATAAACAGGGCAGTGAGAATCAGCTCAAACCCACTCTAAAAAGGAATTTCAAAAACAGAACAAAGAAACAGGGAAATTCTTTACAATTCCTTCAGGGTTTCTGATGCAACCTGGAATGACCCTATCTACAATGACAGCTGGATGTGGCATAAGGCTGGACACTTGGGACTGAGAGGATTGGTGAGATTGGTTGAGCAAATGCAGACCCTTTAAAGCAATAATGCATGGCACCCATTCCATGGGTCCCAGCTATCCAGGTTGTAGGGAATATTACTAGAGCTATAACATGTACGGGAAACCTAGAGAATGGACACACTGTGAATACGAAAGGTTTCTAAAACTCAAGGAAGAGTCCCTCTCCTGGTGCTCCGGTTTGACTTTCCAAATGCTTTCCTATCAACCTCCCAACTTGGAGAGACAGCCCCTTTAAGCTCCTGGTTCGCACAGGTTGCCAATTTGGCAGAGGATGAAAGGGATGAGGGAGAACCAATGAGAGAGTAGCTGCTAGGCATTTGGATGGGCACATGTCACTCTAATTTCCCGGCAGGAAGAAGAATTAACCAAAGTCTCAGACACCCACCGGAAACCAGTATAGGTCCTGAACCAAATGTTTGGACTTGCGTTCAGCTCACAAAAAAACGAGTTGAAAAATGGAGCTCAGGGGCACAGCAATTCACAAACTGGCAGAGTAATCAAGGCCAACTATCGTCCAAAAATCTGTTGAGGGAAGGCAAAGAGGCGGACTTGAAAGCGAGGCAGAATAGCAGGAAACAGATTTCAAGAGGTACGTTGGAATCGCCTGTAAAGCACAGGAAGAGGGGCACAACTTCGACAATGATGCCCTTGGCCAAAAAGGGCGTATGCGTTTTCTCCTGAATATATACAGGAGAAAACGCATACGCCCTTTTTGGCCAAGCAAGCAAGCGGGCAATGCAAATCTGCACTACAAAGAAGTATCACTTCCCACCGTTCAAAAGGGACATCCACAAAATGTGTAAAAACCAGAAAGGCAAGGCAGGCCCTGGAGAACAGGGAGCCTTGTTATGCTGATGGGCGGGATGTAAGTTGCCAACTGCCTCACTGGAGGAGTGCATTGTGTTCCCTAAAACAAGTAAACAACAGAGCTACAGAGCCAAGGGCACTTCCAGTCTAGGGAATATACCTTGGGAAAACTGAAAATCCATAAGACAGGGCCACCCCCAAATTGAGGGCTGCACTGCTTACAAGAACCTCAACCGGGGTAAACCTGAAATATCCCAGGAAATATAAAAATGGTTCCAAACATTGTGGAACTTACGTACGATGGAATATCCCTCAGCCATGAAATCAATGTCATAAGACCAGTAGCAGCAAAATGAGTGGATTCAGGTACGATGATTCTAAGTGAAAGAAGTCACACAGGAAAAGAAACTTATCATAAGATATCACTTAGGAAGATCCTGTAAACATGGCTACACATGAACTGAGTTAGGCAAGAGAACAGAGTCTCACATTTAGAAAACACTCTTATGCCTGCTTAAGGGGGAAGGAGAGGTGGGGTGATGCATCAAACCAGAGTTTGATATAAGCACAGGTACCGTTCCAAAAACCAACTATGGAATAGACAAGACCTACACCTTCCTCAGTGAAAGGGACTCAAAACCCCATATTTCCCGCAGAGGAATAGATCTGACTAGTAAGAATCTTAAAACCTATGTATGGATATGTCTCCGTAAGGGAATTAAGTGTGTCTAGACTGGCATAAACAGGGAAGCGAGAATCAGCTCAAACCCACTCTAAAAAGGAATTTCAAAAACAGAACAAAGAAACAGGGAAATTCTTTACAATTCCTTCAGGGTCTCTGATGCAACCTGGAATGACCCTATCTACAATGACAGCTGGATGTGGCATAAGGCTGGACACTTGGGACTGAGAGGATTGGTGAGATTGGGTGAGCAAATGCAGACCCTTTAAAGCAATAACGCATGGCACCCATTCCATGGGTCCTAGCTCTCCAGGTTACTGGGAATATTACTACAGCTATAACATGTACGGGAAACCTAGAGAATGGACACACTGTGAATACGAAAGGTTTCTAAAACTCAACGAAGAGTCCCTCTCCTGGTGCTCCGGTTTGACTTTCCAACTGCTTTCCTATCAATCTCCCAACTTGGAGAGACAGCCCCTTTAAGCTCCTGGTTCGCACAGGTTGCCAATTTGGCAGAGGATGAAAGGGAAGAGGGAGAACCAATGAGAGAGTAGCTGTTAGGCATTTGGATGGGCACATGTCACTCTAATTTCCTGGCAGTAAGAAGAATTAACCAAAGTCTCAGCCACCCACCGGGAACCAGTATAGCTCCTGAACCAAAAGTTTGGACTTGCGTTCAGCTCACAAAAAAAGAGTAGAAAAATGGAGCTCAGGGGCACAGCAATTCACAAACTGGCAGAGTAATCAAGGCCAACTATCGTCCAAAAATCTGTTGAGGGAAGGCAACGAGGCGGACTTGAAAGCGAGGCAGAATAGCAAGAAAGAGATTTCAAGAGGTACGTTGGAATCGCCTGTAAAGCACAGGAAGAGGGGCACAACTTCGACAATGATGCACTTGGCCAAAAAGGGTGTATGCGTTTTCTCCTGAATATATTCAGGAGAAAACGCATACGCCCTTTTTGGCCAAGCAAGCAAGCGGGCAATGCAAATCTGCACTACAAAGTAGTATCACTTCCTACCGGTCAAAAGGGACATCCACAAAATATGTAAAAACCAGAAAGGCAAGACAGGCCCTGGAGAACAGGGAGCATTGTTATGCTGATGGGCGGGATGTAAGTTGCCAACTGCCTCACTGGAGGAGTGCATTGTGTTCCCTAAAACAAGTAAACAACAGACCTACAGAGCCAAGGGCACTTCCAGTCTAGGGAATATACCTTGGGAAAACTGAAAATCCATAAGACAGAGCCACCCCCAAATTGAGGGCTGCACTGCTTACAAGAACCTGAACCTGGGTACACCTGAAATATCCCAGGAAATATAAAAATGGTTCAAAAAATTGTGGAACTTATGTATGATGGAATATCCCTCAGCCTTGAAATCAATGTCATAAGTCCAGTAGCGGCAAAATGAGTGGATTCAACTACGATGATTCTAAGTGAAAGAAGTCACACAGAAAAAGAAACTTATCATAAGATATCACTTAGGAAGATCCTGTAAACATGGCTACACATGAACTGAGTTAGGAAAGAGAACAGAGTCTCACATTTAGAAAAGACTCTTATGCCTGCTTAAGGGGGAAGGAGAGGTGGGGTGATGCATCAAACCGGATTTTGATATAAGCACAGGTACCATTCCAAAAACCAACTATGGAATAGACAAGACCTACACCTTCCTCAGTGAACGGGACTCAAAACCCCATATTTCCCGCAGAGGAATAGATCTGACTAGTAAGAATCTTAAAACCTATGTATTGATATGTCTCCGTAAGGGAATCAAGTGTGTCTAGACTGGCATAAACAGGGCAGTGAGAATCAGCTCAAACCCACTCTAAAAAGGAATTTCAAAAACAGAACAAAGAAACAGGGAATTTCTTTACAATTCCTTCAGGGTTTCTGATGCAACCTGGAATGCCCTATCTACAATGACAGCTGGATGTGGCATAAGGCTGGACACTTGGGACTGAGAGGATTGGTGAGATTGGGTGAGCAAATGCAGACCCTTTAAAGCAATAACGCATGGCACCCATTCCATGGGTCCCAGCTCTCCAGGTTGAAGGGAATATTACTACAGCTATAACATGTACGGGAAACCTAGAGAATGGACACACTGTGAATACGAAAGGTTTCTAAAACTCAACGAAGAGTCCCTCTCCTGGTGCTCCGGTTTGACTTTCCAACTGCTTTCCTATCAATCTCCCAACTTGGAGAGACAGCCCCTTTAAGCTCCTGGTTCGCACAGGTTGCCAATTTGGCAGAGGATGAAAGGGAAGAGGGAGAACCAATGAGAGAGTAGCTGCTAGGCATTTGGATGGGCACATGTCACTCTAATTTCCCGGCAGGAAGAAGAATTAACCAAAGTCTCAGCCACCCACCGGGAACCAGTATAGGTCCTGAACCAAAAGTTTGGACTTGCGTTCAGCTCACAAAAAACGAGTTGAAAAATGGAGCTCAGGGGCACAGCAATTCACAAACTGGCAGAGTAATCAAGGCCAACTATCGTCCAAAAATCTGTTGAGGGAAGGCAACGAGGTGGACTTGAACGCGAGGCAGAATAGCAGGAAACAGATTTCAAGAGGTATGTTGGAATCGCCTGTAAAGCACAGGAAGAGGTGCACAACTTCGACAATGATGCACTTGGCCAAAAAGGGCATATGCGTTTTCTCCTGAATATATTCAGGAGAAAACGCATACGCCCTTTTTGGCCAAGCAAGCAAGCGGGCAATGCAAATCTGCACTACAAAGAAGTATCACTTCCCACCGTTCAAAAGGGACATCCACAAAATGTGTAAAAACCAGAAAGGCAAGACGGGCCCTGGAGAACAGGGAGCCTTGTTATGCTTATGGGCGGGATGTAAGTTGCCAACTGCCTCACTGGAGGAGTGAATTGTGTCCCCTAAAACAAGTAAACAACAGAGCTACAGAGCCAAGGGCACTTCCAGTCTAGGGAATATACCTTGGGAAAACTGAAAATCCATAAGACAGAGCCACCCCCAAATTGAGGGCTGCACTGCTTACAAGAACCTCAACCTGGGTACACCTGAAATATCCCAGGAAATATAAAAATGGTTCCAAACATTGTGGAACTTATGTACGATGGAATATCCCTCAGCCATGAAATCAATGTCATAAGACCAGTAGCAGCAAAATGAGTGGATTCAGGTACGATGATTCTAAGTGAAAGAAGTCACACAGGAAAAGAAACTTATCATAAGATATCACTTAGGAAGATCCTGTAAACATGGCTACACATGAACTGAGTTAGGCAAGAGAACAGAGTCTCACATTTAGAAAACACTCTTATGCCTGCTTAAGGGGGAAGGAGAGGTGGGGTGATGCATCAAACCAGAGTTTGATATAAGCACAGGTACCGTTCCAAAAACCAACTATGGAATAGACAAGACCTACACCTTCCTCAGTGAACGGGACTCAAAACCCCATATTTCCCGCAGAGGAATAGATCTGACTAGTAAGAATCTTAAAACCTATGTATTGATATGTCTCCGTAAGGGAATCAAGTGTGTCTAGACTGGCATAAACAGGGAAGCGAGAATCAGCTCAAACCCACTCTAAAAAGGAATTTCAAAAACAGAACAAAGAAACAGGGAAATTCTTTACAATTCCTTCAGGGTCTCTGATGCAACCTGGAATGACCCTATCTACAATGACAGCTGGATGTGGCATAAGGCTGGACACTTGGGACTGAGAGGATTGGTGAGATTGGGTGAGCAAATGCAGACCCTTTAAAGCAATAATGCATGGCACCCATTCCATGGGTCCCAGCTCTCCAGGTTGAAGGGAATATTACTACAGCTATAACGTGTACGGGAAACCTAGAGAATGGACACACTGTGAATACGAAAGGTTTCTAAAACTCAACGAAGAGTCCCTCTCCTGGTGCTCCGGTTTGACTTTCCAACTGCTTTCCTATCAATCTCCCAACTTGGAGAGACAGCCCCTTTAAGCTCCTGGTTCGCACAGGTTGCCAATTTGGCAGAGGATGAAAGGGAAGAGGGAGAACCAATGAGAGAGTAGCTGTTAGGCATTTGGATGGGCACATGTCACTCTAATTTCCCGGCAGGAAGAAGAATTAACCAAAGTCTCAGCCACCCACCGGGAACCAGTATAGCTCCTGAACCAAAAGTTTGGACTTGCGTTCAGCTCACAAAAAAAGAGTTGAAAAATGGAGCTCAGGGGCACAGCAATTCACAAACTGGCAGAGTAATCAAGGCCAACTATCGTCCAAAAATCTGTTGAGGGAAGGCAACCAGGCAGACTTGAACGTGAGGCAGAATAGCAAGAAAGAGATTTCAAGAGGTACGTTGGAATCGCCTGTAAAGCACAGGAAGAGGGGCACAACTTCGACAATGATGCACTTGGCCATAAAGGGCGTATGCGTTTTCTCCTGAATATATTCAGGAGAAAACGCATACGCCCTTTTTGGCCAAGCAAGCAAGCGGGCAATGCAAATCTGCAGTACAAAGAAGTATCACTTCCCACCGGTCAAAAGGGACATCCACAAAATGTGTAAAAACCAGAAAGGCAAGACAGGCCCTGGAGAACAGGGAGCCTTGTTATGCTGATGGGCGGGATGTAAGTTGCCAACTGCCTCACTGGAGGAGTGCATTGTGTTCCCTAAAACAAGTAAACAACAGAGCTACAGAGCCAAGGGCACTTCCAGTCTAGGGAATATACCTTGGGAAAACTGAAAATCCATAAGACAGAGCCACCCCCAAATTGAGGGCTGCACTGCTTACAAGAACCTGAACCTGGGTACACCTGCAATATCCCAGGAAATATAAAAATGGTTCCAAACATTGTGGAACTTACGTACGGTGGAATATCCCTCAGCCATGAAATCAATGTCATAAGACCAGTAGCAGCAAAATGAGTGGATTCAGGTACGATGATTCTAAGTGAAAGAAGTCACACTGAAAAAGAAACTTATCATAAGATATCACTTAGGAAGATCCTGTAAACATGGCTACACATGAACTGAGTTAGGCAAGAGAACAGAGTCTCACATTTAGAAAACACTCTTATGCCTGCTTAAGGGGGAAGGAGAGGTGGGGTGATGCATCAAACCAGAGTTTGATATAAGCACAGGTACCGTTCCACAAACCAACTATGGAATAGACAAGACCTACACCTTCCTCAGTGAAAGGGACTCAAAACCCCATATTTCCCGCAGAGGAATAGATCTGACTAGTAAGAATCTTAAAACCTATGTATTGATAGGTCTCCGTAAGGGAATCAAGTGTGTCTAGACTGGCATAAACAGGGCAGCGAGAATCAGCTCAAACCCACTCTAAAAAGGAATTTCAAAAACAGAACAAAGAAACAGGGAAATTCTTTACAATTCCTTCAGGGTCTCTGATGCAACCTGGAATGACCCTATCTACGATGACAGCTGGATGTGGCATGAGGCTGGACACTTGGGACTGAGAGGATTGGTGAGATTGGGTGAGCAAATGCAGACCCTTTAAAGCAATAATGCATGGCAACCATTCCATGGGTCCCACCTCTCCAGGTTGAAGGGAATATTACTACAGCTATAACATGTACGGGAAACCTAGAGAATGGACACACTGTGAATACGAAAGGTTTCTAAAACTCAACGAAGAGTCCCTCTCCTGGTGCTCCGGTTTGACTTTCCAACTGCTTTCCTATCAATCTCCCAACTTGGAGAGACAGCCCCTTTAAGCTCCTGGTTCGCACAGGTTGCCAATTTGGCAGAGGATGAAAGGGAAGAGGGAGAACCAATGAGAGAGTAGCTGTTAGGCATTTGGATGGGCACATGTCACTCTAATTTCCCAGCAGGAAGCAGAATTAACCAAAGTCTCAGCCACCCACCGGGAACCAGTATAGGTCCTGAACCAAAAGTTTGGACTTGCGTTCAGCTCACAAACAAAACGAGTTGAATAATGGAGTTCAGGGGCACAGCAATTCACAAACTGGCAGAGTAATCAAGGCCAACTATCGTCCAAAAATCTGTTGAGGGAAGGCAACGAGGCGGACTTGAAAGCGAGGCAAAATAGCAGGAAACAGATTTCAAGAGGTACGTTGGAATCGCCTGTAAAGCACAGGAAGAGGGGCACAAATTCGACAATGATGCACTTGGCCAAAAAGGGCGTATGCGTTTTCTCCTGAATATATTCAGGAGAAAACGCATACGCCCTTTTTGGCCAAGCAAGCAAGCGGGCAATGCAAATCTGCACTACAAAGAAGTATCACTTCCCACCGTTCAAAAGGGACATCCACAATATATGTAAAAACCGGAAAGGCAAGACAGGCCCTGGAGAACAGGGAGCCTTGTTATGCTGATGGGCGGGATGTAAGTTGCCAACTGCCTCACTGGAGGAGTGCATTGTGTTCCCTAAAACAAGTAAACAACAGAGCTACAGAGCCAAGGGCATTTCCGGTCTAGGGAATATACCTTGGGAAAACTGAAAATCCATAAGACAGAGCCACCCCCAAATTGAGGGCTGCACTGCTTACAAGAACCTCAACCTGGGTACACCTGAAATATCCCAGGCAATATAAAAATGGTTCCAAACATTGTGGAACTTACGTACGATGGAATATCCCTCAGCCACGAAATCAATGTCATAAGACCAGTAGCAGCAAAATGAGTGGATTCAGGTACGATGATTCTAAGTGAAAGAAGTCACACAGAAAAAGAAACTTATCATAAGATATCACTTAGGAAGATCCTGGAAACATGGCTACACATGAACTGAGTTAGACAAGAGAACAGAGTCTCACATTTAGAAAACACTCTTATGCCTGCTTAAGGGGGAAGGAGAGGTGGGGTGATGCATCAAACCAGAGTTTGATACAAGCACAGGTACCGTTCCAAAAACCAACTATGGAATAGACAAGACCTACACCTTCCTCAGTGAAAGGGACTCAAAACCCCATATTTCCCGCAGAGGAATAGATCTGACTAGTAAGAATCTTAAAACCTATGTATTGATATATCTCCGTAAGGGAATCAAGTGGGTCTAGACTGGCATAAACATGGCAGCGAGAATCAGCTCAAACCCACTCTAAAAAGGAATTTCATAAACAAAACAAAGAAACAGGGAAAATCTTTACAATTCCTTCAGGGTCTCTGATGCAACCTGGAATGACCCTATCTACAACGACAGCTGGATGTGGCATAAGGCTGGACACTTGGGACTGAGAGAATTTGTGAGATTGGGTGAGCAAATGCAGACCCTTTAAAGCAATAATGCATGGCACCCATTCCATGGGTCCCAACTCTCCAGGTTGAAGGGAATATTACTACAGCTATAACATGTACGGGAAACCTAGAGAATGGACACACTGTGAATACGAAAGGTTTCTAAAACTCAACGAAGAGTCCCTCTCCTGGTGCTCCGGTTTGACTTTCCAACTGCTTTCCTATCAATCTCCCAACTTGGAGAGACAGCCCCTTTAAGCTCCTGGTTCGCACAGGTTGCCAATTTGGCAGAGGATGAAAGGGAAGAGGGAGAACCAATGAGAGAGTAGCTGTTAGGCATTTGGATGGGCACATGTCACTCTAATTTCCCGGCAGGAAGAAGAATTAACCAAAGTCTCAGCCACCCACCGGGAACCAGTATAGTTCCTGAACCAAAAGTTTGTACTTGCCTTCAGCTCACAAAAAAAAGAGTTGAAAAATGGAGCTCAGGGGCACAGCAATTCACAAACTGGCAGAGTAACCAAGGCCAACTATCGTCCAAAAATCTGTTGAGGGAAGGCAACGAGGCGGACTTGAAAGCGAGGCAGAATAGTAGGAAGCAGATTTCAAGAGGTAGGTTGGACTCGCCTGTAAAGCACAGGAAGAGGGGCACAACTTCGACAATGATGCACTTGGCCAAAAAGGGCGTATGCGTTTTCTCCTGAATATATTCAGGAGAAAACGCATACGCCCTTTTTGGCCAAGCAAGCAAGCGGGCAATGCAAATCTGCACTACAAAGAAGTATCACTTCCCACCGTTCAAAAGGGACATCCACAAAATGTGTAAAAACCAGAAAGGCAAGACAGGCCCTGGAGAACAGGGAGCCTTGTTATGCTGATGGGCGGGATGTAAGTTGCCAACTGCCTCACTGGAGGAGTGCATTGTGTTCCCTAAAACAAGTAAACAACAGAGCTACAGAGCCAAGGGCACTTCCGGTCTAGGGAATATACATTGGGAAAACTGAAAATCCATAAGACAGAGCCACCCCCAAATTGAGGGTTGCACTTCTTACAAGAACCTCAAACTGGGTACACCTGAAATATCCCAGGCAATATAAAAATGGTTCCAAACATTGTGGAACTTACGTACGATGGA
Organism: Mesoplodon mirus; assembly: GCF_964341445.2. Taxonomy (NCBI): domain Eukaryota; kingdom Metazoa; phylum Chordata; class Mammalia; order Artiodactyla; family Ziphiidae; genus Mesoplodon; species Mesoplodon mirus. The sequence goes on along the minus strand of NW_028295622.1, from coordinate 784,893 downwards.
ATATCCCTCAGCCATGAAAACAATGTCATAAGACCAGTAGCAGCAAAATGAGTGGATTCAGGTACGATGATTCTAAGTGAAAGAAGTCACACAGAAAAAGAAACTTATCATAAGATATCACTTAGGAAGATCCTGTAAACACGGCTACACATGAACTGAGTTAGGAAAGAGAACAGAGTCTCACATTTAGAAAACACTCTTATGCCTGCTTAAGGGGGAAGGAGAGTTGGGGAGATGCATCAAACCAGAGTTTGATATAAGCACAGGTACCGTTCCAAAAACCAACTATGAATTAGCCAAGACCTCCACGTTCCTCAGTGAAAGGGACTCAAAACCCCATATGTCCTGCAGAGGAATAGATCTGACTAGTAAGAATCTTAAAACCTATGTATTGATATGTCTCCGTAAGGGAATCAAGTGTGTCTAGACTGGCATAAACACGGCAGCAAGAATCAGCTCAAACCCACTCTAAAAAGGAATTTCAAAAACAGAACAAAGAAACAGGGAAATTCTTTACAATTCCTTCAGGGTCTCTGATGCAACCTGGAATGACCCTATCTACAATGACAGCTGGATGTGGCATAAGGCTGGACACTTGGGACTGAGAGGATTGGTGAGATTGGGTGAGCAAATGCAGACCCTTTAAAGCAATAATGCATGGCACCCATTCAATGGGTCCCAACTCTCCAGGTTGAAGGGAATATTACTACAGCTATAACATGTACGGGAAACCTAGAGAATGGACACACTGTGAATACGAAAGGTTTCTAAAACTCAACGAAGAGTCCCTCTCCTGGTGCTCCGGTTTGACTTTCCAACTGCTTTCCTATCAATCTCCCAACTTGGAGAGAGAGCCCCTTTAAGCTCCTGGTTCGCACAGGTTGCCAATTTGGCAGAGGATGAAAGGGAAGAGGGAGAACCAATGAGAGAGTAGCTGTTAGGCATTTGGATGGGCACATGTCACTCTAATTTCCCGGCAGGAAGAAGAATAAACCAAAGTCTCAGCCACCCACCGGGAACCAGTATAGGTCCTGAACCAAAAGTTTGGACTTGCGTTCAGCTCACAAAAAACGAGTTGAAAAATGGAGCTCAGGGGCACAGCAATTCACAAACTGGCAGAGTAATCAAGGCCAACTATCGTCCAAAAATCTGTTGAGGGAAGGCAACGAGGCGAACTTGAAAGCGAGGCAGAATAGCAGGAAACAGATTTCAAGAGGTACGTTGGACTCGCCTGTAAAGCACAGGAAGAGGGGCACAACTTCGACAATGATGCACTTGGCCAAAAAGGGCGTATGCGTTTTCTCCTGAATATATTCAGGAGAAAACGCATACGCCCTTTTTGGCCAAGCAAGCAAGCGGGCAATGCAAATCTGCACTACAAAGAAGTATCACTTCCCACCGTTCAAAAGGGACATCCACAAAATGTGTAAAAACCAGAAAGGCAAGACAGGCCCTGGAGAACAGGGAGCCTTGTTATGCTGATGGGCGGGATGTAAGTTGCCAACTGCCTCACTGGAGGAGTGCATTGTGTTCCCTAAAACAAGTAAACAACAGAGCTACAGAGCCAAGGGCACTTCCAGTCTAGGGAATATACCTTGGGAAAACTGAAAATCCATAAGACAGAGCCACCCCCAAATTGAGGGCTGCACTGCTTACAAGAACCTCAACCTGGGTACACCTGAAATATCCCAGGAAATATAAAAATGGTTCCAAACATTGTGGAACTTACGTACGATGGAATATCCCTCAGCCATGAAATCAATGTCATAAGAACAGTAGCAGCAAAATGAGTGGATTCAGGTACGATGATTCTAAGTGAAAGGAGTCACACAGAAAAAGAAACTTATCATAAGATATCACTTAGGAAGATCCTGGAAACACGGCTACACATGAACTGAGTTAGGAAAGAGAACAGAGTCTCACATTTAGAAAACACTCTTATGCCTGCTTAAGGGGGAAGGAGAGTTGGGGAGATGCATCAAACCAGAGTTTGATATAAGCACAGGTACCGTTCCAAAAACCAACTATGAATTAGCCAAGACCTCCACGTTCCTCAGTGAAAGGGACTCAAAACCCCATATGTCCTGCAGAGGAATAGATCTGACTAGTAAGAATCTTAAAACCTATGTATTGATATGTCTCCGTAAGGGAATCAAGTGTGTCTAGACTGGCATAAACATGGCAGCGAGAATCAGCTCAAACCCACTCTAAAAAGGAATTCAAAAACAGAACAAAGAAACAGGGAAATTCTTTACAATTCCTTCAGGGTCTCTGATGCAACCTGGAATGACCCTATCTACAATGACAGCTGGATGTGGCATGAGGCTGGACACTTGGAACTGAGAGGATTGGTGAGATTGGGTGAGCAAATGCAGACCCTTTAAAGCAATAATGCATGGCACCCATTCCATGGGTCCCAACTCTCCAGGTTGAAGGGAATATTACTACAGCTATAACATGTACGGGAAACCTAGAGAATGGACACACTGTGAATACGAAATGTTTCTAAACCTCAACGAAGAGTCCCTCTCCTGGTGCTCCGATTTGACTTTCCAACTGCTTTCCTGTCAATCTCCCAACATGGAGAGACAGCCCCTTTAAGCTCCTGGTTCGCACAGGTTGCCAATTTGGCAGAGGATGAAAGGGAAGAGGGAGAACCAATGAGAGAGTAGCTGTTAGGCATTTGGATGGGCACATGTCACTCTAATTTCCCGGCAGGAAGAAGAAGTATCCAAAGTCTCAGCCACCCACCGGGAACCAGAAGAGGTCCTGAACCAAAAGTTTGGACTTGCGTTCAGCTCACAAAAAAACGAGTTGAAAAATGGAGCTCAGGGGCACAGCAATTCACAAACTGGCAGAGTAATCAAGGCCAACTATCGTCCAAAAATCTGTTGAGGGAAGGCAACGAGGCGGACTTGAAAGCGAGGCAGAATAGCAGGAAACAGATTTCAAGAGGTACGTTGGACTCGCCTGTAAAGCACAGGAAGAGGGGCACAACTTCGACAATGATGCACTTGGCCAAAAAGGGCATATGCGTTTTCTCCTGAATATATTCAGGAGAAAACGCATACGCCCTTTTTGGCCAAGCAAGCAAGCGGGCAATGCAAATCTGCACTACAAAGAAGTATCACTTCCCACCGGTCAAAAGGGACATCCACAAAATGTGTAAAAACCAGAAAGGCAAGACAGGCCCTGGAGAACAGGGAGCCTTGTTATGCTGATGGGCGGGATGTAAGTTGCCAACTGCCTCACTGGAGGAGTGCATTGTGTTCCCTAAAACAAGTAAACAACAGAGCTACAGAGCCAAGGGCACTTCCGGTCTAGGGAATATACCTTGGGAAAACTGAAAATCCATAAGACAGAGCCACCCACAAATTGAGGGCTGCACTGCTTACAAGAACCTCAACCTGGGTACACCTGCAATATCCCAGGAAATATAAAAATGGTTCCAAACATTGTGGAACTTACGTATGGTGGAATATCCCTCAGGCATGAAATCAATGTCATAAGACCAGTAGCAGCAAAATGAGTGGATTCAGGTACGATGATTCTAAGTGAAAGAAGTCACACTGAAAAAGAAACTTATCATAAGATATCACTTAGGAAGATCCTGTAAACATGGCTACACATGAACTGAGTTAGGCAAGAGAACAGAGTCTCACATTTAGAAAACACTCTTATGCCTGCTTAAGGGGGAAGGAGAGGTGGGGTGATGCATCAAACCAGAGTTTGATATAAGCACAGGTACCGTTCCACAAACCAACTATGGAATAGACAAGACCTACACCTTCCTCAGTGAAAGGGACTCAAAACCCCATATTTCCCGCAGAGGAATAGATCTGACTAGTAAGAATCTTAAAACCTATGTATTGATATGTCTCTGTAAGGGAATCAAGTGTGTCTAGACTGGCATAAACATGGCAGCGAGAATCAGCTCAAACCCACTCTAAAAAGGAATTTCAAAACCAGAACAAAGAAACAGGGAAATTCTTTACAATTCCTTCAGGGTCTCTGATGCAACCTGGAATGACCCTATCTACAATGAAAGCTGGATGTGGCATGAGGCTGGACACTTGGAACTGAAAGGATTGGTGAGATTGGGTGAGCAAATGCAGATCCTTTAAAGCAATAATGCATGGCACCCATTCAATGGGTCCCAACTCTCCAGGTTGGAGGGAATATTACTACAGCTATAACATGTGCGGGAAACCTAGAGAATGGACACACTGTGAATACGAAAGGTTTCTAAAACTCAACGAAGAGTCCCTCTCCTGGTGCTCCGGTTTGACTTTCCAACTGCTTTCCTATCAATCTCCCAACTTGGAGAGACAGCCCCTGTAAGCTCCTGGTTCGCACAGGATGCCAAATTTCGCAGAGGATGAAAGGGAAGAGGGAGAACCAATGAGAGAGTAGCTGTTAGGCATTTGGATGGGCACATGTCACTCTAATTTCCCGGCAGGATGAAGAATTAAAGAAAGTCTCAGCCAACCACCGGAAACCCGTATAGGTCCTGAACCAAAAGTTTGGACTTGCGTTCAGCTCACAAAAAACGAGTTGAAAAATGGAGCTCAAGGGCTCAGCAATTCACAACCTGGCAGAGTAATCAAGGCCAACTATCGTCCAAAAATCTGTTGAGGGAAGGCAACGAGGCGGACTTGAAAGCGAGGCAGAATAGCAAGAAAGAGATTTCAAGAGGTACGTTGGAATCGCCTGTAAAGCACAGGAAGAGGGGCACAACTTCGACAATGATGCCCTTGGCCAAAAAGGGTGTATGCGTTTTCTCCTGAATATATTCAGGAGAAAACGCATACGCCCTTTTTGGCCAAGCAAGCAAGCGGGCAATGCAAATCTGCACTACAAAGTAGTATCACTTCCTACCGGTCAAAAGGGACATCCACAAAATATGTAAAAACCAGAAAGGCAAGACAGGCCCTGGAGAACAGGGAGCATTGTTATGCTGATGGGCGGGATGTAAGTTGCCAACTGCCTCACTGGAGGAGTGCATTGTGTTCCCTAAAACAAGTAAACAACAGACCTACAGAGCCAAGGGCACTTCCAGTCTAGGGAATATACCTTGGGAAAACTGAAAATCCATAAGACAGAGCCACCCCCAAATTGAGGGCTGCACTGCTTACAAGAACCTGAACCTGGGTACACCTGAAATATCCCAGGAAATATAAAAATGGTTCAAAAAATTGTGGAACTTATGTATGATGGAATATCCCTCAGCCTTGAAATCAATGTCATAAGTCCAGTAGCGGCAAAATGAGTGGATTCAACTACGATGATTCTAAGTGAAAGAAGTCACACAGAAAAAGAAACTTATCATAAGATATCACTTAGGAAGATCCTGTAAACATGGCTACACATGAACTGAGTTAGGAAAGAGAACAGAGTCTCACATTTAGAAAAGACTCTTATGCCTGCTTAAGGGGGAAGGAGAGGTGGGGTGATGCATCAAACCGGATTTTGATATAAGCACAGGTACCATTCCAAAAACCAACTATGGAATAGACAAGACCTACACCTTCCTCAGTGAAAGGGACTCAAAACCCCATATTTCCCGCAGAGGAATAGATCTGACTAGTAAGAATCTTAAAACCTATGTATTGATATGTCTCCGTAAGGGAATCAAGTGTGTCTAGACTGGCATAAACAGGGCAGTGAGAATCAGCTCAAACCCACTCTAAAAAGGAATTTCAAAAACAGAACAAAGAAACAGGGAATTTCTTTACAATTCCTTCAGGGTTTCTGATGCAACCTGGAATGCCCTATCTACAATGACAGCTGGATGTGGCATAAGGCTGGACACTTGGGACTGAGAGGATTGGTGAGATTGGGTGAGCAAATGCAGACCCTTTAAAGCAATAACGCATGGCACCCATTCCATGGGTCCCAGCTCTCCAGGTTGAAGGGAATATTACTACAGCTATAACATGTACGGGAAACCTAGAGAATGGACACACTGTGAATACGAAAGGTTTCTAAAACTCAACGAAGAGTCCCTCTCCTGGTGCTCCGGTTTGACTTTCCAACTGCTTTCCTATCAATCTCCCAACTTGGAGAGACAGCCCCTTTAAGCTCCTGGTTCGCACAGGTTGCCAATTTGGCAGAGGATGAAAGGGAAGAGGGAGAACCAATGAGAGAGTAGCTGCTAGGCATTTGGATGGGCACATGTCACTCTAATTTCCCGGCAGGAAGAAGAATTAACCAAAGTCTCAGCCACCCACCGAGAACCAGTATAGGTCCTGAACCAAAAGTTTGGACTTGCGTTCAGCTCACAAAAAACGAGTTGAAAAATGGAGCTCAGGGGCACAGCAATTCACAAACTGGCAGAGTAATCAAGGCCAACTATCGTCCAAAAATCTGTTGAGGGAAGGCAACGAGGTGGACTTGAACGCGAGGCAGAATAGCAGGAAACAGATTTCAAGAGGTATGTTGGAATCGCCTGTAAAGCACAGGAAGAGGTGCACAACTTCGACAATGATGCACTTGGCCAAAAAGGGCATATGCGTTTTCTCCTGAATATATTCAGGAGAAAACGCATACGCCCTTTTTGGCCAAGCAAGCAAGCGGGCAATGCAAATCTGCACTACAAAGAAGTATCACTTCCCACCGTTCAAAAGGGACATCCACAAAATGTGTAAAAACCAGAAAGGCAAGACGGGCCCTGGAGAACAGGGAGCCTTGTTATGCTTATGGGCGGGATGTAAGTTGCCAACTGCCTCACTGGAGGAGTGAATTGTGTCCCCTAAAACAAGTAAACAACAGAGCTACAGAGCCAAGGGCACTTCCAGTCTAGGGAATATACCTTGGGAAAACTGAAAATCCATAAGACAGAGCCACCCCCAAATTGAGGGCTGCACTGCTTACAAGAACCTCAACCTGGGTACACCTGAAATATCCCAGGAAATATAAAAATGGTTCCAAACATTGTGGAACTTATGTACGATGGAATATCCCTCAGCCATGAAATCAATGTCATAAGACCAGTAGCAGCAAAATGAGTGGATTCAGGTACGATGATTCTAAGTGAAAGAAGTCACACAGGAAAAGAAACTTATCATAAGATATCACTTAGGAAGATCCTGTAAACATGGCTACACATGAACTGAGTTAGGCAAGAGAACAGAGTCTCACATTTAGAAAACACTCTTATGCCTGCTTAAGGGGGAAGGAGAGGTGGGGTGATGCATCAAACCAGAGTTTGATATAAGCACAGGTACCGTTCCAAAAACCAACTATGGAATAGACAAGACCTACACCTTCCTCAGTGAAAGGGACTCAAAACCCCATATTTCCCGCAGAGGAATAGATCTGACTAGTAAGAATCTTAAAACCTATGTATTGATATGTCTCCGTAAGGGAATCAAGTGTGTCTAGACTGGCATAAACAGGGAAGCGAGAATCAGCTCAAACCCACTCTAAAAAGGAATTTCAAAAACAGAACAAAGAAACAGGGAAATTCTTTACAATTCCTTCAGGGTCTCTGATGCAACCTGGAATGACCCTATCTACAATGACAGCTGGATGTGGCATAAGGCTGGACACTTGGGACTGAGAGGATTGGTGAGATTGGGTGAGCAAATGCAGACCCTTTAAAGCAATAATGCATGGCACCCATTCCATGGGTCCCAGCTCTCCAGGTTGAAGGGAATATTACTACAGCTATAACGTGTACGGGAAACCTAGAGAATGGACACACTGTGAATACGAAAGGTTTCTAAAACTCAACGAAGAGTCCCTCTCCTGGTGCTCCGGTTTGACTTTCCAACTGCTTTCCTATCAATCTCCCAACTTGGAGAGACAGCCCCTTTAAGCTCCTGGTTCGCACAGGTTGCCAATTTGGCAGAGGATGAAAGGGAAGAGGGAGAACCAATGAGAGAGTAGCTGTTAGGCATTTGGATGGGCACATGTCACTCTAATTTCCCGGCAGGAAGAAGAATTAACCAAAGTCTCAGCCACCCACCGGGAACCAGTATAGCTCCTGAACCAAAAGTTTGGACTTGCGTTCAGCTCACAAAAAAAGAGTTGAAAAATGGAGCTCAGGGGCACAGCAATTCACAAACTGGCAGAGTAATCAAGGCCAACTATCGTCCAAAAATCTGTTGAGGGAAGGCAACCAGGCAGACTTGAACGTGAGGCAGAATAGCAAGAAAGAGATTTCAAGAGGTACGTTGGAATCGCCTGTAAAGCACAGGAAGAGGGGCACAACTTCGACAATGATGCACTTGGCCATAAAGGGCGTATGCGTTTTCTCCTGAATATATTCAGGAGAAAACGCATACGCCCTTTTTGGCCAAGCAAGCAAGCGGGCAATGCAAATCTGCAGTACAAAGAAGTATCACTTCCCACCGGTCAAAAGGGACATCCACAAAATGTGTAAAAACCAGAAAGGCAAGACAGGCCCTGGAGAACAGGGAGCCTTGTTATGCTGATGGGCGGGATGTAAGTTGCCAACTGCCTCACTGGAGGAGTGCATTGTGTTCCCTAAAACAAGTAAACAACAGAGCTACAGAGCCAAGGGCACTTCCAGTCTAGGGAATATACCTTGGGAAAACTGAAAATCCATAAGACAGAGCCACCCCCAAATTGAGGGCTGCACTGCTTACAAGAACCTGAACCTGGGTACACCTGCAATATCCCAGGAAATATAAAAATGGTTCCAAACATTGTGGAACTTACGTACGGTGGAATATCCCTCAGCCATGAAATCAATGTCATAAGACCAGTAGCAGCAAAATGAGTGGATTCAGGTACGATGATTCTAAGTGAAAGAAGTCACACTGAAAAAGAAACTTATCATAAGATATCACTTAGGAAGATCCTGTAAACATGGCTACACATGAACTGAGTTAGGCAAGAGAACAGAGTCTCACATTTAGAAAACACTCTTATGCCTGCTTAAGGGGGAAGGAGAGGTGGGGTGATGCATCAAACCAGAGTTTGATATAAGCACAGGTACCGTTCCACAAACCAACTATGGAATAGACAAGACCTACACCTTCCTCAGTGAAAGGGACTCAAAACCCCATATTTCCCGCAGAGGAATAGATCTGACTAGTAAGAATCTTAAAACCTATGTATTGATAGGTCTCCGTAAGGGAATCAAGTGTGTCTAGACTGGCATAAACAGGGCAGCGAGAATCAGCTCAAACCCACTCTAAAAAGGAATTTCAAAAACAGAACAAAGAAACAGGGAAATTCTTTACAATTCCTTCAGGGTCTCTGATGCAACCTGGAATGACCCTATCTACGATGACAGCTGGATGTGGCATGAGGCTGGACACTTGGGACTGAGAGGATTGGTGAGATTGGGTGAGCAAATGCAGACCCTTTAAAGCAATAATGCATGGCAACCATTCCATGGGTCCCACCTCTCCAGGTTGAAGGGAATATTACTACAGCTATAACATGTACGGGAAACCTAGAGAATGGACACACTGTGAATACGAAAGGTTTCTAAAACTCAACGAAGAGTCCCTCTCCTGGTGCTCCGGTTTGACTTTCCAACTGCTTTCCTATCAATCTCCCAACTTGGAGAGACAGCCCCTTTAAGCTCCTGGTTCGCACAGGTTGCCAATTTGGCAGAGGATGAAAGGGAAGAGGGAGAACCAATGAGAGAGTAGCTGTTAGGCATTTGGATGGGCACATGTCACTCTAATTTCCCAGCAGGAAGCAGAATTAACCAAAGTCTCAGCCACCCACCGGGAACCAGTATAGGTCCTGAACCAAAAGTTTGGACTTGCGTTCAGCTCACAAACAAAACGAGTTGAATAATGGAGTTCAGGGGCACAGCAATTCACAAACTGGCAGAGTAATCAAGGCCAACTATCGTCCAAAAATCTGTTGAGGGAAGGCAACGAGGCGGACTTGAAAGCGAGGCAAAATAGCAGGAAACAGATTTCAAGAGGTACGTTGGAATCGCCTGTAAAGCACAGGAAGAGGGGCACAAATTCGACAATGATGCACTTGGCCAAAAAGGGCGTATGCGTTTTCTCCTGAATATATTCAGGAGAAAACGCATACGCCCTTTTTGGCCAAGCAAGCAAGCGGGCAATGCAAATCTGCACTACAAAGAAGTATCACTTCCCACCGTTCAAAAGGGACATCCACAATATATGTAAAAACCGGAAAGGCAAGACAGGCCCTGGAGAACAGGGAGCCTTGTTATGCTGATGGGCGGGATGTAAGTTGCCAACTGCCTCACTGGAGGAGTGCATTGTGTTCCCTAAAACAAGTAAACAACAGAGCTACAGAGCCAAGGGCATTTCCGGTCTAGGGAATATACCTTGGGAAAACTGAAAATCCATAAGACAGAGCCACCCCCAAATTGAGGGCTGCACTGCTTACAAGAACCTCAACCTGGGTACACCTGAAATATCCCAGGCAATATAAAAATGGTTCCAAACATTGTGGAACTTATGTACGATGGAATATCCCTCAGCCACGAAATCAATGTCATAAGACCAGTAGCAGCAAAATGAGTGGATTCAGGTACGATGATTCTAAGTGAAAGAAGTCACACAGAAAAAGAAACTTATCATAAGATATCACTTAGGAAGATCCTGGAAACATGGCTACACATGAACTGAGTTAGACAAGAGAACAGAGTCTCACATTTAGAAAACACTCTTATGCCTGCTTAAGGGGGAAGGAGAGGTGGGGTGATGCATCAAACCAGAGTTTGATACAAGCACAGGTACCGTTCCAAAAACCAACTATGGAATAGACAAGACCTACACCTTCCTCAGTGAAAGGGACTCAAAACCCCATATTTCCCGCAGAGGAATAGATCTGACTAGTAAGAATCTTAAAACCTATGTATTGATATATCTCCGTAAGGGAATCAAGTGGGTCTAGACTGGCATAAACATGGCAGCGAGAATCAGCTCAAACCCACTCTAAAAAGGAATTTCATAAACAAAACAAAGAAACAGGGAAAATCTTTACAATTCCTTCAGGGTCTCTGATGCAACCTGGAATGACCCTATCTACAACGACAGCTGGATGTGGCATAAGGCTGGACACTTGGGACTGAGAGGATTTGTGAGATTGGGTGAGCAAATGCAGACCCTTTAAAGCAATAATGCATGGCACCCATTCCATGGGTCCCAACTCTCCAGGTTGAAGGGAATATTACTACAGCTATAACATGTACGGGAAACCTAGAGAATGGACACACTGTGAATACGAAAGGTTTCTAAAACTCAACGAAGAGTCCCTCTCCTGGTGCTCCAGTTTGACTTTCCAACTGCTTTCCTATCAATCTCCCAACTTGGAGAGACAGCCCCTTTAAGCTCCTGGTTCGCACAGGTTGCCAATTTGGCAGAGGATGAAAGGGAAGAGGGAGAACCAATGAGAGAGTAGCTGTTAGGCATTTGGATGGGCACATGTCACTCTAATTTCCCGGCAGGAAGAAGAATTAACCAAAGTCTCAGCCACCCACCGGGAACCAGTATAGTTCCTGAACCAAAAGTTTGTACTTGCCTTCAGCTCACAAAAAAAAGAGTTGAAAAATGGAGCTCAGGGGCACAGCAATTCACAAACTGGCAGAGTAACCAAGGCCAACTATCGTCCAAAAATCTGTTGAGGGAAGGCAACGAGGCGGACTTGAAAGCGAGGCAGAATAGTAGGAAGCAGATTTCAAGAGGTAGGTTGGACTCGCCTGTAAAGCACAGGAAGAGGGGCACAACTTCGACAATGATGCACTTGGCCAAAAAGGGCGTATGCGTTTTCTCCTGAATATATTCAGGAGAAAACGCATACGCCCTTTTTGGCCAAGCAAGCAAGCGGGCAATGCAAATCTGCACTACAAAGAAGTATCACTTCCCACCGTTCAAAAGGGACATCCACAAAATGTGTAAAAACCAGAAAGGCAAGACAGGCCCTGGAGAACAGGGAGCCTTGTTATGCTGATGGGCGGGATGTAAGTTGCCAACTGCCTCACTGGAGGAGTGCATTGTGTTCCCTAAAACAAGTAAACAACAGAGCTACAGAGCCAAGGGCACTTCCGGTCTAGGGAATATACCTTGGGAAAACTGAAAATCCATAAGACAGAGCCACCCCCAAATTGAGGGTTGCACTTCTTACAAGAACCTCAAACTGGGTACACCTGAAATATCCCAGGAAATATAAAAATGGTTCCAAACATTGTGGAACTTACGTACGATGGAATATCCCTCAGCCATGAAAACAATGTCATAAGACCAGTAGCAGCAAAATGAGTGGATTCAGGTACGATGATTCTAAGTGAAAGAAGTCACACAGAAAAAGAAACTTATCATAAGATATCACTTAGGAAGATCCTGTAAACACGGCTACACATGAACTGAGTTAGGAAAGAGAACAGAGTCTCACATTTAGAAAACACTCTTATGCCTGCTTAAGGGGGAAGGAGAGTTGGGGAGATGCATCAAACCAGAGTTTGATATAAGCACAGGTACCGTTCCAAAAACCAACTATGAATTAGCCAAGACCTCCACGTTCCTCAGTGAAAGGGACTCAAAACCCCATATGTCCAGCAGAGGAATAGATCTGACTAGTAAGAATCTTAAAACCTATGTATTGATATGTCTCCGTAAGGGAATCAAGTGTGTCTAGACTGGCATAAACACGGCAGCAAGAATCAGCTCAAACCCACTCTAAAAAGGAATTTCAAAAACAGAACAAAGAAACAGGGAAATTCTTTACAATTCCTTCAGGGTCTCTGATGCAACCTGGAATGACCCTATCTACAATGACAGCTGGATGTGGCATAAGGCTGGACACTTGGGACTGAGAGGATTGGTGAGATTGGGTGAGCAAATGCAGACCCTTTAAAGCAATAATGCATGGCACCCATTCAATGGGTCCCAACTCTCCAGGTTGAAGGGAATATTACTACAGCTATAACATGTACGGGAAACCTAGAGAATGGACACACTGTGAATACGAAAGGTTTCTAAAACTCAACGAAGAGTCCCTCTCCTGGTGCTCCGGTTTGACTTTCCAACTGCTTTCCTATCAATCTCCCAACTTGGAGAGACAGCCCCTTTAAGCTCCTGGTTCGCACAGGTTGCCAATTTGGCAGAGGATGAAAGGGAAGAGGGAGAACCAATGAGAGAGTAGCTGTTAGGCATTTGGATGGGCACATGTCACTCTAATTTCCCGGCAGGAAGAAGAATAAACCAAAGTCTCAGCCACCCACCGGGAACCAGTATAGGTCCTGAACCAAAAGTTTGGACTTGCGTTCAGCTCACAAAAAACGAGTTGAAAAATGGAGCTCAGGGGCACAGCAATTCACAAACTGGCAGAGTAATCAAGGCCAACTATCGTCCAAAAATCTGTTGAGGGAAGGCAACGAGGCGAACTTGAAAGCGAGGCAGAATAGCAGGAAACAGATTTCAAGAGGTACGTTGGACTCGCCTGTAAAGCACAGGAAGAGGGGCACAACTTCGACAATGATGCACTTGGCCAAAAAGGGCGTATGCGTTTTCTCCTGAATATATTCAGGAGAAAACGCATACGCCCTTTTTGGCCAAGCAAGCAAGCGGGCAATGCAAATCTGCACTACAAAGAAGTATCACTTCCCACCGTTCAAAAGGGACATCCACAAAATGTGTAAAAACCAGAAAGGCAAGACAGGCCCTGGAGAACAGGGAGCCTTGTTATGCTGATGGGCGGGATGTAAGTTGCCAACTGCCTCACTGTAGGAGTGCATTGTGTTCCCTAAAACAAGTAAACAACAGAGCTACAGAGCCAAGGGCACTTCCAGTCTAGGGAATATACCTTGGGAAAACTGAAAATCCATAAGACAGAGCCACCCCCAAATTGAGGGCTGCACTGCTTACAAGAACCTCAACCTGGGTACACCTGAAATATCCCAGGAAATATAAAAATGGTTCCAAACATTGTGGAACTTACGTACGATGGAATATCCCTCAGCCATGAAATCAATGTCATAAGAACAGTAGCAGCAAAATGAGTGGATTCAGGTACGATGATTCTAAGTGAAAGGAGTCACACAGAAAAAGAAACTTATCATAAGATATCACTTAGGAAGATCCTGGAAACACGGCTACACATGAACTGAGTTAGGAAAGAGAACAGAGTCTCACATTTAGAAAACACTCTTATGCCTGCTTAAGGGGGAAGGAGAGTTGGGGAGATGCATCAAACCAGAGTTTGATATAAGCACAGGTACCGTTCCAAAAACCAACTATGAATTAGCCAAGACCTCCACGTTCCTCAGTGAAAGGGACTCAAAACCCCATATGTCCTGCAGAGGAATAGATCTGACTAGTAAGAATCTTAAAACCTATGTATTGATATGTCTCCGTAAGGGAATCAAGTGTGTCTAGACTGGCATAAACATGGCAGCGAGAATCAGCTCAAACCCACTCTAAAAAGGAATTCAAAAACAGAACAAAGAAACAGGGAAATTCTTTACAATTCCTTCAGGGTCTCTGATGCAACCTGGAATGACCCTATCTACAATGACAGCTGGATGTGGCATGAGGCTGGACACTTGGAACTGAGAGGATTGGTGAGATTGGGTGAGCAAATGCAGACCCTTTAAAGCAATAATGCATGGCACCCATTCCATGGGTCCCAACTCTCCAGGTTGAAGGGAATATTACTACAGCTATAACATGTACGGGAAACCTAGAGAATGGACACACTGTGAATACGAAATGTTTCTAAACCTCAACGAAGAGTCCCTCTCCTGGTGCTCCGGTTTGACTTTCCAACTGCTTTCCTGTCAATCTCCCAACATGGAGAGACAGCCCCTTTAAGCTCCTGGTTCGCACAGGTTGCCAATTTGGCAGAGGATGAAAGGGAAGAGGGAGAACCAATGAGAGAGTAGCTGTTAGGCATTTGGATGGGCACATGTCACTCTAATTTCCCGGCAGGAAGAAGAAGTATCCAAAGTCTCAGCCACCCACCGGGAACCAGAAGAGGTCCTGAACCAAAAGTTTGGACTTGCGTTCAGCTCACAAAAAAACGAGTTGAAAAATGGAGCTCAGGGGCACAGCAATTCACAAACTGGCAGAGTAATCAAGGCCAACTATCGTCCAAAAATCTGTTGAGGGAAGGCAACGAGGCGGACTTGAAAGCGAGGCAGAATAGCAGGAAACAGATTTCAAGAGGTACGTTGGACTCGCCTGTAAAGCACAGGAAGAGGGGCACAACTTCGACAATGATGCACTTGGCCAAAAAGGGCATATGCGTTTTCTCCTGAATATATTCAGGAGAAAACGCATACGCCCTTTTTGGCCAAGCAAGCAAGCGGGCAATGCAAATCTGCACTACAAAGAAGTATCACTTCCCACCGGTCAAAAGGGACATCCACAAAATGTGTAAAAACCAGAAAGGCAAGACAGGCCCTGGAGAACAGGGAGCCTTGTTATGCTGATGGGCGGGATGTAAGTTGCCAACTGCCTCACTGGAGGAGTGCATTGTGTTCCCTAAAACAAGTAAACAACAGAGCTACAGAGCCAAGGGCACTTCCGGTCTAGGGAATATACCTTGGGAAAACTGAAAATCCATAAGACAGAGCCACCCCCAAATTGAGGGCTGCACTGCTTACAAGAACCTCAACCTGGGTACACCTGCAATATCCCAGGAAATATAAAAATGGTTCCAAACATTGTGGAACTTACGTATGGTGGAATATCCCTCAGGCATGAAATCAATGTCATAAGACCAGTAGCAGCAAAATGAGTGGATTCAGGTACGATGATTCTAAGTGAAAGAAGTCACACTGAAAAAGAAACTTATCATAAGATATCACTTAGGAAGATCCTGTAAACATGGCTACACATGAACTGAGTTAGGCAAGAGAACAGAGTCTCACATTTAGAAAACACTCTTATGCCTGCTTAAGGGGGAAGGAGAGGTGGGGTGATGCATCAAACCAGAGTTTGATATAAGCACAGGTACCGTTCCACAAACCAACTATGGAATAGACAAGACCTACACCTTCCTCAGTGAAAGGGACTCAAAACCCCATATTTCCCGCAGAGGAATAGATCTGACTAGTAAGAATCTTAAAACCTATGTATTGATATGTCTCTGTAAGGGAATCAAGTGTGTCTAGACTGGCATAAACATGGCAGCGAGAATCAGCTCAAACCCACTCTAAAAAGGAATTTCAAAACCAGAACAAAGAAACAGGGAAATTCTTTACAATTCCTTCAGGGTCTCTGATGCAACCTGGAATGACCCTATCTACAATGAAAGCTGGATGTGGCATGAGGCTGGACACTTGGAACTGAGAGGATTGGTGAGATTGGGTGAGCAAATGCAGATCCTTTAAAGCAATAATGCATGGCACCCATTCAATGGGTCCCAACTCTCCAGGTTGGAGGGAATATTACTACAGCTATAACATGTGCGGGAAACCTAGAGAATGGACACACTGTGAATACGAAAGGTTTCTAAAACTCAATGAAGAGTCCCTCTCCTGGTGCTCCGGTTTGACTTTCCAACTGCTTTCCTATCAATCTCCCAACTTGGAGAGACAGCCCCTGTAAGCTCCTGGTTCGCACAGGATGCCAAATTTCGCAGAGGATGAAAGGGAAGAGGGAGAACCAATGAGAGAGTAGCTGTTAGGCATTTGGATGGGCACATGTCACTCTAATTTCCCGGCAGGATGAAGAATTAAAGAAAGTCTCAGCCACCCACCGGAAACCCGTATAGGTCCTGAACCAAAAGTTTGGACTTGCGTTCAGCTCACAAAAAACGAGTTGAAAAATGGAGCTCAAGGGCTCAGCAATTCACAAACTGGCAGAGTAATCAAGGCCAACTATCGTCCAAAAATCTGTTGAGGGAAGTCAAGGAGGCGGACTTGAAAGCGAGGCAGAATAGCAGGAAACAGATTTCAAGAGGTACGTTGGAATCACCTGTAAAGCACAGGAAGAGGGGCACAACTTCGACAATGATGCACTTGGCCAAAAAGGGCGTATGCGTTTTCTCCTGAATATATTCAGGAGAAAACGCATACGCCCTTTTTGGCCAAGCAAGCAAGCGGGCAATGCAAATCTGCACTACAAAGAAGTATCACTTCCCACCGGTCAAAAGGGACATCCACAAAGTGTGTAAAAACCAGAAAGGCAAGACAGGCCCTGGAGAACAGGGAGCATTGTTATGCTGATGGGCGGGATGTAAGTTGCCAACTGCCTCACTGGAGGAGTGCATTGTGTTCCCTAAAACAAGTAAACAACAGAGCTACAGAGCCAAGGGTACTTCCAGTCTAGGGAATATACCTTGGGAAAACTGATAATCCATAAGACAGAGCCACCCCCAAATTGAGGGCTGCACTGCTTACAAGAACCTCAACTTTGGTACACCTGAAATATCCCAGGAAATATAAAAATGGTTCAAAAAATTGTGGAACTTACGTAGGAGGGAATATCCCTCAGCCATGAAATCAATGTCATAATACCAGTATCAGGAAAATGAGTGGATTCAGGTACGATGATTCTAAGTGAAAGAAGTCACACAGAAAAAGAAACTTATCATAAGATATCACTTAAGAAGATCCTGTAAACATGGCTACACATGAACTGAGTTAGGAAAGAGACCAGAGTCTCACATTTAGAAAACACTCTTATGCCTGCTTAAGGGGGAAGGAGAGGTGGGGTGATGCATCAAACCAGAGTTTGATATAAGCACAGGTACCGTTCCAAAAACCAACTATGGAATAAACAAGACCTACACCTTCCTCAGTGAAAGGGACTCAAAACCCCATATTTTCCGCAGAGGAATAGGTATGACTAGTAAGAATCTTAAAACCTATGTACTGATATGTCTCCGTAAGGGAATCAAGTGTGTCTAGACTGGCATAAACATTGACAGTGAGAATCAGCTCAAACACACAATAAGAGACGTTCCTTCCTAGAAGGCACAGTGATAGACAAAACGCACAGTCAAAGCTGCTCAACATCACTAATAATTAAAGAAATGCAAATCAATACAACAATGAGGTATCACCTCACACCTGTTAGAATCGGCATCAGCAGAAAATCTGCAAAAAACAAATTCTGGGGAAAGTGTGGAAAAAATGAGCCCTCTTCCAGTATTGGTGGGAATGTAAATTGATACAGTCACTATGGAGAACATTATGGAGTTTCCTTAAAAAAACTAGAAATAGAATTACCATCTGATCCAGCAATCCCACTTCTGGGCATATACCCAGAGAAAACCATAAATCAAAATGGCACATTCACCACAATGTTCATGGCAGCACTATTTGCAATAGCGAGGTAATGGAAGCAACCTAAATGCCCACAGACAGATGAATGGATAAAGATGTGGTACATATATGAAATGGAATATTACTCGGCCATAAATAGGAATGAAACTGGGTCATTTGTAGAGACATCGATGGATCGAGAGACTGTCATACAGAATGAAATATGTCAGAACGAGGAAAACAAATATTGTATATTAATGCATATATGTGGAACCTAAAAATGGTACAGATGAACTGGTTTGCAGGGAAGAAATAGAGACACAGAGGTAGAGAACAAACCTATGAACACCAAGTGTGGGAAGCCATGGGGTGGTGGTGGTGGGATGAGTTGGGAGATTGGGATTGACCTGTATACATGTATAAGCCTAAAATACATAACTAATAATAACCTGCTGTATAAAAAAATAAATAAAATTAAATTTCAAAATTTTAAAAAATAAAATTTAAAAATAAAACAGAAAAAATTTCTTCCCGTCACACAGATGTATTTCTAGGAATGAATTATTTCCATGCTTATATCTATAAATACATAAAAGAGGAATAAAATCTAACTTGAACCATAAAAGAAAAAAAAAACCTGAACCCACCAGTTATACAGAGGAAAACCCTATCAGGGCACTTGCTCCAGCGGTAAACAATTCTGAAATTGGTCAGAGGTGGGGAATCATCTCCCATACAGCCAGCAAACCACCCCCACACAAGGAGCGTCCTCATTGCAAAGCTGGGGGAACGTGCCGAGGCATTTGTGATTAAACATGAGCTGAGCGCCAGGGCAGATGCTGCTGAACTGTTCCCACCCTTTCCAGTTACAACACCTGAATATGTACAAGGGCTTGAAAGCCTAGAGGAAGGGCAGCGGAGCCACACCAGCGACAGCACGCAGGCCAACTTGGTGCCTGCAGGCCAGCAAGGGTGGTCCTGGCCCCGGGCGCTCTTCTGGAAGCTTTCCATTGCCCTGCCTGACATAACCCTCCTGTCCCAGCCCCCACTGCTTTTTTCCTTCCTCACCTCTCTCCGGAGAGAAATTCCAGCGGAAAGTATCGGTGACACATCCTCTTCTTTACAGGTGGCAGCCTGGTAACTCCTGCAGAAAGGCCAGCAGAGCCCCACTCACACCGGGCCACCAACAAAGCTGTGGCCCCTCACTCCTTTCCACCAGCACAGCCCCGAGACTGCTGACGGGGCAGAGAATATGGAGTCAGGCACAGCTTCAGGGGCTATTGCTTCATGGAGCGCTGTTTATATTGACCTCAACCAGGCACACCTGGGGAGGGCCGGCCTGCAGGGTAAGGCTGCCCAGGTCAGCTAACCCACAAGCCTCAGGGAATCACATTGTTGAAAATGGACCTCGCTAAGCCAGAATAGAAGCCAAGGAAAAAAAGGACACAATGCGATTTGCAGCAACATAGATGATTCTAGAGGTAATCACGTGACATGTAGAAAGTCAGAAAGTGAAAGACACATATCATATCATATCACTTATAGGTATTATCTAAGAATGGATACCAGGCCAGATATTTCCACGGAGAAGGGCAACCACAGATTCATTCAACAAACTTATGGTTCACCAATGGAAAGGTGTGAGGATTTGTTTCATTACGATATTGGGGTTAACAGACATATACAAACACAGGTGACATATATAATCACCAAAGACCTACGGAATACCAAGAGAAGACTACTCAACATTCTGTCATAACGTACATGGGAAAAGGATCCCAGGAAGAACAGACATGTGTATATGTGTAAAAGAACCACATCTTCCACACCTACAACAAGCCAAACATTGTAATCAAACTTGCTGTAATAAAAAATAAAAAATTAAATTAAAAACACGAACAAGAAGTAGTGAGACAAACGTGAGGGACTTTCTCCTGGCACATTTCATTCTAAACTCCAATCTAGAACACCACTTCCACTGAGGCTCTCTTGCCCTAGTAACCAGATTTGGTAAGGGTGAACTGCTGCCACCTTGTGGCCGTTTCACACAACAGCAGCTTTAATCCCAGCGCTAATGGACAGTTGATATTCAAAATCATTGCAGGCCTGTAAATGACACCTGCCCTGAAAACAAATCCTGGGGTCACATATCGACCAAAAAATTCAAAGGACGTCCATATTTCAAAACGACAATTTCAAAAGGCATATTTTACGCACATTAGAGTTCTGCTTCTTTTTCTTTCTCTCCTTTTTTGTTAAAAAAACGGGAATGGAAAAAGGCATCCCTCAGAATGGGCGAAAATCGTTGCAAACGAATCAATGGACAAAGGTTTAATCTCCAATATATATAAACAGCTCATGCAGCTTAATATTAAAAAAACAAACAACCCAATACAAAAATGGGCAGAAGGTCTAAAGAGACGTTTCTTCAAAGAAAACGCAGAGATGGCCAAGACGCACATGAAAAGCTGCTCAACAGCACTAATTATTAGAGAAATGCAAATCAAAACTACAATGAGGTATCTCCTCGCACCTGTTAGAATCGGCATCATCAGAAAATCTACAAACAACAAATCCTGGGGAGGGTGTGGACAAAAGGAGCCCTCTTCCACTATTGGTGGGAATGTAAATTGATACAGTCACTATGGAGAACAGTATGGAGTTTCCTAAAAAAAACTAGAAATAGAATTACCATCTGATCCAGCAATCCCACTTCTGGGCATATACCCAGAGAAAACCATAAATCAAAATGGCACATTCACCACAATGTTCATGGCAGCACTATTTGCAATAGCTAGGTAATGGAAGCAACCTAAATGCCCACAGACAGATGAATGGATAAAGATGTGGTACATATATAAAATGGAATATTACTCGGCCATAAAAATGAATGAAACTGGGTCATTTGTAGAGACATCGATGGATCTAGGGACTGTCATACAGAATGAAGTATGTCAGAAAGAGGAAAACAAATATTGTATATTAATCCATATATGTGGAACCTAAAAATGGTACAGATGAACCGGTTTGCAGGGAAGAAGTAGAAACACAGAGGTAGAGAACAAACGTATGGACACCAAGTGTGGGAAGCCATGGGGTGGTGGTGGTGGGATGTGTTGGGAGATTGGGATTGACCTGTATGCATGTATATGCATAAAATACATAACTTATAATAACCTGCTGTATAAAAACATAAATAAAATTAAACTTCAAAATTTTAAAAAATAAAATTTAAAAATAAAACAGAAAATATTCTTCCCGTCACACAGATGTATTTATAGGAATGAATTATTTCCATGCTTATATCTATAAATACTTAAAAGAGGAATAAAATCTAACTTGAACCATAAAAGAAAAAAAAAAAACCTGAACATAACAGTTATACAGAGGAAAACCCTATCAGGGCACTTGCTCCAGTGGTAAACAATTCTGAAATTGATCAGAGGTGGGGAATCATCCCCCATAGAGCCAGCAACCCACCACCCACGCAAGGAGCGTCCTCATTGCAAAGCTGGGGTGCCGTGCCAAGGCATCTGTGGGTAAACGTGAGCTGAGCCCCAGGTCAGCTGCTGCTGAACTGTTCCCACCCTTCCCAGGTAAAACACCTGAATATGTAAAACGGCTTGAAAGCCTAGAGGAAGGGCCATGAAGCCACACCAGCGAGAGCATGCAGACCAAATTTGTGAGGGCAGGCCAGCCAGGGTGTTCCTGGCCCCAGGCGCTCTTCTGGAAGCTTTCAATTGCCCTGCCTGAGATAACCCTCCTGTCCTGCCCACCACTGCTTTTTTCCTTCCTCACCTCTGTCCGGAGAGAAATTCCAGCGGAAGGTGTGGGTGACACATCATCTTATTTACAGGTGGCAGCCTGGCAACTCCTGCAGAAAGGCCAGCAGAGCCCCACTCACACCGGGCCACCCACAAAGCTGTGGCCCCTCACTCCCTCCCACCAGCACAGCCCCGAGACTGCTGACGGGGCAGAGAATATGGAGTCAGGCACAGCTTCAGGGGATATTGCTGCCTGGAGCGCTGTTTATATTGACCTCAACGAGGCACACCTGGGGAGGGCGGGCCGGCAGGGTAAGGCTGCCCAGGTCAGCTAATCCACAACCCTCAGGGAATCACATTGTTGAAAATGGACCCCGCTAAGGCAGAAGAGATGCCAAGGGAAAAAAGGACACAATGCCATTTGCAGCAGCGTAGATGAGTCTAGAAGTAATCACGTGACTTGTAGTAAGTCAGAAAGTGAAAGACACATATCCTATCATATCACTTATAGGTGTTACCTAAAAATGGATACCAGGGCAGATATTTCCACGGAGAAGGGCAATCACAGATTCATTAAACAAACTTATGGTTCACCAATGGAAAGGTGTGAGGATTGGTTTCATTACGATATCGGGGTTAACAGACATATACAAACACAGGTGACATATATAATCACCAAAGACCTTCAGAATACCAAGAGAGGACTACTCAACATTGTCATAACGTACATGGGAAAAGGATCCCAGGAAGGACAGACATGTGTATATGTATAAAAGAACCACATCTTCCACACCTACAACAAGCCAAACATTGTAATCAAACTTGCTGTAAGAAAAAATAAAAAATTAAATTAAAAACACGAACAAGAAGTAGTGAGACAAACGTGAGGGGCTTTCTCCTGGCACATTCCATTCTAAACTCCAATCTAGAACACCACTTCAACTGAGTCTCTCTTGCCCTAGTAACCAGATTTGGTAAGGGTGAACTGCTGCCACCTTGTGGCCGTTTCACACAACAGCAGCTTTAATCCCAACGCTAATGGTCAGTTGATATTCAAAATCATTGCAGGCCTGTAAATGACACCTGCCCTGAAAACAAATCCTGGGGTCACATATCGACCAAAAAATTCAAAGGACGTCCATATTTCAAAACGACCGTTTCAAAAGGCATATTTTACGCACATTAGTGTTCTGCTTCTTTTCCATTCTTTCCTTTTTTGTTAAAAAAAACGGGAATGGAAAAAAGCATCACTCAGAATGGGCGAAAATCGTTGCAGACGAATCAATGGACAGAGGTTTAATCTCCAATATATATAAACAGCTCATGCAGCTTAATATTAAAAAAACAAACAACCCAATACAAAAATGGGCAGAAGATCTAAAGAGACGTTTCTTCAAAGAAGACACAGAGATGGCCAAGACGCACATGAGAAGCTCCTCAACCGCACTAATTATTAGAGAAATGCAAATCAAAACTACAATGAGGTATCACCTCACACCTGTTAGAATCGGCATCATCAGGAAATCTACAAACAACAAATTCTGGGGAGGGTGTGGACAAAAGGAGCCCTCTTCCACTATTGGTGGGAATGTAAATTGATACAGACACTATGGAGAACAGTATGGAGTTTCCTTTAAAAAATTAGAAATTGAATTACCATCTGATCGAGCAATCCCACTTCTGGGCATATACCCAGAGAAAACCGGATTTCAAAAAGGCACATTCACCACAATGTTCGTTACAGCACTATTTACAATAGCCAGGTAGTGGAAGCAAACTAAATGCCCACAGACAGATGAATGGATAAAGATGTGGTACATATATAAAATGGAATATTACTCGGCCATAAAGAGGAATGAAACTGGGTCATTTGTAGAGACATCGATGGATCTAGTGACTGTCATACAGAATGAAGTAAGTCAGAAAGAGGAAAACAATTATTGTATATTAATGCATATATGTGGAACCTAAAAAATGGTACAGATTAACTGATTTGCAAGGAAGAAATAGAGACACAGAGGTAGAGAACAAACGTATGGACACCTAGTGTGGGAAGCCATGGGTTGGTGGTGGTGCGATGAGTTGAGAGATTGGGATTGACCTGTATACATGTATATGCATAAAATACATAACTAATAATAACCTTCTGTATAAAAAAAATAAATATAAATAAATTTCAAAATTTAAAAAAAATAAAATTTATAAATAAAACAGAAAAAAGTTCTTCCCTTCACACAGATGTATTTATAGGAACTAATTATTTCCATGCTTATATCTATAAATACATAAAAGAAGAATAAAATCTAACTTGAACCATAAAAGAAAAAAAAAAACCTGAACCCACCAGTTTTACACAGGAAAACCCTATCAGGGCACTTGCTTCAGCGGTCAACAATTCTGAAATTGGTCAGAGGTGGGGAATCATCTCCCATACAGCCAGCAACCCACCGCCCATGCAAGGAGTGTCCTCATTGAAAAGCTGGGGGACCGTGCCGAGGCATCAGTGAGTAAACGTGAGCTGAGCCCCAGGCCAGCTGCTGCTGAACTGTTCCCACCCTTCCCAGGTAAAACAACTGAATATGTACAAGGGCTTGAGAGCCTAGAGGAAGGGCCGCGGAGCCACACCAGCGACAGCACGCAGGCCAGCTTGGTGCCTGCAGGCCAGCCAGGGTGGTCCTGACCCAGTGCGCTCTTCCGGAAGTTTTGCATTGCCCTGCCTTAGATACCCCTCCTGTCCCGGCCCCCACTGCTTTTTTCCTTCCTCACCTCTGTCCGGAGAGAAATTCCAGCGGAAGGTATGGGTGACACATCCTCTTCTTTACAGATGTCAGCCTGGCAACCCCTGCAGAAAGGCCAGCAGAGCCCCCCTCACACTGGGCCACCAACAAAGCTGTGACCCCTCACTCCCTCCCACCAACACAGCCCCGAAACTGCTGATGGGGCCGAGAATATGGTGTCAGGCACAGCTTCAGGGGCTATTGCCGCCTGGAGCGCTGTTTATATTGACCTCAATGAGGACCAACTGGGGAGGGCAGGCCGGCAGCGTAAGGCTGCCCAGGTCAGCTAATCCACAACCCTCAGGGAATCACATTGTTGAAAATGGACCTCGCTAAGGCAGAAGAGAAGCCAAGGAAAAAAAGGACACAATGCCATTTGCAGCCCCGTAGATGAGTCTAGAGGTAATCACGTGACTTGTAGTAAGTTAGAAATTGAAAGACACATATCGTATCATATCACTTATAGGTGTTACCTAAAAATGGATACCAGGGCAGATATTTCCACGGAGAAGGGCAATCACAGATTCATTAAACAAACTTATGGTTCACCAATGGAAAGTTGTGAGGATTGGTTTCATTATGTCATCGGGGTTAACAGACATATACAAACACAGGTGACATATATAATCACCAAAGACCTATGGAATACCAAGAGAAGACTACTCAACATTCTGTCATAACGTACATGGGAAAAGGATCCCAGGAAGATCAGACATCTGTATATGTGTAAAAGAACCACATCTTCCACACCTACAACAATCCAAACATTGTAATCAATCTTGCTGTAATAAAAAATAAAAAAAAAATAAATTAAAAACACGAACAAGATGTAGTGAGCCAAACATGAGGGACTTTTTCCTGGCACATTCCATTCTAAATTCCAATCTAGAACATGACTTCCATTGAGGCTCTGTTGTCCTCTTAAGCAGATTTGGTAAGGGAGAACTGCTGCCACCTTGTGGCCGTTTCACACAACAGCAGCTTTAATCCCAGCACTAATGGTCCATTGATATTCAAAATCATTGCAGGCCTGTAAATCACACCTGCCCTGAAAACAAATCCTGGGGTCACATATCGACCAAAAAATTCAAAGGACGTCCATATTTCAAAACGACCGTTTCAAAAGGCATATTTTACGCACATTAGTGTTCTGCTTCTTTTTCTTTCTTTCCTTTTTTCGTTAAAAAACAACGGGAGTGGAAAGAGGCATCCCTCAGAATGGGCGAAAATTGTTGCAAACGAATCAATGGACAAAGGTTTAATCTCCAATATATATAAACAGCTCATGCAGCTTAATATTAAAAAAAAAGAAACAACCCAACACAAAAATGGGCAGAAGATCAAAGGAGACGTTTTTTCAAGAAGACACAGGGATGGCCAAGACGCACATGAAAAGCTGCTCAACAGCACTAATTATTAGAGAAATGCAAATCAAAACTACAATGAGGTATCACTTCACACCTGTTAGAATCGGCATCATAAGGAAATCTACAAACAACAAATTCTGGGGAGGGTGTGGACAAAAGGACCCCTCTTCCCCTACTGGTGGGAATGTAACTTGATACCGACACTATGGAGAACAGTGTGGAGTTTCCTTTAAAAAAACTAGAAATAGAATTACCATCTGATCCAGCAATCCCACTTCTGGGCATATACACAGAGAAAACCATAAATCAAAAAGGCACATTCACCACAATGTTCATTGCAGCACTATTTACAATAGCCAGGTAATGGAAGCAACCTAAATGCCCACAGACAGATGAATGGATAAAGATGTGGTACATATATAAAATGGAATATTACTCGGCCTTAAAGAGGAATGAAACTGGGTCATTTGTAGAGACATCGATGGATCGAGAGACTGTCATACAGAATGAAGTAAGTCAGAAAGAGGAAAACAAATATTGTATATAAATGCATATATGTGGAGCCTAAAAATGGTACAGATGAACTGGTTTGCAGGGAAGAAATAGAGACACAGACGTAGAGAACAAACGTATGGACACCAAGTGTGGGAAGCCATGGGGAAGTGGTGGTGGGATGAGTTGGGAGATTGGGATTGACCTGTGTACATGTATATGCATAAAATACATAACTAATAATAACGTGCTGTATAAAAAAATAAAAAAAATTAAATTTCAAAATTTTAAAAAATAAAATTTAAAAATAAAACAGAAAAAAGTTCTACCCGTCACACAGATGTATTTATAGGAATGAATTATTTCCATGCATATATCTATAAATACATAAAATTGGAATAAAATCTAACTTGAACCATAAAAGAAAAAAAAAACCTGAACCCACGAGTTATACAGAGGAAAACCCTATCAGGGCACTTGCTCCAGTGGTAAACAATTCTGAAATTGGTCAGAGGTGGGGAAGCATCTCCCATACAGCCAGCAACCCACCCCCCACGCAAGGAGCGTCCTCATTGCAAAGCTGGGGGACCATGCCGAGGAATCTGTGAGTAAACGTGAGCTGAGCCCCAGGCCAGCTGCTGCTGAACTGTTCCCACCCTTTCCAGGTAAAACACCTGAATATGTACAAGGGCTTGAAAGCCTAGAGGAAGGACCGTGGAGCCACACCAGCGACAGCACGCAGGCCAACTTGGTGTCTGCAGGCCCGCCAGGGTGGTCCTGGCCCCGGGCGCTCTTCCAGAAGCTTTCCATTGCCCTGCCTGAGATACCCCTCCTGTCCCGGCCCCCACTGCTTTTTTCCATCCTCACCTCTGTCCGGAGAGAAATTCCAGCAGAAGGTATGGGTGACACAACCTCTTCTTTACAGGCGGCAGCCTGGCAACTCCTGCAGAAAGGCCAGCAGAACCCCACTCACACCGGGCCACCCACAAAGCTGTGGCCCCTCACTCCCTCCCACCAGCACAGCCCCGAGACTGCTGACGGGGCAGAGAATATGGAGTCAGGCACAGCTTCAGGGGCTATTGCTGCCTGGAGCTCTGTTTATATTGACCTCAACGAGGCACACCTGGGGAGGGCGGGCCGGCAGGGTAAGGCTGCCCAGGTCAGCTAATCCACAACCCTCAGGGAATCACATTGTTGAAAATGGACCCCGCTAAGGCAGAAGAGATGCCAAGGGAAAAAAGGACACAATGCCATTTGCAGCACCGTAGATGAGTCTAGAAGTAATCACGTGACTTGTAGTAAGTCAGAAAGTGAAAGACACATATCATATCATATCACTTATAGGTGTTACCTAAAAATGGATACCAGGGCAGATATTTCCACGGAGAAGGGCAATCACAGATTCATTAAACAAACTTATGGTTCACCAATGGAAAGGTGTGAAGATTGGTTTCATTATGATATCGGGGTTAACAGACATATACAAACACAGGTGACATATATAATCACCAAAGACCTACAGAATACCAAGAGAGGACTACTCAACATTCTGTCATAACGTACATGGGAAAAGGATCCCAAGAAGAACAGTCATCTGTATATGTGTAAAAGAACCACATCTTCCACACCTACAACAAGCCAAACATTGTAATCAAACATGCTGTAACAAAATAAAAAATTAAATTAAAAACACGAACAAGAAGTAGTGAGACAAACGTGAGGGGCTTTCTCCTGGCACATTCCATTCTAAACTCCAATCTAGAACACCACTTCCACTGAGGCTCTCTTGCCCTAGTAACCAGATTTGGTAAGGGTGAACTGCTGCCACCTTGTGGCCGTTTCACACAACAGCAGCTTTAATCCCAACGCTAATGGTCAGTTGATATTCAAAATCATTGCAGGCCTGTAAATGACACCTGCCCTGAAAACAAATCCTGGGGTCACATATCGACCAAAAATTTCAAAGGACGTCCATATTTCAAAACGACCGTTTCAAAAGGCATATTTTACGCACATTAGTGTTCTGCTTCTTTTCCTTTCTTTCCTTTTTTGTTAAAAAACACGGGAATGGAAAAAGGCATCCCTCAGAATGGGCGAAAATCATTGCAGACGAATCAATGGACAGAGGTTTAATCTCCAATATATATAAACAGCTCATGCAGCTTAATATTAAAAAAACAAACAACCCAAAAAAATGGGCAGAAGATCTAAAGAGACGTTTCTTCAAAGGAGACACAGAGATGGCCAAGACGCACATGAAAAGCTGCTCAACAGCACTAATTATTAGAGAAATGCAAATCAAAACTACAATGAGGTATCACCTCACACCTGTTAGAATCGGCATCATCAGAAAATCTACAAACAACCAATTCTGGGGAGGGTGTGGACAAAAGGAGCCCTCTTCCACTATTGGTGGGAATGTAAATTGATACAGTCCCTATGGAGAACAGTATGGAGTTTCCTTAAAAAAATTAGAAATAGAATTACCATCTGATCCAGCAATCCCACTTCTGGGCATATACCCAGAGAAAACCGTATTTCAAAAAGGCACATTCACCACAATGTTCGTTGCAGCACTATTTACAATAGCCAGGTAATGGAAGCAACCTAAATGCCCACAGACAGATGAATGGATAAAGATGTGGTACATATATAAAATGGAATATTACTCGGCCATAAAAAGGAATGAAACTGGGTCATTTGTAGAGACATCGATGGATCGAGAGACTGTCATACAGAATGAAGTAAGTCAGAAAGAGGAAAACAAATATTGTATATTAATGCATATATGTGGAGCCTAAAAATGGTACAGATGAACTGGTTTGCAGGGAAGAAATAGAGACACAGAGGTAGAGAACAAACGTATGGACACCAAGTGTGGGAAGCCATGGGGTGGTGGTGGTGGGATGAGTTGGGAGTTTGGGATTGACCTGTATACATGTATATGCATAAAATACATAACTAATAACAACGTGCTGTATAAAAAAATAAATAAAATTTCAAATTTTTAAAAAATATAATTTAAAAATAAAACAGAAAAAAGTTCTTCCCGTCACACAGATGTATTTATAGGAATGAATTATTTCCATGCTTATATCTATAAATACATAAAAGAGGAATAACATCTAACTTGAAACATAAAAGAAACAAAAAGTGAACCCACGAGTTATACAGAGGAAAACCCTATCACGGCACTTGCTCCAGTGGTAAACAATTCTGAAATTGGTCAGAGGTGGGGAACCATCTCCCATACAGCCAGCAACCCAACCCCCACGCAAGGAGCGTCCTCATTGCAAAGCTGGGGGACCGTGCCGAGGCATCTGTGAGTAAACGTGAGCTGAGCCCCAGGCCAGCTGCTGCTGAACTGTTCCCACCCTTTCCAGGTAAAACACCTGAATATGTACAAGGGCTTGAAAGCCTAGAGGAAGGACCGTGGAGCCACACCAGCGACAGCACGCAGGCCAACTTGGTGCCTGCAGGCCAGCCAGCGTGGTCCTGGACCCTGGCGCTCTTCCAGAAGCTTTCCATTGCCCTGCCTGAGATACCCCTCCTGTCCCGGACCCCACTGCTTTTTTCCTTCCTCACCTCTGTCCGGAGAGAAATTCCAGCGGAAGGTATGGGTGACACATCCTCTTCTTTACAGGCGGCAGCCTGGCAACTCCTGCAGAAAGGCCAGCAGAACCCCACTCACACCGGGCCACCCACAAAGCTGTGGCCCCTCACTCCCTCCCACCAGCACAGCCCCGAGACTGCTGACGGGGCAGAGAATATGGAGTCAGGCACAGCTTCAGGGGCTATTGCTGCCTGGAGCTCTGTTTATATTGACCTCAACGAGGCACACCTGGGGAGGGCGGGCCGGCAGGGTAAGGCTGCCCAGGTCAGCTAATCCACAACCCTCAGGGAATCACATTGTTGAAAATGGACCCCGCTAAGGCAGAAGAGAAGCCAAGGGAAAAAAGGACACAATGCCATTTGCAGCACCGTAGATGAGTCTAGAAGTAATCACGTGACTTGTAGTAAGTCAGAAAGTGAAAGACACATATCATATCATATCACTTATAGGTGTTACCTAAAAATGGATACCAGGGCAGATATTTCCACGGAGAAGGGCAATCACAGATTCATTAAACAAACTTATGGTTCACCAATGGAAAGGTGTGAGGATTGGTTTCATTACGATATCGGGGTTAACAGACATATACAAACACAGGTGACATATATAATCACCAAAGACCTACAGAATACCAAGAGAGGACTACTCAACATTCTGTCATAACGTACATGGGAAAAGGATGCCAAGAAGAACAGTCATCTGTATATGTGTAAAAGAACCACATCTTCCACACCTACAACAAGCCAAACATTGTAATCAAACTTGCTGTAATAAAAAATAAAAAAATTAAATTAAAAACACGAACAAGAAGTAGTGAGACAAACGTGAGGGGCTTTCTCCTGGCACATTCCATTCTAAACTCCAATCTAGAACACCACTTCCACTTAGGCTCTCTTGCCCTAGTAACCAGATTTGGTAAGGGTGAACTGCTGCCACCTTGTGGCCGTTTCACACAACAGCAGCTTTAATCCCAACGCTAATGGTCAGTTGATATTCAAAATCATTGCAGGCCTGTAAATGACACCTGCCCTGAAAACAAATCCTGGGGTCACATATCGACCAAAAACTTCAAAGGACGTCCATATTTCAAAACGACCGTTTCAAAAGGCATATTTTACGCACATTAGTGTTCTGCTTCTTTTCCTTTCTTTCCTTTTTTGTTAAAAAACACGGGAATGGAAAAAGGCATCCCTCAGAATGGGCGAAAATCGTTGCAGACGAATCAATGGACAGAGGTTTAATCTCCAATATATATAAACAGCTCATGCAGCTTAATACTAAGAAAACAAACAACCCCGAAAAAATGGGCCGAAGATCTAAAGAGACGTTTCTTCAAAGGAGACACAGAAATGGCCAAGACGCACATGAAAAGCTGCTCAACAGCACTAATTATTAGAGAAATGTAAATCAAAACTACAATGAGGTATCACCTCACACCTGTTAGAATCGGCATCATCAGAAAATCTACAAACAACCAATTCTGGGGAGGGTGTGGACAAAAGGAACCCTCTTCCACTATTGTTGGGGATGTAAATTGATACAGTCCCTATGGAGAACAGTATGGAGTTTCCTTAAAAAAATTAGAAATAGAATTACCATCTGATCCAGCAATCCCACTTCTGGGCATATACCCAGAGAAAACCGTATTTCAAAAAGGCACATTCACCACAATGTTCGTTGCAGCACTATTTACAATAGCCAGGTAATGGAAGCAACCTAAATGCCCACAGACAGATGAATGGATAAAGATGTGGTACATATATAAAATGGAATATTACTCGGCCATAAAAAGGAATGAAACTGGGTCATTTGTAGAGACATCGATGGATCGAGAGACTGTCATACAGAATGAAGTAAGTCAGAAAGAGGAAAACAAATATTGTATATTAATGCATATATGTGGAGCCTAAAAATGGTACAGATGAACTGGTTTGCAGGGAAGAAATAGAGACACAGAGGTAGAGAACAAACGTATGGACACCAAGTGTGGGAAGCCATGGGGTGGTGGTGGTGGGATGAGTTGGGAGTTTGGGATTGACCTGTATACATGTATATGCATAAAATACATAACTAATAATAACGTGCTGTATAAAAAAATAAATAAAATTTCAAAATTTTAAAAAATAAAATTTAAAAATAAAACAGAAAAATGTTCTTCCCATCACACAGATGTATTTATAGGAATGAATTATTTCCATGCTTATATCTATAAATACATAAAAGAGGAATAACATCTAACTTGAAACATAAAAGAAACAAAAAGTGAACCCACGAGTTATACAGAGGAAAACCCTATCACGGCACTTGCTCCAGTGGTAAACAATTCTGAAATTGGTCAGAGGTGGGGAACCATCTCCCATACAGCCAGCAACCCAACCCCCACGCAAGGAGCGTCCTCATTGCAAAGCTGGGGGACCGTGCCGAGGCATCTGTGAGTAAACGTGAGCTGAGCCCCAGGCCAGCTGCTGCTGAACTGTTCCCACCCTTTCCAGGTAAAACACCTGAATATGTACAAGGGCTTGAAAGCCTAGAGGAAGGACCGTGGAGCCACACCAGCGACAGCACGCAGGCCAACTTGGTGCCTGCAGGCCAGCCAGCGTGGTTCTGGACCCTGGCGCTCTTCCAGAAGCTTTCCATTGCCCTGCCTGAGATACCCCTCCTGTCCCGGCCCCCACTGTTTTTTTCCTTCCTCACCTCTGTCCGGAGAGAAATTCCAGCGGAAGGTATGGGTGACACATCCTCTTCTTTACAGGCGGCAGCCTGGCAACTCCTGCAAAAAGGCCAGCAGAACCCCACTCACACCGGGCCACCCACAAAGCTGTGTCCCCTCACTCCCTCCCACCAGCACAGCCCCGAGACTGCTGACGGGGCAGAGCATATGGAGTCAGGCACAGCTTCAGGGGCTATTGCTGCCTGGAGCTCTGTTTATATTGATCTCAACGAGGCAAACCTGGGGAGGGCGGGCCAGCAGGGTAAGGCTGCCCAGGTCAGCTAATCCACAACCCTCAGGGAATCACATTGTTGAAAATGGACCCCGCTAAGGCAGAAGAGAAGCCAAGGGAAAAAAGGACACAATGCCATTTGCAGCACCGTAGATGAGTCTAGAAGTAATCACGTGACTTGTAGTAAGTCAGAAAGTGAAAGACACATATCATATCATATCACTTATAGGTGTTACCTAAAAATGGATACCAGGGCAGATATTTCCACGGAGAAGGGCAATCACAGATTCATTAAACAAACTTATGGTTCACCAATGGAAAGGTGTGAGGATTGGTTTCATTATGATATCGGGGTTAACAGGCATATACAAACACAGGTGACATATATAATCACCAAAGACCTACAGAATACCAAGAGAGGACTACTCAACATTCTGTCATAACGTACATGGGAAAAGGATCCCAAGAAGAACAGTCATCTGTATATGTGTAAAAGAACCACATCTTCCACACCTACAACAAGCCAAACATTGTAATCAAACTTGCTGTAACAAAAAATAAAAAATTAAATTAAAAACACGAACAAGAAGTAGTGAGACAAACGTGAGGGGCTTTCTCCTTGAACATTCCATTCTAAACTCCAATCTAGAACACCACTTCCACTGAGGTTCTCTTGCCCTAGTAACCAGATTTGGTAAGGGTGAACTGCTGCCACCTTGTGGCCGTTTCACACAACAGCAGCTTTAATCCCAACGCTAATGGTCAGTTGATATTCAAAATCTTTGCAGGCCTGTAAATGACACCTGCCCTGAAAACAAATCCTGGGGTCACATATCGACCAAAAAATTCAAAGGACGTCCATATTTCAAAACGACCGTTTCAAAAGGCATATTTTACGCACATTAGTGTTCTGCTTCTTTTCCTTTGTTTCCTTTTTTGTTAAAAAACACGGGAATGGAAAAAGGCATCCCTCAGAATGGGCGAAAATCATTGCAGACAAATCAATGGACAGAGGTTTAATCTCCAATATATATAAACAGCTCATGCAGCTTAATATTAAAAAAAACAAACAACCCCAAACAAATGGGCAGAAGATCTAAAGAGACGTTTCTTCAAAGGAGACACAGAGATGGCCAAGACGCACATGAAAAGCTGCTCAACAGCACTAATTATTAGAGAAATGCAAATCAAAACTACAATGAGGTATCACCTCACACCTGTTAGAATTGGCATCATCAGAAAATCTACAAACAACCAATTCTGGGGAGGGTGTGGACAAAAGGAACCCTCTTCCACTATTGGTGGGAATGTAAATTGATACAGTCCCTATGGAGAACAGTATGGAGTTTCCTTAAAAAAATTAGAAATAGAATTACCATCTGATCCAGCAATCCCACTTCTGGGCATATACCCAGAGAAAACCGTATTTCAAAAAGGCACATTCACCACAATGTTCGTTGCAGCACTATTTACAATAGCCAGGTAATGGAAGCAATCTAAATGCCCACAGACAGATGAATGGATAAAGATGTGGTACATATATAAAATGGAATATTACTCGGCCATAAAAAGGAATGAAACTGGGTCATTTGTAGAGACATCGATGGATCGAGAGACTGTCATACAGAATGAAGTAAGTCAGAAAGAGGAAAACAAATATTGTATATTAATGCATATATGTGGAGCCTAAAAATGGTACAGATGAACTGGTTTGCAGGGAAGAAATAGAGACACAGAGGTAGAGAACAAACGTATGGACACCAAGTGTGGGAAGCCATGGGGTGGTAGTGGTGGGATGAGTTGGGAGTTTGGGATTGACCTGTATACATGTATATGCATAAAATACATAACTAATAATAACGTGCTGTATAAAAAAATAAATAAAATAAAATTTCAAAATTTTAAAAAATAAAATTTATAAATAAAACAGAAAAAATTCTTCCCATCACACAGATGTATTTATAGGAAAGAATTATTTCCATGCTTATATCTATAAATACATAAAAGGGGAATAAAATCTAACTTGAAACATAAAAGAAAAAAAAAAAACCTGAACCCAGGAGTTATACAGAGGAAAACACTATCAGGGCACTTGCTCCAGTGGTAAACAATTCTGAAATTGGTCAGAGGTGGGGAACCATCTCCCATACAGCCAGCAACCCAACCCCCACGCAAGGAGCGTCCTCATTGCAAAGGTGGGGGACCGTGCCGAGGCATCTGTGAGTAAACGTGAGCTGAGCCCCAGGCCAGCTGCTGCTGAACTGTTCCCACCCTTTCCAGGTAAAACACCTGAATATGTACAAGGGCTTGAAAGCCTAGAGGAAGGACCGTGGAGCCACACCAGCGACAGCACGCAGGCCAACTTGGTGCCTGCAGGCCAGCCAGCGTGGTCCTGGACCCTGGCGCTCTTCCAGAAGCTTTCCATTGCCCTGCCTGAGATACCCCTCCTGTCCCGGCCCCCACTGCTTTTTTCCTTCCTCACCTCTGTCCGGAGAGAAATTCCAGCGGA
This sequence comes from Mesoplodon mirus, assembly GCF_964341445.2. Taxonomy (NCBI): domain Eukaryota; kingdom Metazoa; phylum Chordata; class Mammalia; order Artiodactyla; family Ziphiidae; genus Mesoplodon; species Mesoplodon mirus. The sequence continues at coordinate 749,251 of NW_028295622.1, read as the reverse complement.
AGGTATGGGTGACACATCCTCTTCTTTACAGGCGGCAGCCTGGCAACTCCTGCAGAAAGGCCAGCAGAACCCCACTCACACCGGGCCACCCACAAAGCTGTGGCCCCTCACTCCCTCCCACCAGCACAGCCCCGAGACTGCTGACGGGGCAGAGAATATGGAGTCAGGCACAGCTTCATTGGCTATTGCTGCCTGGAGCTCTGTTTATATTGACCTCAACGAGGCACACCTGGGGAGGGCGGGCCGGCAGGGTAAGGCTGCCCAGGTCAGCTAATCCACAACCCTCAGGGAATCACATTGTTGAAAATGGACCCCGCTAAGGCAGAAGAGAAGCCAAGGGAAAAAAGGACACAATGCCATTTGCAGCACCGTAGATGAGTCTAGAAGTAATCACGTGACTTGTAGTAAGTCAGAAAGTGAAAGACACATATCATATCATATCACTTATAGGTGTTACCTAAAAATGGATACCAGGGCAGATATTTCCACGGAGAAGGGCAATCACAGATTCATTAAACAAACTTATGGTTCACCAATGGAAAGGTGTGAGGATTGGTTTCATTACGATATCGGGGTTAACAGACATATACAAACACAGGTGACATATATAATCACCAAAGACCTACAGAATACCAAGAGAGGACTACTCAACATTCTGTCATAACGTACATGGGAAAAGGATCCCAAGAAGAACAGTCATCTGTATATGTGTAAAAGAACCACATCTTCCACACCTACAACAAGCCAAACATTGTAATCAAACTTGCTGTAATAAAAAATAAAAAAATTAAATTAAAAACACGAACAAGAAGTAGTGAGACAAACGTGAGGGGCTTTCTCCTGGCACATTCCATTCTAAACTCCAATCTAGAACACCACTTCCACTGAGGCTCTCTTGCCCTAGTAACCAGATTTGGTAAGGGTGAACTGCTGCCACCTTGTGGCCGTTTCACACAACAGCAGCTTTAATCCCAACGCTAATGGTCAGTTGATATTCAAAATCATTGCAGGCCTGTAAATGACACCTGCCCTGGAAACAAATCCTGGGGTCACATATCGACCAAAAATTTCAAAGGACGTCCATATTTCAAAACGACCGTTTCAAAAGGCATATTTTACGCACATTAGTGTTCTGCTTCTTTTCCTTTCTTTCCTTTTTTGTTAAAAAATACGGGAATGGAAAAAGGCATCCCTCAGAATGGGCGAAAATCGTTGCAGACGAATCAATGGACAGAGGTTTAATCTCCAATATATATAAACAGCTCATGCAGCTTAATATTAAAAAAACAAACAACCCCAAAAAAATGGGCAGAAGATCTAAAGAGACGTTTCTTCAAAGGAGACACAGAGATGGCCAAGACGCACATGAAAAGCTGCTCAACAGCACTAATTATTAGAGAAATGCAAATCAAAACTACAATGAGGTATCACCTCACACCTGTTAGAATCGGCATCATCAGAAAATCTACAAACAACCAATTCTGGGGAGGGTGTGGACAAAAGGAACCCTCTTCCACTATTGGTGGGAATGTAAATTGATACAGTCCCTATGGAGAACAGTATGGAGTTTCCTTAAAAAAATTAGAAATAGAATTACCATCTGATCCAGCAATCCCACTTCTGGGCATATACCCAGAGAAAACCGTATTTCAAAAAGGCACATTCACCACAATGTTCGTTGCAGCACTATTTACAATAGCCAGGTAATGGAAGCAACCTAAATGCCCACAGACAGATGAATGGATAAAGACGTGGTACATATATAAAATGGAATATGACTCGGCCATAAAAAGGAATGAAACTGGGTCATTTGTAGAGACATCGATGGATCGAGAGACTGTCATACAGAATGAAGTAAGTCAGAAAGAGGAAAACAAATATTGTATATTAATGCATATATGTGGAGCCTAAAAATGGTACAGATGAACTGGTTTGCAGGGAAGAAATAGAGACACAGAGGTAGAGAACAAACGTATGGACACCAAGTGTGGGAAGCCATGGGGTGGTGGTGGTGGGATGAGTTGGGAGTTTGGGATTGACCTGTATACATGTATATGCATAAAATACATAACTAATAATAACGTGCTGTATAAAAAAATAAATAAAATTTCAAAATTTTAAAAAATAAAATTTAAAAATAAAACAGAAAAAAGTTCTTCCCGTCACACAGATGTATTTATAGGAATGAATTATTTCCATGCTTATATCTATAAATACATAAAAGAGGAATAACATCTAACTTGAAACATAAAAGAAACAAAAAGTGAACCCACGAGTTATACAGAGGAAAACCCTATCACGGCACTTGCTCCAGTGGTAAACAATTCTGAAATTGGTCAGAGGTGGGGAACCATCTCCCATACAGCCAGCAACCCAACCCCCACGCAAGGAGCGTCCTCATTGCAAAGCTGGGGGACCGTGCCGAGGCATCTGTGAGTAAACGTGAGCTGAGCCCCAGGCCAGCTGCTGCTGAACTGTTCCCACCCTTTCCAGGTAAAACACCTGAATATGTACAAGGGCTTGAAAGCCTAGAGGAAGGACCGTGGAGCCACACCAGCGACAGCACGCAGGCCAACTTGGTGCCTGCAGGCCAGCCAGCGTGGTCCTGGACCCTGGCGCTCTTCCAGAAGCTTTCCATTGCCCTGCCTGAGATACCCCTCCTGTCCCGGCCCCCACTGCTTTTTTCCTTCCTCACCTCTGTCCGGAGAGAAATTCCAGCGGAAGGTATGGGTGACACATCCTCTTCTTTACAGGCGGCAGCCTGGCAACTCCTGCAGAAAGGCCAGCAGAACCCCACTCACACCGGGCCACCCACAAAGCTGTGGCCCCTCACTCCCTCCCACCAGCACAGCCCCGAGACTGCTGACGGGGCAGAGAATATGGAGTCAGGCACAGCTTCAGGGGCTATTGCTGCCTGGAGCTCTGTTTATATTGACCTCAACGAGGCACACCTGGGGAGGGCGGGCCGGCAGGGTAAGGCTGCCCAGGTCAGCTAATCCACAACCCTCAGGGAATCACATTGTTGAAAATGGACCCCGCTAAGGCAGAAGAGAAGCCAAGGGAAAAAAGGACACAATGCCATTTGCAGCACCGTAGATGAGTCTAGAAGTAATCACGTGACTTGTAGTAAGTCAGAAAGTGAAAGACACATATCATATCATATCACTTATAGGTGTTACCTAAAAATGGATACCAGGGCAGATATTTCCACGGAGAAGGGCAATCACAGATTCATTAAACAAACTTATGGTTCACCAATGGAAAGGTGTGAGGATTGGTTTCATTACGATATCGGGGTTAACAGACATATACAAACACAGGTGACATATATAATCACCAAAGACCTACAGAATACCAAGAGAGGACTACTCAACATTCTGTCATAACGTACATGGGAAAAGGATCCCAAGAAGAACAGTCATCTGTATATGTGTAAAGGAACCACATCTTCCACACCTACAACAAGCCAAACATTGTAATCAAACTTGCTGTAATAAAAAATAAAAAAATTAAATTAAAAACACGAACAAGAAGTAGTGAGACAAACGTGAGGGGCTTTCTCCTGGCACATTCCATTCTAAACTCCAATCTAGAACACCACTTCCACTGAGGCTCTCTTGCCCTAGTAACCAGATTTGGTAAGGGTGAACTGCTGCCACCTTGTGGCCGTTTCACACAACAGCAGCTTTAATCCCAACGCTAATGGTCAGTTGATATTCAAAATCATTGTAGGCCTGTAAATGACACCTGCCCTGGAAACAAATCCTGGGGTCACATATCGACCAAAAAATTCAAAGGACGTCCATATTTCAAAACGACCGTTTCAAAAGGCATATTTTACGCACATTAGTGTTCTGCTTCTTTTCCTTTCTTTCCTTTTTTGTTAAAAAATACGGGAATGGAAAAAGGCATCCCTCAGAATGGGCGAAAATCGTTGCAGACGAATCAATGGACAGAGGTTTAATCTCCAATATATATAAACAGCTCATGCAGCTTAATATTAAAAAAACAAACAACCCCAAAAAAATGGGCAGAAGATCTAAAGAGACGTTTCTTCAAAGGAGACACAGAGATGGCCAAGACGCACATGAAAAGCTGCTCAACAGCACTAATTATTAGAGAAATGCAAATCAAAACTACAATGAGGTATCACCTCACACCTGTTAGAATCGGCATCATCAGAAAATCTACAAACAACCAATTCTGGGGAGGGTGTGGACAAAAGGAACCCTCTTCCACTATTGGTGGGAATGTAAATTGATACAGTCCCTATGGAGAACAGTATGGAGTTTCCTTAAAAAAATTAGAAATAGAATTACCATCTGATCCAGCAATCCCACTTCTGGGCATATACCCAGAGAAAACCGTATTTCAAAAAGGCACATTCACCACAATGTTCGTTGCAGCACTATTTACAATAGCCAGGTAATGGAAGCAACCTAAATGCCCACAGACAGATGAATGGATAAAGATGTGGTACATATATAAAATGGAATATTACTCGGCCATAAAAAGGAATGAAACTGGTTCATTTGTAGAGACATCGATGGATCGAGAGACTGTCATACAGAATGAAGTAAGTCAGAAAGAGGAAAACAAATATTGTATATTAATGCATATATGTGGAGCCTAAAAATGGTACAGATGAACTGGTTTGCAGGGAAGAAATAGAGACACAGAGGTAGAGAACAAACGTATGGACACCAAGTGTGGGAAGCCATGGGGTGGTGGTGGTGGGATGAGTTGGGAGTTTGGGATTGACCTGTACACATGTATATGCATAAAATACATAACTAATAATAACGTGCTGTATAAAAAAATAAATAAAATTTCAAAATTTTAAAAAATAAAATTTAAAAATAAAACAGAAAAAAGTTCTTCCCGTCACACAGATGTATTTATAGGAATGAATTATTTCCATGCTTATATCTATAAATACATAAAAGAGGAATAACATCTAACTTGAAACATAAAAGAAACAAAAAGTGAACCCACGAGTTATACAGAGGAAAACCCTATCACGGCACTTGCTCCAGTGGTAAACAATTCTGAAATTGGTCAGAGGTGGGGAACCATCTCCCATACAGCCAGCAACCCAACCCCCACGCAAGGAGCGTCCTCATTGCAAAGCTGGGGGACCGTGCCGAGGCATCTGTGAGTAAACGTGAGCTGAGCCCCAGGCCAGCTGCTGCTGAACTGTTCCCACCCTTTCCAGGTAAAACACCTGAATATGTACAAGGGCTTGAAAGCCTAGAGGAAGGACCGTGGAGCCACACCAGCGACAGCACGCAGGCCAACTTGGTGCCTGCAGGCCAGCCAGCATGGTCCTGGACCCTGGCGCTCTTCCAGAAGCTTTCCATTGCCCTGCCTGAGATACCCCTCCTGTCCCGGCCCCCACTGCTTTTTTCCTTCCTCACCTCTGTCCGGAGAGAAATTCCAGCGGAAGGTATGGGTGACACATCCTCTTCTTTACAGGCGGCAGCCTGGCAACTCCTGCAGAAAGGCCAGCAGAACCCCACTCACACCGGGCCACCCACAAAGCTGTGGCCCCTCACTCCCTCCCACCAGCACAGCCCCGAGACTGCTGACGGGGCAGAGAATATGGAGTCAGGCACAGCTTCAGGGGCTATTGCTGCCTGGAGCTCTGTTTATATTGACCTCAACGAGGCACACCTGGGGAGGGCGGGCCGGCAGGGTAAGGCTGCCCAGGTCAGCTAATCCACAACCCTCAGGGAATCACATTGTTGAAAATGGACCCCGCTAAGGCAGAAGAGAAGCCAAGGGAAAAAAGGACACAATGCCATTTGCAGCACCGTAGATGAGTCTAGAAGTAATCACGTGACTTGTAGTAAGTCAGAAAGTGAAAGACACATATCATATCATATCACTTATAGGTGTTACCTAAAAATGGATACCAGGACAGATATTTCCACGGAGAAGGGCAATCACAGATTCATTAAACAAACTTATGGTTCACCAATGGAAAGGTGTGAGGATTGGTTTCATTACGATATCGGGGTTAACAGACATATACAAACACAGGTGACATATATAATCACCAAAGACCTACAGAATACCAAGAGAGGACTACTCAACATTCTGTCATAACGTACATGGGAAAAGGATCCCAAGAAGAACAGTCATCTGTATATGTGTAAAGGAACCACATCTTCCACACCTACAACAAGCCAAACATTGTAATCAAACTTGCTGTAATAAAAAATAAAAAAATTAAATTAAAAACACGAACAAGAAGTAGTGAGACAAACGTGAGGGGCTTTCTCCTGGCACATTCCATTCTAAACTCCAATCTAGAACACCACTTCCACTGAGGCTCTCTTGCCCTAGTAACCAGATTTGGTAAGGGTGAACTGCTGCCCCCTTGTGGCCGTTTCACACAACAGCAGCTTTAATCCCAACGCTAATGGTCAGTTGATATTCAAAATCATTGCAGGCCTGTAAATGACACCTGCCCTGGAAACAAATCCTGGGGTCACATATCGACCAAAAATTTCAAAGGACGTCCATATTTCAAAACGACCGTTTCAAAAGGCATATTTTACGCACATTAGTGTTCTGCTTCTTTTCCTTTCTTTCCTTTTTTGTTAAAAAACACGGGAATGGAAAAAGGCATCCCTCAGAATGGGCGAAAATCGTTGCAGACGAATCAATGGACAGAGGTTTAATCTCCAATATATATAAACAGCTCATGCAGCTTAATATTAAAAAAACAAACAACCCCAAAAAAATGGGCAGAAGATCTAAAGAGACGTTTCTTCAAAGGAGACACAGAGATGGCCAAGACGCACATGAAAAGCTGCTCAACAGCACTAATTATTAGAGAAATGCAAATCAAAACTACAATGAGGTATCACCTCACACCTGTTAGAATCGGCATCATCAGAAAATCTACAAACAACCAATTCTGGGGAGGGTGTGGACAAAAGGAACCCTCTTCCACTATTGGTGGGAATGTAAATTGATACAGTCCCTATGGAGAACAGTATGGAGTTTCCTTAAAAAAATTAGAAATAGAATTACCATCTGATCCAGCAATCCCACTTCTGGGCATATACCCAGAGAAAACCGTATTTCAAAAAGGCACATTCACCACAATGTTCGTTGCAGCACTATTTACAATAGCCAGGTAATGGAAGCAACCTAAATGCCCACAGACAGATGAATGGATAAAGATGTGGTACATATATAAAATGGAATATTACTCGGCCATAAAAAGGAATGAAACTGGGTCATTTGTAGAGACATCGATGGATCGAGAGACTGTCATACAGAATGAAGTAAGTCAGAAAGAGGAAAACAAATATTGTATATTAATGCATATATGTGGAGCCTAAAAATGGTACAGATGAACTGGTTTGCAGGGAAGAAATAGAGACACAGAGGTAGAGAACAAACGTATGGACACCAAGTGTGGGAAGCCATGGGGTGGTGGTGGTGGGATGAGTTGGGAGATTGGGATTGACCTGTATACATGTATATGCATAAAATACATAACTAATAATAACGTGCTGTATAAAAAATAAATAAAATTTCAAAATTTTAAAAAATAAAATTTAAAAATAAAACAGAAAAAAGTTCTTCCCGTCACACAGATGTATTTATAGGAATGAATTATTTCCATGCTTATATCTATAAATACATAAAAGAGGAATAACATCTAACTTGAAACATAAAAGAAACAAAAAGTGAACCCACGAGTTATACAGAGGAAAACCCTATCACGGCACTTGCTCCAGTGGTAAACAATTCTGAAATTGGTCAGAGGTGGGGAACCATCTCCCATACAGCCAGCAACCCAACCCCCACGCAAGGAGCGTCCTCATTGCAAAGCTGGGGGACCGTGCCGAGGCATCTGTGAGTAAACGTGAGCTGAGCCCCAGGCCAGCTGCTGCTGAACTGTTCCCACCCTTTCCAGGTAAAACACCTGAATATGTACAAGGGCTTGAAAGCCTAGAGGAAGGACCGTGGAGCCACACCAGCGACAGCACGCAGGCCAACTTGGTGCCTGCAGGCCAGCCAGCGTGGTCCTGGACCCTGGCGCTCTTCCAGAAGCTTTCCATTGCCCTGCCTGAGATACCCCTCCTGTCCCGGCCCCCACTGCTTTTTTCCTTCCTCACCTCTGTCCGGAGAGAAATTCCAGCGGAAGGTATGGGTGACACATCCTCTTCTTTACAGGCGGCAGCCTGGCAACTCCTGCAGAAAGGCCAGCAGAACCCCACTCACACCGGGCCACCCACAAAGCTGTGGCCCCTCACTCCCTCCCACCAGCACAGCCCCGAGACTGCTGACGGGGCAGAGAATATGGAGTCAGGCACAGCTTCAGGGGCTATTGCTGCCTGGAGCTCTGTTTATATTGACCTCAACGAGGCACACCTGGGGAGGGCGGGCCGGCAGGGTAAGGCTGCCCAGGTCAGCTAATCCACAACCCTCAGGGAATCACATTGTTGAAAATGGACCCCGCTAAGGCAGAAGAGAAGCCAAGGGAAAAAAGGACACAATGCCATTTGCAGCACCGTAGATGAGTCTAGAAGTAATCACGTGACTTGTAGTAAGTCAGAAAGTGAAAGACACATATCATATCATATCACTTATAGGTGTTACCTAAAAATGGATACCAGGGCAGATATTTCCACGGAGAAGGGCAATCACAGATTCATTAAACAAACTTATGGTTCACCAATGGAAAGGTGTGAGGATTGGTTTCATTACGATATCGGGGTTAACAGACATATACAAACACAGGTGACATATATAATCACCAAAGACCTACAGAATACCAAGAGAGGACTACTCAACATTCTGTCATAACGTACATGGGAAAAGGATCCCAAGAAGAACAGTCATCTGTATATGTGTAAAGGAACCACATCTTCCACACCTACAACAAGCCAAACATTGTAATCAAACTTGCTGTAATAAAAAATAAAAAAATTAAATTAAAAACACGAACAAGAAGTAGTGAGACAAACGTGAGGGGCTTTCTCCTGGCACATTCCATTCTAAACTCCAATCTAGAACACCACTTCCACTGAGGCTCTCTTGCCCTAGTAACCAGATTTGGTAAGGGTGAACTGCTGCCACCTTGTGGCCGTTTCACACAACAGCAGCTTTAATCCCAACGCTAATGGTCAGTTGATATTCAAAATCATTGCAGGCCTGTAAATGACACCTGCCCTGAAAACAAATCCTGGGGTCACATATCGACCAAAAAATTCAAAGGACGTCCATATTTCAAAACGACCGTTTCAAAAGGCATATTTTACGCACATTAGTGTTCTGCTTCTTTTCCTTTCTTTCCTTTTTTGTTAAAAAACACGGGAATGGAAAAAGGCATCCCTCAGAATGGGCGAAAATCGTTGCAGACGAATCAATGGACAGAGGTTTAATCTCCAATATATATAAACAGCTCATGCAGCTTAATATTAAGAAAACAAACAACCCCAAAAAAATGGGCAGAAGATCTAAAGAGACGTTTCTTCAAAGGAGACACAGAGATGGCCAAGACGCACATGAAAAGCTGCTCAACAGCACTAATTATTAGAGAAATGCAAATCAATACTACAATGAGGTATCACCTCACACCTGTTAGAATCGGCATCATCAGAAAATCTACAAACAACCAATTCTGGGGAGGGTGTGGACAAAAGGAGCCCTCTTCCACTATTGGTGGGAATGTAAATTGATACAGTCCCTATGGAGAACAGTATGGAGTTTCCTTAAAAAAATTAGAAATAGAATTACCATCTGATCCAGCAATCCCACTTCTGGGCATATACCCAGAGAAAACCGTATTTCAAAAAGGCACATTCACCACAATGTTCGTTGCAGCACTATTTACAATAGCCAGGTAATGGAAGCAACCTAAATGCCCACAGACAGATGAATGGATAAAGACGTGGTACATATATAAAATGGAATATTACTCGGCCATAAAAAGGAATGAAACTGGGTCATCTGTAGAGACATCGATGGATCGAGAGACTGTCATACAGAATGAAGTAAGTCAGAAAGAGGAAAACAAATATTGTATATTAATGCATATATGTGGAGCCTAAAAATGGTACAGATGAACTGGTTTGCAGGGAAGAAATAGAGACACAGAGGTAGAGAACAAACGTATGGACACCAAGTGTGGGAAGCCATGGGGTGGTGGTGGTGGGATGAGTTGGGAGATTGGGATTGACCTGTATACATGTATATGCATAAAATACATAACTAATAATAACGTGCTGTATAAAAAATAAATAAAATTTCAAAATTTTAAAAAATAAAATTTAAAAATAAAACAGAAAAAAGTTCTTCCCGTCACACAGATGTATTTATAGGAATGAATTATTTCCATGCTTATATCTATAAATACATAAAAGAGGAATAACATCTAACTTGAAACATAAAAGAAACAAAAAGTGAACCCACGAGTTATACAGAGGAAAACCCTATCACGGCACTTGCTCCAGTGGTAAACAATTCTGAAATTGGTCAGAGGTGGGGAACCATCTCCCATACAGCCAGCAACCCAACCCCCACGCAAGGAGCGTCCTCATTGCAAAGCTGGGGGACCGTGCCGAGGCATCTGTGAGTAAACGTGAGCTGAGCCCTAGGCCAGCTGCTGCTGAACTGTTCCCACCCTTTCCAGGTAAAACACCTGAATATGTACAAGGGCTTGAAAGCCTAGAGGAAGGACCGTGGAGCCACACCAGCGACAGCACGCAGGCCAACTTGGTGCCTGCAGGCCAGCCAGCGTGGTCCTGGACCCTGGCGCTCTTCCAGAAGCTTTCCATTGCCCTGCCTGAGATACCCCTCCTGTCCCGGCCCCCACTGCTTTTTTCCTTCCTCACCTCTGTCCGGAGAGAAATTCCAGCGGAAGGTATGGGTGACACATCCTCTTCTTTACAGGCGGCAGCCTGGCAACTCCTGCAGAAAGGCCAGCAGAACCCCACTCACACCGGGCCACCCACAAAGCTGTGGCCCCTCACTCCCTCCCACCAGCACAGCCCCGAGACTGCTGACGGGGCAGAGAATATGGAGTCAGGCACAGCTTCAGGGGCTATTGCTGCCTGGAGCTCTGTTTATATTGACCTCAACGAGGCACACCTGGGGAGGGCGGGCCGGCAGGGTAAGGCTGCCCAGGTCAGCTAATCCACAACCCTCAGGGAATCACATTGTTGAAAATGGACCCCGCTAAGGCAGAAGAGAAGCCAAGGGAAAAAAAGGACACAATGCCATTTGCAGCACCGTAGATGAGTCTAGAAGTAATCACGTGACTTGTAGTAAGTCAGAAAGTGAAAGACACATATCATATCATATCACTTATAGGTGTTACCTAACAATGGATACCAGGGCAGATATTTCCACGGAGAAGGGCAATCACAGATTCATTAAACAAACTTATGGTTCACCAATGGAAAGGTGTGAGGATTGGTTTCATTACGATATCGGGGTTAACAGACATATACAAACACAGGTGACATATATAATCACCAAAGACCTACAGAATACCAAGAGAGGACTACTCAACATTCTGTCATAACGTACATGGGAAAAGGATCCCAAGAAGAACAGTCATCTGTATATGTGTAAAGGAACCACATCTTCCACACCTACAACAAGCCAAAGATTGTAATCAAAATGCTGTAATAAAAAATAAAAAAAATTAAATTAAAAACACGAACAAGAAGTAGTGAGACAAACGTGAGGGGCTTTCTCCTGGCACATTCCATTCTAAACTCCAATCTAGAACACCACTTCCACTGAGGCTCTCTTGCCCTAGTAACCAGATTTGGTAAGGGTGAACTGCTGCCACCTTGTGGCCGTTTCACACAACAGCAGCTTTAATCCCAACGCTAATGGTCAGTTGATATTCAAAATCATTGCAGGCCTGTAAATGACACCTGCCCTGGAAACAAATCCTGGGGTCACATATCGACCAAAAATTTCAAAGGACGTCCATATTTCAAAACGACCGTTTCAAAAGGCATATTTTACGCACATTAGTGTTCTGCTTCTTTTCCTTTCTTTCCTTTTTTGTTAAAAAATACGGGAATGGAAAAAGGCATCCCTCAGAATGGGCGAAAATCGTTGCAGACGAATCAATGGACAGAGGTTTAATCTCCAATATATATAAACAGCTCATGCAGCTTAATATTAAAAAAACAAACAACCCCAAATAAATGGGCAGAAGATCTAAAGAGACGTTTCTTCAAAGGAGACACAGAGATGGCCAAGACGCACATGAAAAGCTGCTCAACAGCACTAATTATTAGAGAAATGCAAATCAATACTACAATGAGGTATCACCTCACACCTGTTAGAATCGGCATCATCAGAAAATCTACAAACAACCAATTCTGGGGAGGGTGTGGACAAAAGGAGCCCTCTTCCACTATTGGTGGGAATGTAAATTGATACAGTCCCTATGGAGAACAGTATGGAGTTTCCTTAAAAAAATTAGAAATAGAATTACCATCTGATCCAGCAATCCCACTTCTGGGCATATACCCAGAGAAAACCGTATTTCAAAAAGGCACATTCACCACAATGTTCGTTGCAGCACTATTTACAATAGCCAGGTAATGGAAGCAACCTAAATGCCCACAGACAGATGAATGGATAAAGATGTGGTACATATATAAAATGGAATATTACTCGGCCATAAAAAGGAATGAAACTGGGTCATCTGTAGAGACATCAATGGATCGAGAGACTGTCATACAGAATGAAGTAAGTCAGAAAGAGGAAAACAAATATTGTATATTAATGCATATATGTGGAGCCTAAAAATGGTACAGATGAACTGGTTTGCAGGGAAGAAATAGAGACACAGAGGTAGAGAACAAACGTATGGACACCAAGTGTGGGAAGCCATGGGGTGGTGGTGGTGGGATGAGTTGGGAGTTTGGGATTGACCTGTATACATGTATATGCATAAAATACATAACTAATAATAACGTGCTGTATAAAAAAATAAATAAAATTTCAAAATTTTAAAAAATAAAATTTAAAAATAAAACAGAAAAAAGTTCTTCCCGTCACACAGATGTATTTATAGGAATGAATTATTTCCATGCTTATATCTATAAATACATAAAAGAGGAATAACATCTAACTTGAAACATAAAAGAAACAAAAAGTGAACCCACGAGTTATACAGAGGAAAACCCTATCACGGCACTTGCTCCAGTGGTAAACAATTCTGAAATTGGTCAGAGGTGGGGAACCATCTCCCATACAGCCAGCAACCCAACCCCCACGCAAGGAGCGTCCTCATTGCAAAGCTGGGGGACCGTGCCGAGGCATCTGTGAGTAAACGTGAGCTGAGCCCCAGGCCAGCTGCTGCTGAACTGTTCCCACCCTTTCCAGGTGAAACACCTGAATATGTACAAGGGCTTGAAAGCCTAGAGGAAGGACCGTGGAGCCACACCAGCGACAGCACGCAGGCCAACTTGGTGCCTGCAGGCCAGCCAGCGTGGTCCTGGACCCTGGCACTCTTCCAGAAGCTTTCCATTGCCCTGCCTGAGATACCCCTCCTGTCCCGGCCCCCACTGCTTTTTTCCTTCCTCACCTCTGTCCGGAGAGAAATTCCAGCGGAAGGTATGGGTGACACATCCTCTTCTTTACAGGCGGCAGCCTGGCAACTCCTGCAGAAAGGCCAGCAGAACCCCACTCACACCGGGCCACCCACAAAGCTGTGGCCCCTCACTCCCTCCCACCAGCACAGCCCCGAGACTGCTGACGGGGCAGAGAATATGGAGTCAGGCACAGCTTCAGGGGCTATTGCTGCCTGGAGCTCTGTTTATATTGACCTCAACGAGGCACACCTGGGGAGTGCGGGCCGGCAGGGTAAGGCTGCCCAGGTCAGCTAATCCACAACCCTCAGGGAATCACATTGTTGAAAATGGACCCCGCTAAGGCAGAAGAGAAGCCAAGGGAAAAAAGGACACAATGCCATTTGCAGCACCGTAGATGAGTCTAGAAGTAATCACGTGACTTGTAGTAAGTCAGAAAGTGAAAGACACATATCATATCATATCACTTATAGGTGTTACCTAAAAATGGATACCAGGGCAGATATTTCCACGGAGAAGGGCAATCACAGATTCATTAAACAAACTTATGGTTCACCAATGGAAAGGTGTGAGGATTGGTTTCATTACGATATCGGGGTTAACAGACATATACAAACACAGGTGACATATATAATCACCAAAGACCTACAGAATACCAAGAGAGGACTACTCAACATTCTGTCATAACGTACATGGGAAAAGGATCCCAAGAAGAACAGTCATCTGTATATGTGTAAAGGAACCACATCTTCCACACCTACAACAAGCCAAACATTGTAATCAAACTTGCTGTAATAAAAAATAAAAAAATTAAATTAAAAACACGAACAAGAAGTAGTGAGACAAACGTGAGGGGCTTTCTCCTGGCACATTCCATTCTAAACTCCAATCTAGAACACCACTTCCACTGAGGCTCTCTTGCCCTAGTAACCAGATTTGGTAAGGGTGAACTGCTGCCACCTTGTGGCCGTTTCACACAACAGCAGCTTTAATCCCAACGCTAATGGTCAGTTGATATTCAAAATCATTGCAGGCCTGTAAATGACACCTGCCCTGGAAACAAATCCTGGGGTCACATATCGACCAAAAATTTCAAAGGACGTCCATATTTCAAAACGACCGTTTCAAAAGGCATATTTTACGCACATTAGTGTTCTGCTTCTTTTCCTTTCTTTCCTTTTTTGTTAAAAAACACGGGAATGGAAAAAGGCATCCCTCAGAATGGGCGAAAATCGTTGCAGACGAATCAATGGACAGAGGTTTAATCTCCAATATATATAAACAGCTCATGCAGCTTAATATTAAAAAAACAAACAACCCCAAAAAAATGGGCAGAAGATCTAAAGAGACGTTTCTTCAAAGGAGACACAGAGATGGCCAAGACGCACATGAAAAGCTGCTCAACAGCACTAATTATTAGAGAAATGCAAATCAAAACTACAATGAGGTATCACCTCACACCTGTTAGAATCGGCATCATCAGAAAATCTACAAACAACCAATTCTGGGGAGGGTGTGGACAAAAGGAGCCCTCTTCCACTATTGGTGGGAATGTAAATTGATACAGTCCCTATGGAGAACAGTATGGAGTTTCCTTAAAAAAACTAGAAATAGAATTACCATCTGATCCAGCAATCCCACTTCTGGGCATATACCCAGAGAATACCGTATTTCAAAAAGGCACATTCACCACAATGTTCGTTGCAGCACTATTTACAATAGCCAGGTAATGGAAGCAACCTAAATGCCCACAGACAGATGAATGGATAAAGATGTGGTACATATATAAAATGGAATATGACTCGGCCATAAAAAGGAATGAAACTGGGTCATTTGTAGAGACATCGATGGATCGAGAGACTGTCATACAGAATGAAGTAAGTCAGAAAGAGGAAAACAAATATTGTATATTAATGCATATATGTGGAGCCTAAAAATGGTACAGATGAACTGGTTTGCAGGGAAGAAATAGAGACACAGAGGTAGAGAACAAACGTATGGACACCAAGTGTGGGAAGCCATGGGGTGGTGGTGGTGGGATGACTTGGGAGTTTGGGATTGACCTGTATACATGTATATGCATAAAATACATAACAAATAATAACGTGCTGTATAAAAAAATAAATAAAATTTCAAAATTTTAAAAAATAAAATTTAAAAATAAAACAGAAAAAAGTTCTTCCCGTCACACAGATGTATTTATAGGAATGAATTATTTCCATGCTTATATCTATAAATACATAAAAGAGGAATAACATCTAACTTGAAACATAAAAGAAACAAAAAGTGAACCCACGAGTTATACAGAGGAAAACCCTATCACGGCACTTGCTCCAGTGGTAAACAATTCTGAAATTGGTCAGAGGTGGGGAACCATCTCCCATACAGCCAGCAACCCAACCCCCACGCAAGGAGCGTCCTCATTGCAAAGCTGGGGGACCGTGCCGAGGCATCTGTGAGTAAACGTGAGCTGAGCCCCAGGCCAGCTGCTGCTGAACTGTTCCCACCCTTTCCAGGTAAAACACCTGAATATGTACAAGGGCTTGAAAGCCTAGAGGAAGGACCGTGGAGCCACACCAGCGACAGCACGCAGGCCAACTTGGTGCCTGCAGGCCAGCCAGCGTGGTCCTGGACCCTGGCGCTCTTCCAGAAGCTTTCCATTGCCCTGCCTGAGATACCCCTCCTGTCCCGGCCCCCACTGCTTTTTTCCTTCCTCACCTCTGTCCGGAGAGAAATTCCAGCGGAAGGTATGGGTGACACATCCTCTTCTTTACAGGCGGCAGCCTGGCAACTCCTGCAGAAAGGCCAGCAGAACCCCACTCACACCGGGCCACCCACAAAGCTGTGGCCCCTCACTCCCTCCCACCAGCACAGCCCCGAGACTGCTGACGGGGCAGAGAATATGGAGTCAGGCGCAGCTTCAGGGGCTATTGCTGCCTGGAGCTCTGTTTATATTGACCTCAACGAGGCACACCTGGGGAGGGCGGGCCGGCAGGGTAAGGCTGCCCAGGTCAGCTAATCCACAACCCTCAGGGAATCACATTGTTGAAAATGGACCCCGCTAAGGCAGAAGAGAAGCCAAGGGAAAAAAGGACACAATGCCATTTGCAGCACCGTAGATGAGTCTAGAAGTAATCACGTGACTTGTAGTAAGTCAGAAAGTGAAAGACACATATCATATCATATCACTTATAGGTGTTACCTAAAAATGGATACCAGGGCAGATATTTCCACGGAGAAGGGCAATCACAGATTCATTAAACAAACTTATGGTTCACCAATGGAAAGGTGTGAGGATTGGTTTCATTACGATATCGGGGTTAACAGACATATACAAACACAGGTGACATATATAATCACCAAAGACCTACAGAATACCAAGAGAGGACTACTCAACATTCTGTCATAACGTACATGGGAAAAGGATCCCAAGAAGAACAGTCATCTGTATATGTGTAAAGGAACCACATCTTCCACACCTACAACAAGCCAAACATTGTAATCAAAATTGCTGTAATAAAAAATAAAAAAATTAAATTAAAAACACGAACAAGAAGTAGTGAGACAAACGTGAGGGGCTTTCTCCTGGCACATTCCATTCTAAACTCCAATCTAGAACACCACTTCCACTGAGGCTCTCTTGCCCTAGTAACCAGATTTGGTAAGGGTGAACTGCTGCCACCTTGTGGCCGTTTCACACAACAGCAGCTTTAATCCCAACGCTAATGGTCAGTTGATATTCAAAATCATTGCAGGCCTGTAAATGACACCTGCCCTGAAAACAAATCCTGGGGTCACATATCGACCAAAAATTTCAAAGGACGTCCATATTTCAAAACGACCGTTTCAAAAGGCATATTTTACGCACATTAGTGTTCTGCTTCTTTTCCTTTCTTTCCTTTTTTGTTAAAAAACACAGGAATGGAAAAAGGCATCCCTCAGAATGGGCGAAAATCGTTGCAGACGAATCAATGGACAGAGGTGTAATCTCCAATATATATAAACAGCTCATGCAGCTTAATATTAAAAAAACAAACAACCCAAAAAAAATGGGCAGAAGATCTAAAGAGACGTTTCTTCAAAGGAGACACAGAGATGGCCAAGACGCACATGAAAAGCTGCTCAACAGCACTAATTATTAGAGAAATGCAAATCAAAACTACAATGAGGTATCACCTCACACCTGTTAGAATCGGCATCATCAGAAAATCTACAAACAACCAATTCTGGGGAGGGTGTGGACAAAAGGAGCCCTCTTCCACTATTGGTGGGAATGTAAATTGATACAGTCCCTATGGAGAACAGTATGGAGTTTCCTTAAAAAAACTAGAAATAGAATTACCATCTGATCCAGCAATCCCACTTCTGGGCATATACCCAGAGAATACCGTATTTCAAAAAGGCACATTCACCACAATGTTCGTTGCAGCACTATTTACAATAGCCAGGTAATGGAAGCAACCTAAATGCCCACAGACAGATGAATGGATAAAGATGTGGTACATATATAAAATGGAATATGACTCGGCCATAAAAAGGAATGAAACTGGGTCATTTGTAGAGACATCGATGGATCGAGAGACTGTCATACAGAATGAAGTAAGTCAGAAAGAGGAAAACAAATATTGTATATTAATGCATATATGTGGAGCCTAAAAATGGTACAGATGAACTGGTTTGCAGGGAAGAAATAGAGACACAGAGGTAGAGAACAAACGTATGGACACCAAGTGTGGGAAGCCATGGGGTGGTGGTGGTGGGATGAGTTGGGAGTTTGGGATTGACCTGTATACATGTATATGCATAAAATACATAACTAATAATAACGTGCTGTATAAAAAAATAAATAAAATTTCAAAATTTTAAAAAATAAAATTTAAAAATAAAACAGAAAAAAGTTCTTCCCGTCACACAGATGTATTTATAGGAATGAATTATTTCCATGCTTATATCTATAAATACATAAAAGAGGAATAACATCTAACTTGAAACATAAAAGAAAAAAAAAGTGAACCCACGAGTTATACAGAGGAAAACCCTATCACGGCACTTGCTCCAGTGGTAAACAATTCTGAAATTGGTCAGAGGTGGGGAACCATCTCCCATACAGCCAGCAACCCAACCCCCACGCAAGGAGCGTCCTCATTGCAAAGCTGGGGGACCGTGCCGAGGCATCTGTGAGTAAACGTGAGCTGAGCCCCAGGCCAGCTGCTGCTGAACTGTTCCCACCCTTTCCAGGTAAAACACCTGAATATGTACAAGGGCTTGAAAGCCTAGAGGAAGGACCGTGGAGCCACACCAGCGACAGCACGCAGGCCAACTTGGTGCCTGCAGGCCAGCCAGCGTGGTCCTGGACCCTGGCGCTCTTCCAGAAGCTTTCCATTGCCCTGCCTGAGATACCCCTCCTGTCCCGGCCCCCACTGCTTTTTTCCTTCCTCACCTCTGTCCGGAGAGAAATTCCAGCGGAAGGTATGGGTGACACATCCTCTTCTTTACAGGCGGCAGCCTGGCAACTCCTGCAGAAAGGCCAGCAGAACCCCACTCACACCGGGCCACCCACAAAGCTGTGGCCCCTCACTCCCTCCCACCAGCACAGCCCCGAGACTGCTGACGGGGCAGAGAATATGGAGTCAGGCGCAGCTTCAGGGGCTATTGCTGCCTGGAGCTCTGTTTATATTGACCTCAACGAGGCACACCTGGGGAGGGCGGGCCGGCAGGGTAAGGCTGCCCAGGTCAGCTAATCCACAACCCTCAGGGAATCACATTGTTGAAAATGGACCCCGCTAAGGCAGAAGAGAAGCCAAGGGAAAAAAGGACACAATGCCATTTGCAGCACCGTAGATGAGTCTAGAAGTAATCACGTGACTTGTAGTAAGTCAGAAAGTGAAAGACACATATCATATCATATCACTTATAGGTGTTACCTAAAAATGGATACCAGGACAGATATTTCCACGGAGAAGGGCAATCACAGATTCATTAAACAAACTTATGGTTCACCAATGGAAAGGTGTGAGGATTGGTTTCATTACGATATCGGGGTTAACAGACATATACAAACACAGGTGACATATATAATCACCAAAGACCTACAGAATACCAAGAGAGGACTACTCAACATTCTGTCATAACGTACATGGGAAAAGGATCCCAAGAAGAACAGTCATCTGTATATGTGTAAAGGAACCACATCTTCCACACCTACAACAAGCCAAACATTGTAATCAAACTTGCTGTAATAAAAAATAAAAAAATTAAATTAAAAACACGAACAAGAAGTAGTGAGACAAACGTGAGGGGCTTTCTCCTGGCACATTCCATTCTAAACTCCAATCTAGAACACCACTTCCACTGAGGCTCTCTTGCCCTAGTAACCAGATTTGGTAAGGGTGAACTGCTGCCACCTTGTGGCCGTTTCACACAACAGCAGCTTTAATCCCAACGCTAATGGTCAGTTGATATTCAAAATCATTGCAGGCCTGTAAATGACACCTGCCCTGGAAACAAATCCTGGGGTCACATATCGACCAAAAATTTCAAAGGACGTCCATATTTCAAAACGACCGTTTCAAAAGGCATATTTTACGCACATTAGTGTTCTGCTTCTTTTCCTTTCTTTCCTTTTTTGTTAAAAAACACGGGAATGGAAAAAGGCATCCCTCAGAATGGGCGAAAATCGTTGCAGACGAATCAATGGACAGAGGTTTAATCTCCAATATATATAAACAGCTCATGCAGCTTAATATTAAAAAAACAAACAACCCCAAAAAAATGGGCAGAAGATCTAAAGAGACGTTTCTTCAAAGGAGACACAGAGATGGCCAAGACGCACATGAAAAGCTGCTCAACAGCACTAATTATTAGAGAAATGCAAATCAAAACTACAATGAGGTATCACCTCACACCTGTTAGAATCGGCATCATCAGAAAATCTACAAACAACCAATTCTGGGGAGGGTGTGGACAAAAGGAACCCTCTTCCACTATTGGTGGGAATGTAAATTGATACAGTCCCTATGGAGAACAGTATGGAGTTTCCTTAAAAAAATTAGAAATAGAATTACCATCTGATCCAGCAATCCCACTTCTGGGCATATACCCAGAGAAAACCGTATTTCAAAAAGGCACATTCACCACAATGTTCGTTGCAGCACTATTTACAATAGCCAGGTAATGGAAGCAACCTAAATGCCCACAGACAGATGAATGGATAAAGATGTGGTACATATATAAAATGGAATATTACTCGGCCATAAAAAGGAATGAAACTGGGTCATTTGTAGAGACATCGATGGATCGAGAGACTGTCATACAGAATGAAGTAAGTCAGAAAGAGGAAAACAAATATTGTATATTAATGCATATATGTGGAGCCTAAAAATCGTACAGATGAACTGGTTTGCAGGGAAGAAATAGAGACACAGAGGTAGAGAACAAACGTATGGACACCAAGTGTGGGAAGCCATGGGGTGGTGGTGGTGGGATGAGTTGGGAGTTTGGGATTGACCTGTATACATGTATATGCATAAAATACATAACTAATAATAACGTGCTGTATAAAAAATAAATAAAATTTCAAAATTTTAAAAAATAAAATTTAAAAATAAAACAGAAAAAAGTTCTTCCCGTCACACAGATGTATTTATAGGAATGAATTATTTCCATGCTTATATCTATAAATACATAAAAGAGGAATAACATCTAACTTGAAACATAAAAGAAACAAAAAGTGAACCCACGAGTTATACAGAGGAAAACCCTATCACGGCACTTGCTCCAGTGGTAAACAATTCTGAAATTGGTCAGAGGTGGGGAACCATCTCCCATACAGCCAGCAACCCAACCCCCACGCAAGGAGCGTCCTCATTGCAAAGCTGGGGGACCGTGCCGAGGCATCTGTGAGTAAACGTGAGCTGAGCCCCAGGCCAGCTGCTGCTGAACTGTTCCCACCCTTTCCAGGTAAAACACCTGAATATGTACAAGGGCTTGAAAGCCTAGAGGAAGGACCGTGGAGCCACACCAGCGACAGCACGCAGGCCAACTTGGTGCCTGCAGGCCAGCCAGCGTGGTCCTGGACCCTGGCGCTCTTCCAGAAGCTTTCCATTGCCCTGCCTGAGATACCCCTCCTGTCCCGGCCCCCACTGCTTTTTTCCTTCCTCACCTCTGTCCGGAGAGAAATTCCAGCGGAAGGTATGGGTGACACATCCTCTTCTTTACAGGCGGCAGCCTGGCAACTCCTGCAGAAAGGCCAGCAGAACCCCACTCACACCGGGCCACCCACAAAGCTGTGGCCCCTCACTCCCTCCCACCAGCACAGCCCCGAGACTGCTGACGGGGCAGAGAATATGGAGTCAGGCACAGCTTCAGGGGCTATTGCTGCCTGGAGCTCTGTTTATATTGACCTCAACGAGGCACACCTGGGGAGGGCGGGCCGGCAGGGTAAGGCTGCCCAGGTCAGCTAATCCACAACCCTCAGGGAATCACATTGTTGAAAATGGACCCCGCTAAGGCAGAAGAGAAGCCAAGGGAAAAAAAGGACACAATGCCATTTGCAGCACCGTAGATGAGTCTAGAAGTAATCACGTGACTTGTAGTAAGTCAGAAAGTGAAAGACACATATCATATCATATGACTTATAGGTGTTACCTAAAAATGGATACCAGGGCAGATATTTCCACGGAGAAGGGCAATCACAGATTCATTAAACAAACTTATGGTTCACCAATGGAAAGGTGTGAGGATTGGTTTCATTACGATATCGGGGTTAACAGACATATACAAACACAGGTGACATATATAATCACCAAAGACCTACAGAATACCAAGAGAGGACTACTCAACATTCTGTCATAACGTACATGGGAAAAGGATCCCAAGAAGAACAGTCATCTGTATATGTGTAAAGGAACCACATCTTCCACACCTACAACAAGCCAAACATTGTAATCAAACTTGCTGTAATAAAAAATAAAAAAATTAAATTAAAAACACGAACAAGAAGTAGTGAGACAAACGTGAGGGGCTTTCTCCTGGCACATTCCATTCTAAACTCCAATCTAGAACACCACTTCCACTGAGGCTCTCTTGCCCTAGTAACCAGATTTGGTAAGGGTGAACTGCTGCCACCTTGTGGCCGTTTCACACAACAGCAGCTTTAATCCCAACGCTAATGGTCAGTTGATATTCAAAATCATTGCAGGCCTGTAAATGACACCTGCCCTGGAAACAAATCCTGGGGTCACATATCGACCAAAAATTTCAAAGGACGTCCATATTTCAAAACGACCGTTTCAAAAGGCATATTTTACGCACATTAGTGTTCTGCTTCTTTTCCTTTCTTTCCTTTTTTGTTAAAAAACACGGGAATGGAAAAAGGCATCCCTCAGAATGGGCGAAAATCGTTGCAGACGAATCAATGGACAGAGGTTTAATCTCCAATATATATAAACAGCTCATGCAGCTTAATATTAAAAAAACAAACAACCCCAAAAAAATGGGCAGAAGATCTAAAGAGACGTTTCTTCAAAGGAGACACAGAGATGGCCAAGACGCACATGAAAAGCTGCTCAACAGCACTAATTATTAGAGAAATGCAAATCAAAACTACAATGAGGTATCACCTCACACCTGTTAGAATCGGCATCATCAGAAAATCTACAAACAACCAATTCTGGGGAGGGTGTGGACAAAAGGAACCCTCTTCCACTATTGGTGGGAATGTAAATTGATACAGTCCCTATGGAGAACAGTATGGAGTTTCCTTAAAAAAATTAGAAATAGAATTACCATCTGATCCAGCAATCCCACTTCTGGGCATATACCCAGAGAAAACCGTATTTCAAAAAGGCACATTCACCACAATGTTCGTTGCAGCACTATTTACAATAGCCAGGTAATGGAAGCAACCTAAATGCCCACAGACAGATGAATGGATAAAGATGTGGTACATATATAAAATGGAATATTACTCGGCCATAAAAAGGAATGAAACTGGGTCATTTGTAGAGACATCGATGGATCGAGAGACTGTCATACAGAATGAAGTAAGTCAGAAAGAGGAAAACAAATATTGTATATTAATGCATATATGTGGAGCCTAAAAATCGTACAGATGAACTGGTTTGCAGGGAAGAAATAGAGACACAGAGGTAGAGAACAAACGTATGGACACCAAGTGTGGGAAGCCATGGGGTGGTGGTGGTGGGATGAGTTGGGAGTTTGGGATTGACCTGTATACATGTATATGCATAAAATACATAACTAATAATAACGTGCTGTATAAAAAAATAAATAAAATTTCAAAATTTTAAAAAATAAAATTTAAAAATAAAACAGAAAAAAGTTCTTCCCGTCACACAGATGTATTTATAGGAATGAATTATTTCCATGCTTATATCTATAAATACATAAAAGAGGAATAACATCTAACTTGAAACATAAAAGAAACAAAAAGTGAACCCACGAGTTATACAGAGGAAAACCCTATCACGGCACTTGCTCCAGTGGTAAACAATTCTGAAATTGGTCAGAGGTGGGGAACCATCTCCCATACAGCCAGCAACCCAACCCCCACGCAAGGAGCGTCCTCATTGCAAAGCTGGGGGACCGTGCCGAGGCATCTGTGAGTAAACGTGAGCTGAGCCCCAGGCCAGCTGCTGCTGAACTGTTCCCACCCTTTCCAGGTAAAACACCTGAATATGTACAAGGGCTTGAAAGCCTAGAGGAAGGACCGTGGAGCCACACCAGCGACAGCACGCAGGCCAACTTGGTGCCTGCAGGCCAGCCAGCGTGGTCCTGGACCCTGGCACTCTTCCAGAAGCTTTCCATTGCCCTGCCTGAGATACCCCTCCTGTCCCGGCCCCCACTGCTTTTTTCCTTCCTCACCTCTGTCCGGAGAGAAATTCCAGCGGAAGGTATGGGTGACACATCCTCTTCTTTACAGGCGGCAGCCTGGCAACTCCTGCAGAAAGGCCAGCAGAACCCCACTCACACCGGGCCACCCACAAAGCTGTGGCCCCTCACTCCCTCCCACCAGCACAGCCCCGAGACTGCTGACGGGGCAGAGAATATGGAGTCAGGCACAGCTTCAGGGGCTATTGCTGCCTGGAGCTCTGTTTATATTGACCTCAACGAGGCACACCTGGGGAGGGCGGGCCGGCAGGGTAAGGCTGCCCAGGTCAGCTAATCCACAACCCTCAGGGAATCACATTGTTGAAAATGGACCCCGCTAAGGCAGAAGAGAAGCCAAGGGAAAAAAGGACACAATGCCATTTGCAGCACCGTAGATGAGTCTAGAAGTAATCACGTGACTTGTAGTAAGTCAGAAAGTGAAAGACACATATCATATCATATCACTTATAGGTGTTACCTAAAAATGGATACCAGGGCAGATATTTCCACGGAGAAGGGCAATCACAGATTCATTAAACAAACTTATGGTTCACCAATGGAAAGGTGTGAGGATTGGTTTCATTACGATATCGGGGTTAACAGACATATACAAACACAGGTGACATATATAATCACCAAAGACCTACAGAATACCAAGAGAGGACTACTCAACATTCTGTCATAACGTACATGGGAAAAGGATCCCAAGAAGAACAGTCATCTGTATATGTGTAAAGGAACCACATCTTCCACACCTACAACAAGCCAAACATTGTAATCAAACTTGCTGTAATAAAAAATAAAAAAATTAAATTAAAAACACGAACAAGAAGTAGTGAGACAAACGTGAGGGGCTTTCTCCTGGCACATTCCATTCTAAACTCCAATCTAGAACACCACTTCCACTGAGGCTCTCTTGCCCTAGTAACCAGATTTGGTAAGGGTGAACTGCTGCCACCTTGTGGCCGTTTCACACAACAGCAGCTTTAATCCCAACGCTAATGGTCAGTTGATATTCAAAATCATTGCAGGCCTGTAAATGACACCTGCCCTGGAAACAAATCCTGGGGTCACATATCGACCAAAAATTTCAAAGGACGTCCATATTTCAAAACGACCGTTTCAAAAGGCATATTTTACGCACATTAGTGTTCTGCTTCTTTTCCTTTCTTTCCTTTTTTGTTAAAAAACACGGGAATGGAAAAAGGCATCCCTCAGAATGGGCGAAAATCGTTGCAGACGAATCAATGGACAGAGGTTTAATCTCCAATATATATAAACAGCTCATGCAGCTTAATATTAAAAAAACAAACAACCCCAAATAAATGGGCAGAAGATCTAAAGAGACGTTTCTTCAAAGGAGACACAGAGATGGCCAAGACGCACATGAAAAGCTGCTCAACAGCACTAATTATTAGAGAAATGCAAATCAATACTACAATGAGGTATCACCTCACACCTGTTAGAATCGGCATCATCAGAAAATCTACAAACAACCAATTCTGGGGAGGGTGTGGACAAAAGGAGCCCTCTTCCACTATTGGTGGGAATGTAAATTGATACAGTCCCTATGGAGAACAGTATGGAGTTTCCTTAAAAAAATTAGAAATAGAATTACCATCTGATCCAGCAATCCCACTTCTGGGCATATACCCAGAGAAAACCGTATTTCAAAAAGGCACATTCACCACAATGTTCGTTGCAGCACTATTTACAATAGCCAGGTAATGGAAGCAACCTAAATGCCCACAGACAGATGAATGGATAAAGATGTGGTACATATATAAAATGGAATATTACTCGGCCATAAAAAGGAATGAAACTGGGTCATCTGTAGAGACATCGATGGATCGAGAGACTGTCATACAGAATGAAGTAAGTCAGAAAGAGGAAAACAAATATTGTATATTAATGCATATATGTGGAGCCTAAAAATGGTACAGATGAACTGGTTTGCAGGGAAGAAATAGAGACACAGAGGTAGAGAACAAACGTATGGACACCAAGTGTGGGAAGCCATGGGGTGGTGGTGGTGGGATGACTTGGGAGTTTGGGATTGACCTGTATACATGTATATGCATAAAATACATAACAAATAATAACGTGCTGTATAAAAAAATAAATAAAATTTCAAAATTTTAAAAAATAAAATTTAAAAATAAAACAGAAAAAAGTTCTTCCCGTCACACAGATGTATTTATAGGAATGAATTATTTCCATGCTTATATCTATAAATACATAAAAGAGGAATAACATCTAACTTGAAACATAAAAGAAACAAAAAGTGAACCCACGAGTTATACAGAGGAAAACCCTATCACGGCACTTGCTCCAGTGGTAAACAATTCTGAAATTGGTCAGAGGTGGGGAACCATCTCCCATACAGCCAGCAACCCAACCCCCACGCAAGGAGCGTCCTCATTGCAAAGCTGGGGGACCGTGCCGAGGCATCTGTGAGTAAACGTGAGCTGAGCCCCAGGCCAGCTGCTGCTGAACTGTTCCCACCCTTTCCAGGTAAAACACCTGAATATGTACAAGGGCTTGAAAGCCTAGAGGAAGGACCGTGGAGCCACACCAGCGACAGCACGCAGGCCAACTTGGTGCCTGCAGGCCAGCCAGCGTGGTCCTGGACCCTGGCGCTCTTCCAGAAGCTTTCCATTGCCCTGCCTGAGATACCCCTCCTGTCCCGGCCCCCACTGCTTTTTTCCTTCCTCACCTCTGTCCGGAGAGAAATTCCAGCGGAAGGTATGGGTGACACATCCTCTTCTTTACAGGCGGCAGCCTGGCAACTCCTGCAGAAAGGCCAGCAGAACCCCACTCACACCGGGCCACCCACAAAGCTGTGGCCCCTCACTCCCTCCCACCAGCACAGCCCCGAGACTGCTGACGGGGCAGAGAATATGGAGTCAGGCACAGCTTCAGGGGCTATTGCTGCCTGGAGCTCTGTTTATATTGAACTCAACGAGGCACACCTGGGGAGGGCGGGCCGGCAGGGTAAGGCTGCCCAGGTCAGCTAATCCACAACCCTCAGGGAATCACATTGTTGAAAATGGACCCCGCTAAGGCAGAAGAGAAGCCAAGGGAAAAAAGGACACAATGCCATTTGCAGCACCGTAGATGAGTCTAGAAGTAATCACGTGACTTGTAGTAAGTCAGAAAGTGAAAGACACATATCATATCATATCACTTATAGGTGTTACCTAAAAATGGATACCAGGGCAGATATTTCCACGGAGAAGGGCAATCACAGATTCATTAAACAAACTTATGGTTCACCAATGGAAAGGTGTGAGGATTGGTTTCATTACGATATCGGGGTTAACAGACATATACAAACACAGGTGACATATATAATCACCAAAGACCTACAGAATACCAAGAGAGGACTACTCAACATTCTGTCATAACGTACATGGGAAAAGGATCCCAAGAAGAACAGTCATCTGTATATGTGTAAAGGAACCACATCTTCCACACCTACAACAAGCCAAACATTGTAATCAAACTTGCTGTAATAAAAAATAAAAAAATTAAATTAAAAACACGAACAAGAAGTAGTGAGACAAACGTGAGGGGCTTTCTCCTGGCACATTCCATTCTAAACTCCAATCTAGAACACCACTTCCACTGAGGCTCTCTTGCCCTAGTAACCAGATTTGGTAAGGGTGAACTGCTGCCACCTTGTGGCCGTTTCACACAACAGCAGCTTTAATCCCAACGCTAATGGTCAGTTGATATTCAAAATCATTGCAGGCCTGTAAATGACACCTGCCCTGAAAACAAATCCTGGGGTCACATATCGACCAAAAATTTCAAAGGACGTCCATATTTCAAAACGACCGTTTCAAAAGGCATATTTTACGCACATTAGTGTTCTGCTTCTTTTCCTTTCTTTCCTTTTTTGTTAAAAAACACGGGAATGGAAAAAGGCATCCCTCAGAATGGGCGAAAATCGTTGCAGACGAATCAATGGACAGAGGTGTAATCTCCAATATATATAAACAGCTCATGCAGCTTAATATTAAAAAAACAAACAACCCAAAAAAAATGGGCAGAAGATCTAAAGAGACGTTTCTTCAAAGGAGACACAGAGATGGCCAAGACGCACATGAAAAGCTGCTCAACAGCACTAATTATTAGAGAAATGCAAATCAAAACTACAATGAGGTATCACCTCACACCTGTTAGAATCGGCATCATCAGAAAATCTACAAACAACCAATTCTGGGGAGGGTGTGGACAAAAGGAGCCCTCTTCCACTATTGGTGGGAATGTAAATTGATACAGTCCCTATGGAGAACAGTATGGAGTTTCCTTAAAAAAACTATAAATAGAATTACCATCTGATCCAGCAATCCCACTTCTGGGCATATACCCAGAGAATACCGTATTTCAAAAAGGCACATTCACCACAATGTTCGTTGCAGCACTATTTACAATAGCCAGGTAATGGAAGCAACCTAAATGCCCACAGACAGATGAATGGATAAAGATGTGGTACATATATAAAATGGAATATGACTCGGCCATAAAAAGGAATGAAACTGGGTCATTTGTAGAGACATCGATGGATCGAGAGACTGTCATACAGAATGAAGTAAGTCAGAAAGAGGAAAACAAATATTGTATATTAATGCATATATGTGGAGCCTAAAAATGGTACAGATGAACTGGTTTGCAGGGAAGAAATAGAGACACAGAGGTAGAGAACAAACGTATGGACACCAAGTGTGGGAAGCCATGGGGTGGTGGTGGTGGGATGACTTGGGAGTTTGGGATTGACCTGTATACATGTATATGCATAAAATACATAACTAATAATAACGTGCTGTATAAAAAAATAAATAAAATTTCAAAATTTTAAAAAATAAAATTTAAAAATAAAACAGAAAAAAGTTCTTCCCGTCACACAGATGTATTTATAGGAATGAATTATTTCCATGCTTATATCTATAAATACATAAAAGAGGAATAACATCTAACTTGAAACATAAAAGAAAAAAAAAGTGAACCCACGAGTTATACAGAGGAAAACCCTATCACGGCACTTGCTCCAGTGGTAAACAATTCTGAAATTGGTCAGAGGTGGGGAACCATCTCCCATACAGCCAGCAACCCAACCCCCACGCAAGGAGCGTCCTCATTGCAAAGCTGGGGGACCGTGCCGAGGCATCTGTGAGTAAACGTGAGCTGAGCCCCAGGCCAGCTGCTGCTGAACTGTTCCCACCCTTTCCAGGTAAAACACCTGAATATGTACAAGGGCTTGAAAGCCTAGAGGAAGGACCGTGGAGCCACACCAGCGACAGCACGCAGGCCAACTTGGTGCCTGCAGGCCAGCCAGCGTGGTCCTGGACCCTGGCGCTCTTCCAGAAGCTTTCCATTGCCCTGCCTGAGATACCCCTCCTGTCCCGGCCCCCACTGCTTTTTTCCTTCCTCACCTCTGTCCGGAGAGAAATTCCAGCGGAAGGTATGGGTGACACATCCTCTTCTTTACAGGCGGCAGCCTGGCAACTCCTGCAGAAAGGCCAGCAGAACCCCACTCACACCGGGCCACCCACAAAGCTGTGGCCCCTCACTCCCTCCCACCAGCACAGCCCCGAGACTGCTGACGGGGCAGAGAATATGGAGTCAGGCACAGCTTCAGGGGCTATTGCTGCCTGGAGCTCTGTTTATATTGAACTCAACGAGGCACACCTGGGGAGGGCGGGCCGGCAGGGTAAGGCTGCCCAGGTCAGCTAATCCACAACCCTCAGGGAATCACATTGTTGAAAATGGACCCCGCTAAGGCAGAAGAGAAGCCAAGGGAAAAAAGGACACAATGCCATTTGCAGCACCGTAGATGAGTCTAGAAGTAATCACGTGACTTGTAGTAAGTCAGAAAGTGAAAGACACATATCATATCATATCACTTATAGGTGTTACCTAAAAATGGATACCAGGGCAGATATTTCCACGGAGAAGGGCAATCACAGATTCATTAAACAAACTTATGGTTCACCAATGGAAAGGTGTGAGGATTGGTTTCATTACGATATCGGGGTTAACAGACATATACAAACACAGGTGACATATATAATCACCAAAGACCTACAGAATACCAAGAGAGGACTACTCAACATTCTGTCATAACGTACATGGGAAAAGGATCCCAAGAAGAACAGTCATCTGTATATGTGTAAAGGAACCACATCTTCCACACCTACAACAAGCCAAACATTGTAATCAAACTTGCTGTAATAAAAAATAAAAAAATTAAATTAAAAACACGAACAAGAAGTAGTGAGACAAACGTGAGGGGCTTTCTCCTGGCACATTCCATTCTAAACTCCAATCTAGAACACCACTTCCACTGAGGCTCTCTTGCCCTAGTAACCAGATTTGGTAAGGGTGAACTGCTGCCACCTTGTGGCCGTTTCACACAACAGCAGCTTTAATCCCAACGCTAATGGTCAGTTGATATTCAAAATCATTGCAGGCCTGTAAATGACACCTGCCCTGAAAACAAATCCTGGGGTCACATATCGACCAAAAATTTCAAAGGACGTCCATATTTCAAAACGACCGTTTCAAAAGGCATATTTAACGCACATTAGTGTTCTGCTTCTTTTCCTTTCTTTCCTTTTTTGTTAAAAAACACGGGAATGGAAAAAGGCATCCCTCAGAATGGGCGAAAATCGTTGCAGACGAATCAATGGACAGAGGTTTAATCTCCAATATATATAAACAGCTCATGCAGCTTAATATTAAGAAAACAAACAACCCCAAAAAAATGGGCAGAAGATCTAAAGAGACGTTTCTTCAAAGGAGACACAGAGATGGCCAAGACGCACATGAAAAGCTGCTCAACAGCACTAATTATTAGAGAAATGCAAATCAAAACTACAATGAGGTATCACCTCACACCTGTTAGAATCGGCATCATCAGAAAATCTACAAACAACCAATTCTGGGGAGGGTGTGGACAAAAGGAGCCCTCTTCCACTATTGGTGGGAATGTAAATTGATACAGTCCCTATGGAGAACAGTATGGAGTTTCCTTAAAAAAATTAGAAATAGAATTACCATCTGATCCAGCAATCCCACTTCTGGGCATATACCCAGAGAAAACCGTATTTCAAAAAGGCACATTCACCACAATGTTCGTTGCAGCACTATTTACAATAGCCAGGTAATGGAAGCAACCTAAATGCCCACAGACAGATGAATGGATAAAGATGTGGTACATATATAAAATGGAATATGACTCGGCCATAAAAAGGAATGAAACTGGGTCATCTGTAGAGACATCGATGGATCGAGAGACTGTCATACAGAATGAAGTAAGTCAGAAAGAGGAAAACAAATATTGTATATTAATGCATATATGTGGAGCCTAAAAATGGTACAGATGAACTGGTTTGCAGGGAAGAAATAGAGACACAGAGGTAGAGAACAAACGTATGGACACCAAGTGTGGGAAGCCATGGGGTGGTGGTGGTGGGATGAGTTGGGAGTTTGGGATTGACCTGTATACATGTATATGCATAAAATACATAACTAATAATAACGTGCTGTATAAAAAAATAAATAAAATTTCAAAATTTTAAAAAATAAAATTTAAAAATAAAACAGAAAAAAGTTCTTCCCGTCACACAGATGTATTTATAGGAATGAATTATTTCCATGCTTATATCTATAAATACATAAAAGAGGAATAACATCTAACTTGAAACATAAAAGAAAAAAAAAGTGAACCCACGAGTTATACAGAGGAAAACCCTATCACGGCACTTGCTCCAGTGGTAAACAATTCTGAAATTGGTCAGAGGTGGGGAACCATCTCCCATACAGCCAGCAACCCAACCCCCACGCAAGGAGCGTCCTCATTGCAAAGCTGGGGGACCGTGCCGAGGCATCTGTGAGTAAACGTGAGCTGAGCCCCAGGCCAGCTGCTGCTGAACTGTTCCCACCCTTTCCAGGTAAAACACCTGAATATGTACAAGGGCTTGAAAGCCTAGAGGAAGGACCGTGGAGCCACACCAGCGACAGCACGCAGGCCAACTTGGTGCCTGCAGGCCAGCCAGCGTGGTCCTGGACCCTGGCGCTCTTCCAGAAGCTTTCCATTGCCCTGCCTGAGATACCCCTCCTGTCCCGGCCCCCACTGCTTTTTTCCTTCCTCACCTCTGTCCGGAGAGAAATTCCAGCGGAAGGTATGGGTGACACATCCTCTTCTTTACAGGCGGCAGCCTGGCAACTCCTGCAGAAAGGCCAGCAGAACCCCACTCACACCGGGCCACCCACAAAGCTGTGGCCCCTCACTCCCTCCCACCAGCACAGCCCCGAGACTGCTGACGGGGCAGAGAATATGGAGTCAGGCACAGCTTCAGGGGCTATTGCTGCCTGGAGCTCTGTTTATATTGAACTCAACGAGGCACACCTGGGGAGGGCGGGCCGGCAGGGTAAGGCTGCCCAGGTCAGCTAATCCACAACCCTCAGGGAATCACATTGTTGAAAATGGACCCCGCTAAGGCAGAAGAGAAGCCAAGGGAAAAAAGGACACAATGCCATTTGCAGCACCGTAGATGAGTCTAGAAGTAATCACGTGACTTGTAGTAAGTCAGAAAGTGAAAGACACATATCATATCATATCACTTATAGGTGTTACCTAAAAATGGATACCAGGGCAGATATTTCCACGGAGAAGGGCAATCACAGATTCATTAAACAAACTTATGGTTCACCAATGGAAAGGTGTGAGGATTGGTTTCATTACGATATCGGGGTTAACAGACATATACAAACACAGGTGACATATATAATCACCAAAGACCTACAGAATACCAAGAGAGGACTACTCAACATTCTGTCATAACGTACATGGGAAAAGGATCCCAAGAAGAACAGTCATCTGTATATGTGTAAAGGAACCACATCTTCCACACCTACAACAAGCCAAACATTGTAATCAAACTTGCTGTAATAAAAAATAAAAAAATTAAATTAAAAACACGAACAAGAAGTAGTGAGACAAACGTGAGGGGCTTTCTCCTGGCACATTCCATTCTAAACTCCAATCTAGAACACCACTTCCACTGAGGCTCTCTTGCCCTAGTAACCAGATTTGGTAAGGGTGAACTGCTGCCACCTTGTGGCCGTTTCACACAACAGCAGCTTTAATCCCAACGCTAATGGTCAGTTGATATTCAAAATCATTGCAGGCCTGTAAATGACACCTGCCCTGAAAACAAATCCTGGGGTCACATATCGACCAAAAATTTCAAAGGACGTCCATATTTCAAAACGACCGTTTCAAAAGGCATATTTTACGCACATTAGTGTTCTGCTTCTTTTCCTTTCTTTCCTTTTTTGTTAAAAAACACGGGAATGGAAAAAGGCATCCCTCAGAATGGGCGAAAATCGTTGCAGACGAATCAATGGACAGAGGTTTAATCTCCAATATATATAAACAGCTCATGCAGCTTAATATTAAGAAAACAAACAACCCCAAAAAAATGGGCAGAAGATCTAAAGAGACGTTTCTTCAAAGGAGACACAGAGATGGCCAAGACGCACATGAAAAGCTGCTCAACAGCACTAATTATTAGAGAAATGCAAATCAAAACTACAATGAGGTATCACCTCACACCTGTTAGAATCGGCATCATCAGAAAATCTACAAACAACCAATTCTGGGGAGGGTGTGGACAAAAGGAGCCCTCTTCCACTATTGGTGGGAATGTAAATTGATACAGTCCCTATGGAGAACAGTATGGAGTTTCCTTAAAAAAATTAGAAATAGAATTACCATCTGATCCAGCAATCCCACTTCTGGGCATATACCCAGAGAAAACCGTATTTCAAAAAGGCACATTCACCACAATGTTCGTTACAGCACTATTTACAATAGCCAGGTAATGGAAGCAACCTAAATGCCCACAGACAGATGAATGGATAAAGATGTGGTACATATATAAAATGGAATATGACTCGGCCATAAAAAGGAATGAAACTGGGTCATCTGTAGAGACATCGATGGATCGAGAGACTGTCATACAGAATGAAGTAAGTCAGAAAGAGGAAAACAAATATTGTATATTAATGCATATATGTGGAGCCTAAAAATGGTACAGATGAACTGGTTTGCAGGGAAGAAATAGAGACACAGAGGTAGAGAACAAACGTATGGACACCAAGTGTGGGAAGCCATGGGGTGGTGGTGGTGGGATGACTTGGGAGTTTGGGATTGACCTGTATACATGTATATGCATAAAATACATAACTAATAATAACGTGCTGTATAAAAAAATAAATAAAATTTCAAAATTTTAAAAAATAAAATTTAAAAATAAAACAGAAAAAAGTTCTTCCCGTCACACAGATGTATTTATAGGAATGAATTATTTCCATGCTTATATCTATAAATACATAAAAGAGGAATAACATCTAACTTGAAACATAAAAGAAAAAAAAAGTGAACCCACGAGTTATACAGAGGAAAACCCTATCACGGCACTTGCTCCAGTGGTAAACAATTCTGAAATTGGTCAGAGGTGGGGAACCATCTCCCATACAGCCAGCAACCCAACCCCCACGCAAGGAGCGTCCTCATTGCAAAGCTGGGGGACCGTGCCGAGGCATCTGTGAGTAAACGTGAGCTGAGCCCCAGGCCAGCTGCTGCTGAACTGTTCCCACCCTTTCCAGGTAAAACACCTGAATATGTACAAGGGCTTGAAAGCCTAGAGGAAGGACCGTGGAGCCACACCAGCGACAGCACGCAGGCCAACTTGGTGCCTGCAGGCCAGCCAGCGTGGTCCTGGACCCTGGCGCTCTTCCAGAAGCTTTCCATTGCCCTGCCTGAGATACCCCTCCTGTCCCGGCCCCCACTGCTTTTTTCCTTCCTCACCTCTGTCCGGAGAGAAATTCCAGCGGAAGGTATGGGTGACACATCCTCTTCTTTACAGGCGGCAGCCTGGCAACTCCTGCAGAAAGGCCAGCAGAACCCCACTCACACCGGGCCACCCACAAAGCTGTGGCCCCTCACTCCCTCCCACCAGCACAGCCCCGAGACTGCTGACGGGGCAGAGAATATGGAGTCAGGCACAGCTTCAGGGGCTATTGCTGCCTGGAGCTCTGTTTATATTGAACTCAACGAGGCACACCTGGGGAGGGCGGGCCGGCAGGGTAAGGCTGCCCAGGTCAGCTAATCCACAACCCTCAGGGAATCACATTGTTGAAAATGGACCCCGCTAAGGCAGAAGAGAAGCCAAGGGAAAAAAGGACACAATGCCATTTGCAGCACCGTAGATGAGTCTAGAAGTAATCACGTGACTTGTAGTAAGTCAGAAAGTGAAAGACACATATCATATCATATCACTTATAGGTGTTACCTAAAAATGGATACCAGGGCAGATATTTCCACGGAGAAGGGCAATCACAGATTCATTAAACAAACTTATGGTTCACCAATGGAAAGGTGTGAGGATTGGTTTCATTACGATATCGGGGTTAACAGACATATACAAACACAGGTGACATATATAATCACCAAAGACCTACAGAATACCAAGAGAGGACTACTCAACATTCTGTCATAACGTACATGGGAAAAGGATCCCAAGAAGAACAGTCATCTGTATATGTGTAAAGGAACCACATCTTCCACACCTACAACAAGCCAAACATTGTAATCAAACTTGCTGTAATAAAAAATAAAAAAATTAAATTAAAAACACGAACAAGAAGTAGTGAGACAAACGTGAGGGGCTTTCTCCTGGCACATTCCATTCTAAACTCCAATCTAGAACACCACTTCCACTGAGGCTCTCTTGCCCTAGTAACCAGATTTGGTAAGGGTGAACTGCTGCCACCTTGTGGCCGTTTCACACAACAGCAGCTTTAATCCCAACGCTAATGGTCAGTTGATATTCAAAATCATTGCAGGCCTGTAAATGACACCTGCCCTGAAAACAAATCCTGGGGTCACATATCGACCAAAAATTTCAAAGGACGTCCATATTTCAAAACGACCGTTTCAAAAGGCATATTTTACGCACATTAGTGTTCTGCTTCTTTTCCTTTCTTTCCTTTTTTGTTAAAAAACACGGGAATGGAAAAAGGCATCCCTCAGAATGGGCGAAAATCGTTGCAGACGAATCAATGGACAGAGGTGTAATCTCCAATATATATAAACAGCTCATGCAGCTTAATATTAAAAAAACAAACAACCCAAAAAAAATGGGCAGAAGATCTAAAGAGACGTTTCTTCAAAGGAGACACAGAGATGGCCAAGACGCACATGAAAAGCTGCTCAACAGCACTAATTATTAGAGAAATGCAAATCAAAACTACAATGAGGTATCACCTCACACCTGTTAGAATCGGCATCATCAGAAAATCTACAAACAACCAATTCTGGGGAGGGTGTGGACCAAAGGAGCCCTCTTCCACTATTGGTGGGAATGTAAATTGATACAGTCCCTATGGAGAACAGTATGGAGTTTCCTTAAAAAAACTAGAAATAGAATTACCATCTGATCCAGCAATCCCACTTCTGGGCATATACCCAGAGAATACCGTATTTCAAAAAGGCACATTCACCACAATGTTCGTTGCAGCACTATTTACAATAGCCAGGTAATGGAAGCAACCTAAATGCCCACAGACAGATGAATGGATAAAGATGTGGTACATATATAAAATGGAATATGACTCGGCCATAAAAAGGAATGAAACTGGGTCATTTGTAGAGACATCGATGGATCGAGAGACTGTCATACAGAATGAAGTAAGTCAGAAAGAGGAAAACAAATATTGTATATTAATGCATATATGTGGAGCCTAAAAATGGTACAGATGAACTGGTTTGCAGGGAAGAAATAGAGACACAGAGGTAGAGAACAAACGTATGGACACCAAGTGTGGGAAGCCATGGGGTGGTGGTGGTGGGATGAGTTGGGAGTTTGGGATTGACCTGTATACATGTATATGCATAAAATACATAACTAATAATAACGTGCTGTATAAAAAAATAAATAAAATTTCAAAATTTTAAAAAATAAAATTTAAAAATAAAACAGAAAAAAGTTCTTCCCGTCACACAGATGTATTTATAGGAATGAATTATTTCCATGCTTATATCTATAAATACATAAAAGAGGAATAACATCTAACTTGAAACATAAAAGAAAAAAAAAGTGAACCCACGAGTTATACAGAGGAAAACCCTATCACGGCACTTGCTCCAGTGGTAAACAATTCTGAAATTGGTCAGAGGTGGGGAACCATCTCCCATACAGCCAGCAACCCAACCCCCACGCAAGGAGCGTCCTCATTGCAAAGCTGGGGGACCGTGCCGAGGCATCTGTGAGTAAACGTGAGCTGAGCCCCAGGCCAGCTGCTGCTGAACTGTTCCCACCCTTTCCAGGTAAAACACCTGAATATGTACAAGGGCTTGAAAGCCTAGAGGAAGGACCGTGGAGCCACACCAGCGACAGCACGCAGGCCAACTTGGTGCCTGCAGGCCAGCCAGCGTGGTCCTGGACCCTGGCGCTCTTCCAGAAGCTTTCCATTGCCCTGCCTGAGATACCCCTCCTGTCCCGGCCCCCACTGCTTTTTTCCTTCCTCACCTCTGTCCGGAGAGAAATTCCAGCGGAAGGTATGGGTGACACATCCTCTTCTTTACAGGCGGCAGCCTGGCAACTCCTGCAGAAAGGCCAGCAGAACCCCACTCACACCGGGCCACCCACAAAGCTGTGGCCCCTCACTCCCTCCCACCAGCACAGCCCCGAGACTGCTGACGGGGCAGAGAATATGGAGTCAGGCACAGCTTCAGGGGCTATTGCTGCCTGGAGCTCTGTTTATATTGACCTCAACGAGGCACACCTGGGGAGGGCGGGCCGGCAGGGTAAGGCTGCCCAGGTCAGCTAATCCACAACCCTCAGGGAATCACATTGTTGAAAATGGACCCCGCTAAGGCAGAAGAGAAGCCAAGGGAAAAAAGGACACAATGCCATTTGCAGCACCGTAGATGAGTCTAGAAGTAATCACGTGACTTGTAGTAAGTCAGAAAGTGAAAGACACATATCATATCATATCACTTATAGGTGTTACCTAAAAATGGATACCAGGGCAGATATTTCCACGGAGAAGGGCAATCACAGATTCATTAAACAAACTTATGGTTCACCAATGGAAAGGTGTGAGGATTGGTTTCATTACGATATCGGGGTTAACAGACATATACAAACACAGGTGACATATATAATCACCAAAGACCTACAGAATACCAAGAGAGGACTACTCAACATTCTGTCATAACGTACATGGGAAAAGGATCCCAAGAAGAACAGTCATCTGTATATGTGTAAAGGAACCACATCTTCCACACCTACAACAAGCCAAACATTGTAATCAAACTTGCTGTAATAAAAAATAAAAAAATTAAATTAAAAACACGAACAAGAAGTAGTGAGACAAACGTGAGGGGCTTTCTCCTGGCACATTCCATTCTAAACTCCAATCTAGAACACCACTTCCACTGAGGCTCTCTTGCCCTAGTAACCAGATTTGGTAAGGGTGAACTGCTGCCACCTTGTGGCCGTTTCACACAACAGCAGCTTTAATCCCAACGCTAATGGTCAGTTGATATTCAAAATCATTGCAGGCCTGTAAATGACACCTGCCCTGAAAACAAATCCTGGGGTCACATATCGACCAAAAATTTCAAAGGACGTCCATATTTCAAAACGACCGTTTCAAAAGGCATATTTAACGCACATTAGTGTTCTGCTTCTTTTCCTTTCTTTCCTTTTTTGTTAAAAAACACGGGAATGGAAAAAGGCATCCCTCAGAATGGGCGAAAATCGTTGCAGACGAATCAATGGACAGAGGTTTAATCTCCAATATATATAAACAGCTCATGCAGCTTAATATTAAGAAAACAAACAACCCCAAAAAAATGGGCAGAAGATCTAAAGAGACGTTTCTTCAAAGGAGACACAGAGATGGCCAAGACGCACATGAAAAGCTGCTCAACAGCACTAATTATTAGAGAAATGCAAATCAAAACTACAATGAGGTATCACCTCACACCTGTTAGAATCGGCATCATCAGAAAATCTACAAACAACCAATTCTGGGGAGGGTGTGGACAAAAGGAGCCCTCTTCCACTATTGGTGGGAATGTAAATTGATACAGTCCCTATGGAGAACAGTATGGAGTTTCCTTAAAAAAATTAGAAATAGAATTACCATCTGATCCAGCAATCCCACTTCTGGGCATATACCCAGAGAAAACCGTATTTCAAAAAGGCACATTCACCACAATGTTCGTTGCAGCACTATTTACAATAGCCAGGTAATGGAAGCAACCTAAATGCCCACAGACAGATGAATGGATAAAGATGTGGTACATATATAAAATGGAATATTACTCGGCCATAAAAAGGAATGAAACTGGGTCATCTGTAGAGACAACGATGGATCGAGAGACTGTCATACAGAATGAAGTAAGTCAGAAAGAGGAAAACAAATATTGTATATTAATGCATATATGTGGAGCCTAAAAATGGTACAGATGAACTGGTTTGCAGGGAAGAAATAGAGACACAGAGGTAGAGAACAAACGTATGGACACCAAGTGTGGGAAGCCATGGGGTGGTGGTGGTGGGATGAGTTGGGAGTTTGGGATTGACCTGTATACATGTATATGCATAAAATACATAACTAATAATAACGTGCTGTATAAAAAAATAAATAAAATTTCAAAATTTTAAAAAATAAAATTTAAAAATAAAACAGAAAAAAGTTCTTCCCGTCACACAGATGTATTTATAGGAATGAATTATTTCCATGCTTATATCTATAAATACATAAAAGAGGAATAACATCTAACTTGAAACATAAAAGAAAAAAAAAAGTGAACCCACGAGTTATACAGAGGAAAACCCTATCACGGCACTTGCTCCAGTGGTAAACAATTCTGAAATTGGTCAGAGGTGGGGAACCATCTCCCATACAGCCAGCAACCCAACCCCCACGCAAGGAGCGTCCTCATTGCAAAGCTGGGGGACCGTGCCGAGGCATCTGTGAGTAAACGTGAGCTGAGCCCCAGGCCAGCTGCTGCTGAACTGTTCCCACCCTTTCCAGGTAAAACACCTGAATATGTACAAGGGCTTGAAAGCCTAGAGGAAGGACCGTGGAGCCACACCAGCGACAGCACGCAGGCCAAGTTGGTGCCTGCAGGCCAGCCAGCGTGGTCCTGGACCCTGGCGCTCTTCCAGAAGCTTTCCATTGCCCTGCCTGAGATACCCCTCCTGTCCCGGCCCCCACTGCTTTTTTCCTTCCTCACCTCTGTCCGGAGAGAAATTCCAGCGGAAGGTATGGGTGACACATCCTCTTCTTTACAGGCGGCAGCCTGGCAACTCCTGCAGAAAGGCCAGCAGAACCCCACTCACACCGGGCCACCCACAAAGCTGTGGCCCCTCACTCCCTCCCACCAGCACAGCCCCGAGACTGCTGACGGGGCAGAGAATATGGAGTCAGGCACAGCTTCAGGGGCTATTGCTGCCTGGAGCTCTGTTTATATTGACCTCAACGAGGCACACCTGGGGAGGGTGGGCCGGCAGGGTAAGGCTGCCCAGGTCAGCTAATCCACAACCCTCAGGGAATCACATTGTTGAAAATGGACCCCACTAAGGCAGAAGAGAAGCCAAGGGAAAAAAGGACACAATGCCATTTGCAGCACCGTAGATGAGTCTAGAAGTAATCACGTGACTTGTAGTAAGTCAGAAAGTGAAAGACACATATCATATCATATCACTTATAGGTGTTACCTAAAAATGGATACCAGGGCAGATATTTCCACGGAGAAGGGCAATCACAGATTCATTAAACAAACTTATGGTTCACCAATGGAAAGGTGTGAGGATTGGTTTCATTACGATATCGGGGTTAACAGACATATACAAACACAGGTGATATATATAATCACCAAAGACCTACAGAATACCAAGAGAGGACTACTCAACATTCTGTCATAACGTACATGGGAAAAGGATCCCAAGAAGAACAGTCATCTGTATATGTGTAAAGGAACCACATCTTCCACACCTACAACAAGCCAAACATTGTAATCAAACTTGCTGTAATAAAAAATAAAAAAATTAAATTAAAAACACGAACAAGAAGTAGTGAGACAAACGTGAGGGGCTTTCTCCTGGCACATTCCATTCTAAACTCCAATCTAGAACACCACTTCCACTGAGGCTCTCTTGCCCTAGTAACCAGATTTGGTAAGGGTGAACCGCTGCCACCTTGTGGCCGTTTCACACAACAGCAGCTTTAATCCCAAAGCTAATGGTCAGTTGATATTCAAAATCATTGCAGGCCTGTAAATGACACCTGCCCTGACAACAAATCCTGGGGTCACATATCGACCAAAAAATTCAAAGGACGTCCATATTTCAAAACGACCGTTTCAAAAGGCATATTTTACGCACATTAGTGTTCTGCTTCTTTTCCTTTCTTTCCTTTTTTGTTAAAAAACACGGGAATGGAAAAAGGCATCCCTCAGAATGGGCGAAAATCGTTGCAGACGAATCAATGGACAGAGGTTTAATCTCCAATATATATAAACAGCTCATGCAGCTTAATATTAAAAAAACAAACAACCCAAAAAAAATGGGCAGAAGATCTAAAGAGACGTTTCTTCAAAGGAGACACAGAGATGGCCAAGACGCACATGAAAAGCTGCTCAACAGCACTAATTATTAGAGAAATGCAAATCAAAACTACAATGAGGTATCACCTCACACCTGTTAGAATCGGCATCATCAGAAAATCTACAAACAACCAATTCTGGGGAGGGTGTGGACAAAAGGAACCCTCTTCCACTATTGGTGGGAATGTAAATTGATACAGTCCCTATGGAGAACAGTATGGAGTTTCCTTAAAAAAATTAGAAATAGAATTACCATCTGATCCAGCAATCCCACTTCTGGGCATATACCCAGAGAAAACCGTATTTCAAAAAGGCACATTCACCACAATGTTCGTTGCAGCACTATTTACAATAGCCAGGTAATGGAAGCAACCTAAATGCCCACAGACAGATGAATGGATAAAGATGTGGTACATATATAAAATGGAATATGACTCGGCCATAAAACGGAATGAAACTGGGTCATCTGTAGAGACAACGATGGATCGAGAGACTGTCATACAGAATGAAGTAAGTCAGAAAGAGGAAAACAAATATTGTATATTAATGCATATATGTGGAGCCTAAAAATGGTACAGATGAACTGGTTTGCAGGGAAGAAATAGAGACACAGAGGTAGAGAACAAACGTATGGACACCAAGTGTGGGAAGCCATGGGGTGGTGGTGGTGGGATGAGTTGGGAGTTTGGGATTGACCTGTATACATGTATATGCATAAAATACATAACTAATAATAACGTGCTGTATAAAAAATAAATAAAATTTCAAAATTTTAAAAAATAAAATTTAAAAATAAAACAGAAAAAAGTTCTTCCCGTCACACAGATGTATTTATAGGAATGAATTATTTCCATGCTTATATCTATAAATACATAAAAGAGGAATAACATCTAACTTGAAACATAAAAGAAAAAAAAAGTGAACCCACGAGTTATACAGAGGAAAACCCTATCACGGCACTTGCTCCAGTGGTAAACAATTCTGAAATTGGTCAGAGGTGGGGAACCATCTCCCATACAGCCAGCAACCCAACCCCCACGCAAGGAGCGTCCTCATTGCAAAGCTGGGGGACCGTGCCGAGGCATCTGTGAGTAAACGTGAGCTGAGCCCCAGGCCAGCTGCTGCTGAACTGTTCCCACCCTTTCCAGGTAAAACACCTGAATATGTACAAGGGCTTGAAAGCCTAGAGGAAGGACCGTGGAGCCACACCAGCGACAGCACGCAGGCCAACTTGGTGCCTGCAGGCCAGCCAGCGTGGTCCTGGACCCTGGCGCTCTTCCAGAAGCTTTCCATTGCCCTGCCTGAGATACCCCTCCTGTCCCGGCCCCCACTGCTTTTTTCCTTCCTCACCTCTG
The DNA here is from genome assembly GCF_964341445.2 of Mesoplodon mirus. Taxonomy (NCBI): domain Eukaryota; kingdom Metazoa; phylum Chordata; class Mammalia; order Artiodactyla; family Ziphiidae; genus Mesoplodon; species Mesoplodon mirus. The sequence continues at coordinate 705,722 of NW_028295622.1, read as the reverse complement.
TCCGGAGAGAAATTCCAGCGGAAGGTATGGGTGACACATCCTCTTCTTTACAGGCGGCAGCCTGGCAACTCCTGCAGAAAGGCCAGCAGAACCCCACTCACACCGGGCCACCCACAAAGCTGTGGCCCCTCACTCCCTCCCACCAGCACAGCCCCGAGACTGCTGACGGGGCAGAGAATATGGAGTCAGGCACAGCTTCAGGGGCTATTGCTGCCTGGAGCTCTGTTTATATTGAACTCAACGAGGCACACCTGGGGAGGGCGGGCCGGCAGGGTAAGGCTGCCCAGGTCAGCTAATCCACAACCCTCAGGGAATCACATTGTTGAAAATGGACCCCGCTAAGGCAGAAGAGAAGCCAAGGGAAAAAAGGACACAATGCCATTTGCAGCACCGTAGATGAGTCTAGAAGTAATCACGTGACTTGTAGTAAGTCAGAAAGTGAAAGACACATATCATATCATATCACTTATAGGTGTTACCTAAAAATGGATACCAGGGCAGATATTTCCACGGAGAAGGGCAATCACAGATTCATTAAACAAACTTATGGTTCACCAATGGAAAGGTGTGAGGATTGGTTTCATTACGATATCGGGGTTAACAGACATATACAAACACAGGTGACATATATAATCACCAAAGACCTACAGAATACCAAGAGAGGACTACTCAACATTCTGTCATAACGTACATGGGAAAAGGATCCCAAGAAGAACAGTCATCTGTATATGTGTAAAGGAACCACATCTTCCACACCTACAACAAGCCAAACATTGTAATCAAACTTGCTGTAATAAAAAATAAAAAACTTAAATTAAAAACACGAACAAGAAGTAGTGAGACAAACGTGAGGGGCTTTCTCCTGGCACATTCCATTCTAAACTCCAATCTAGAACACCACTTCCACTGAGGCTCTCTTGCCCTAGTAACCAGATTTGGTAAGGGTGAACTGCTGCCACCTTGTGGCCGTTTCACACAACAGCAGCTTTAATCCCAACGCTAATGGTCAGTTGATATTCAAAATCATTGCAGGCCTGTAAATGACACCTGCCCTGGAAACAAATCCTGGGGTCACATATCGACCAAAAATTTCAAAGGACGTCCATATTTCAAAACGACCGTTTCAAAAGGCATATTTTACGCACATTAGTGTTCTGCTTCTTTTCCTTTCTTTCCTTTTTTGTTAAAAAACACGGGAATGGAAAAAGGCATCCCTCAGAATGGGCGAAAATCGTTGCAGACGAATCAATGGACAGAGGTTTAATCTCCAATATATATAAACAGCTCATGCAGCTTAATATTAAAAAAACAAACAACCCCAAAAAAATGGGCAGAAGATCTAAAGAGACGTTTCTTCAAAGGAGACACAGAGATGGCCAAGACGCACATGAAAAGCTGCTCAACAGCACTAATTATTAGAGAAATGCAAATCAAAACTACAATGAGGTATCACCTCACACCTGTTAGAATCGGCATCATCAGAAAATCTACAAACAACCAATTCTGGGGAGGGTGTGGACAAAAGGAGCCCTCTTCCACTATTGGTGGGAATGTAAATTGATACAGTCCCTATGGAGAACAGTATGGAGTTTCCTTAAAAAAATTAGAAATAGAATTACCATCTGATCCAGCAATCCCACTTCTGGGCATATACCCAGAGAAAACCGTATTTCAAAAAGGCACATTCACCACAATGTTCGTTGCAGCACTATTTACAATAGCCAGGTAATGGAAGCAACCTAAATGCCCACAGACAGATGAATGGATAAAGATGTGGTACATATATAAAATGGAATATTACTCGGCCATAAAAAGGAATGAAACTGGGTCATCTGTAGAGACATCGATGGATCGAGAGACTGTCATACAGAATGAAGTAAGTCAGAAAGAGGAAAACAAATATTGTATATTAATGCATATATGTGGAGCCTAAAAATGGTACAGATGAACTGGTTTGCAGGGAAGAAATAGAGACACAGATGTAGAGAACAAACGTATGGACACCAAGTGTGGGAAGCCATGGGGTGGTGGTGGTGGGATGAGTTGGGAGTTTGGGATTGACCTGTATACATGTATATGCATAAAATACATAACTAATAATAACGTGCTGTATAAAAAAATAAATAAAATTTCAAAATTTTAAAAAATAAAATTTAAAAATAAAACAGAAATAAGTTCTTCCCGTCACACAGATGTATTTATAGGAATGAATTATTTCCATGCTTATATCTATAAATACATAAAAGAGGAATAACATCTAACTTGAAACATTAAAGGAAAAAAAAAAGTGAACCCACGAGTTATACAGAGGAAAACCCTATCACGGCACTTGCTCCAGTGGTAAACAATTCTGAAATTGGTCAGAGGTGGGGAACCATGTCCCATACAGCCAGCAACCCAACCCCCACGCAAGGAGCGTCCTCATTGCAAAGCTGGGGGACCGTGCCGAGGCATCTGTGAGTAAACGTGAGCTGAGCCCCAGGCCAGCTGCTGCTGAACTGTTCCCACCCTTTCCAGGTAAAACACCTGAATATGTACAAGGGCTTGAAAGCCTAGAGGAAGGACCGTGGAGCCACACCAGCGACAGCACGCAGGCCAACTTGGTGCCTGCAGGCCAGCCAGCGTGGTCCTGGACCCTGGCGCTCTTCCAGAAGCTTTCCATTGCCCTGCCTGAGATACCCCTCCTGTCCCGGCCCCCACTGCTTTTTTCCTTCCTCACCTCTGTCCGGAGAGAAATTCCAGCGGAAGGTATGGGTGACACATCCTCTTCTTTACAGGCGGCAGCCTGGCAACTCCTGCAGAAAGGCCAGCAGAACCCCACTCACACCGGGCCACCCACAAAGCTGTGGCCCCTCACTCCCTCCCACCAGCACAGCCCCGAGACTGCTGACGGGGCAGAGAATATGGAGTCAGGCACAGCTTCAGGGGCTATTGCTGCCTGGAGCTCTGTTTATATTGACCTCAACGAGGCACACCTGGGGAGGGCGGGCCGGCAGGGTAAGGCTGCCCAGGTCAGCTAATCCACAACCCTCAGGGAATCACATTGTTGAAAATGGACCCCGCTAAGGCAGAAGAGAAGCCAAGGGAAAAAAGGACACAATGCCATTTGCAGCACCGTAGATGAGTCTAGAAGTAATCACGTGACTTGTAGTAAGTCAGAAAGTGAAAGACACATATCATATCATATCACTTATAGGTGTTACCTAAAAATGGATACCAGGGCAGATATTTCCACGGAGAAGGGCAATCACAGATTCATTAAACAAACTTATGGTTCACCAATGGAAAGGTGTGAGGATTGGTTTCATTACGATATCGGGGTTAACAGACATATACAAACACAGGTGACATATATAATCACCAAAGACCTACAGAATACCAAGAGAGGACTACTCAACATTCTGTCATAACGTACATGGGAAAAGGATCCCAAGAAGAACAGTCATCTGTATATGTGTAAAGGAACCACATCTTCCACACCTACAACAAGCCAAACATTGTAATCAAACTTGCTGTAATAAAAAATAAAAAAATTAAATTAAAAACACGAACAAGAAGTAGTGAGACAAACGTGAGGGGCTTTCTCCTGGCACATTCCATTCTAAACTCCAATCTAGAACACCACTTCCACTGAGGCTCTCTTGCCCTAGTAACCAGATTTGGTAAGGGTGAACTGCTGCCACCTTGTGGCCGTTTCACACAACAGCAGCTTTAATCCCAACGCTAATGGTCAGTTGATATTCAAAATCATTGCAGGCCTGTAAATGACACCTGCCCTGAAAACAAATCCTGGGGTCACATATCGACCAAAAAATTCAAAGGACGTCCATATTTCAAAACGACCGTTTCAAAAGGCATATTTTACGCACATTAGTGTTCTGCTTCTTTTCCTTTCTTTCCTTTTTTGTTAAAAAACACGGGAATGGAAAAAGGCATCCCTCAGAATGGGCGAAAATCGTTGCAGACGAATCAATGGACAGAGGTTTAATCTCCAATATATATAAACAGCTCATGCAGCTTAATATTAAGAAAACAAACAACCCCAAAAAAATGGGCAGAAGATCTAAAGAGACGTTTCTTCAAAGGAGACACAGAGATGGCCAAGACGCACATGAAAAGCTGCTCAACAGCACTAATTATTAGAGAAATGCAAATCAAAACTACAATGAGGTATCACCTCACACCTGTTAGAATCGGCATCATCAGAAAATCTACAAACAACCAATTCTGGGGAGGGTGTGGACAAAAGGAACCCTCTTCCACTATTGGTGGGAATGTAAATTGATACAGTTCCTATGGAGAACAGTATGGAGTTTCCTTAAAAAAATTAGAAATAGAATTACCATCTGATCCAGCAATCCCACTTCTGGGCATATACCCAGAGAAAACCGTATTTCAAAAAGGCACATTCACCACAATGTTCGTTGCAGCACTATTTACAATAGCCAGGTAATGGAAGCAACCTAAATGCCCACAGACAGATGAATGGATAAAGATGTGGTACATATATAAAATGGAATATTACTCGGCCATAAAAAGGAATAAAACTGGGTCATCTGTAGAGACAACGATGGATCGAGAGACTGTCATACAGAATGAAGTAAGTCAGAAAGAGGAAAACAAATATTGTATATTAATGCATATATGTGGAGCCTAAAAATGGTACAGATGAACTGGTTTGCAGGGAAGAAATAGAGACACAGAGGTAGAGAACAAACGTATGGACACCAAGTGTGGGAAGCCATGGGGTGGTGGTGGTGGGATGAGTTGGGAGTTTGGGATTGACCTGTATACATGTATATGCATAAAATACATAACTAATAATAACGTGCTGTATAAAAAAATAAATAAAATTTCAAAATTTTAAAAAATAAAATTTAAAAATAAAACAGAAAAAAGTTCTTCCCATCACACAGATGTATTTATAGGAATGAATTATTTCCATGCTTATATCTATAAATACATAAAAGAGGAATAACATCTAACTTGAAACATAAAAGAAACAAAAAGTGAACCCACGAGTTATACAGAGGAAAACCCTATCACGGCACTTGCTCCAGTGGTAAACAATTCTGAAATTGGTCAGAGGTGGGGAACCATCTCCCATACAGCCAGCAACCCAACCCCCACGCAAGGAGCGTCCTCATTGCAAAGCTGGGGGACCGTGCCGAGGCATCTGTGAGTAAACGTGAGCTGAGCCCCAGGCCAGCTGCTGCTGAACTGTTCCCACGCTTTCCAGGTAAAACACCTGAATATGTACAAGGGCTTGAAAGCCTAGAGGAAGGACCGTGGAGCCACACCAGCGACAGCACGCAGGCCAACTTGGTGCCTGCAGGCCAGCCAGCGTGGTCCTGGACCCTGGCGCTCTTCCAGAAGCTTTCCATTGCCCTGCCTGAGATACCCCTCCTGTCCCGGCCCCCACTGCTTTTTTCCTTCCTCACCTCTGTCCGGAGAGAAATTCCAGCGGAAGGTATGGGTGACACATCCTCTTCTTTACAGGCGGCAGCCTGGCAACTCCTGCAGAAAGGCCAGCAGAACCCCACTCACACCGGGCCACCCACAAAGCTGTGGCCCCTCACTCCCTCCCACCAGCACAGCCCCGAGACTGCTGACGGGGCAGAGAATATGGAGTCAGGCACAGCTTCAGGGGCTATTGCTGCCTGGAGCTCTGTTTATATTGACCTCAACGAGGCACACCTGGGGAGGGCGGGCCGGCAGGGTAAGGCTGCCCAGGTCAGCTAATCCACAACCCTCAGGGAATCACATTGTTGAAAATGGACCCCGCTAAGGCAGAAGAGAAGCCAAGGGAAAAAAGGACACAATGCCATTTGCAGCACCGTAGATGAGTCTAGAAGTAATCACGTGACTTGTAGTAAGTCAGAAAGTGAAAGACACATATCATATCATATCACTTATAGGTGTTACCTAAAAATGGATACCAGGGCAGATATTTCCACGGAGAAGGGCAATCACAGATTCATTAAACAAACTTATGGTTCACCAATGGAAAGGTGTGAGGATTGGTTTCATTACGATATCGGGGTTAACAGACATATACAAACACAGGTGACATATATAATCACCAAAGACCTACAGAATACCAAGAGAGGACTACTCAACATTCTGTCATAACGTACATGGGAAAAGGATCCCAAGAAGAACAGTCATCTGTATATGTGTAAAGGAACCACATCTTCCACACCTACAACAAGCCAAACATTGTAATCAAACTTGCTGTAATAAAAAATAAAAAAATTAAATTAAAAACACGAACAAGAAGTAGTGAGACAAAAGTGAGGGGCTTTCTCCTGGCACATTCCATTCTAAACTCCAATCTAGAACACCACTTCCACTGAGGCTCTCTTGCCCTAGTAACCAGAGTTGGTAAGGGTGAACTGCTGCCACCTTGTGGCCGTTTCACACAACAGCAGCTTTAATCCCAAAGCTAAAGGTCAGTTGATATTCAAAATCATTGCAGGCCTGTAAATGACACCTGCCCTGAAAACAAATCCTGGGGTCACATATCGACCAAAAAATTCAAAGGACGTCCATATTTCAAAACGACCGTTTCAAAAGGCATATTTTACGCACATTAGTGTTCTGCTTCTTTTCCTTTCTTTCCTTTTTTGTTAAAAAACACGGGAATGGAAAAAGGCATCCCTCAGAATGGGCGAAAATCGTTGCAGACGAATCAATGGACAGAGGTTTAATCTCCAATATATATAAACAGCTCATGCAGCTTAATATTAAAAAAAACAAACAACCCAAAAAAAATGGGCAGAAGATCTAAAGAGACGTTTCTTCAAAGGAGACACAGAGATGGCCAAGACGCACATGAAAAGCTGCTCAACAGCACTAATTATTAGAGAAATGCAAATCAAAACTACAATGAGGTATCACCTCACACCTGTTAGAATCGGCATCATCAGAAAATCTACAAACAACCAATTCTGGGGAGGGTGTGGACAAAAGGAGCCCTCTTCCACTATTGGTGGGAATGTAAATTGATACAGTCCCTATGGAGAACAGTATGGAGTTTCCTTAAAAAAATTAGAAATAGAATTACCATCTGATCCAGCAATCCCACTTCTGGGCATATACCCAGAGAAAACCGTATTTCAAAAAGGCACATTCACCACAATGTTCGTTGCAGCACTATTTACAATAGCCAGGTAATGGAAGCAACCTAAATGCCCACAGACAGATGAATGGATAAAGATGTGGTACATATATAAAATGGAATATGACTCGGCCATACAAAGGAATGAAACTGGGTCATCTGTAGAGACATCGATGGATCGAGAGACTGTCATACAGAATGAAGTAAGTCAGAAAGAGGAAAACAAATATTGTATATTAATGCATATATGTGGAGCCTAAAAATGGTACAGATGAACTGGTTTGCAGGGAAGAAATAGAGACACAGAGGTAGAGAACAAACGTATGGACACCAAGTGTGGGAAGCCATGGGGTGGTGGTGGTGGGATGAGTTGGGAGTTTGGGATTGACCTGTATACATGTATATGCATAAAATACATAACTAATAATAACGTGCTGTATAAAAAAATAAATAAAATTTCAAAATTTTAAAAAATAAAATTTAAAAATAAAACAGAAAAAAGTTCTTCCCGTCACACAGATGTATTTATAGGAATGAATTATTTCCATGCTTATATCTATAAATACATAAAAGAAGAATAACATCTAACTTGAAACATAAAAGAAAAAAAAAGTGAACCCACGAGTTATACAGAGGAAAACCCTATCACGGCACTTGCTCCAGTGGTAAACAATTCTGAAATTGGTCAGAGGTGGGGAACCATCTCCCATACAGCCAGCAACCCAACCCGCACACAAGGAGCGTCCTCATTGCAAAGCTGGGGGACCGTGCCGAGGCATCTGTGAGTAAACGTGAGCTGAGCCCCAGGCCAGCTGCTGCTGAACTGTTCCCACCCTTTCCAGGTAAAACACCTGAATATGTACAAGGGCTTGAAAGCCTAGAGGAAGGACCGTGGAGCCACACCAGCGACAGCACGCAGGCCAACTTGGTGCCTGCAGGCCAGCCAGCGTGGTCCTGGACCCTGGCGCTCTTCCAGAAGCTTTCCATTGCCCTGCCTGAGATACCCCTCCTGTCCCGGCCCCCACTGCTTTTTTCCTTCCTCACCTCTGTCCGGAGAGAAATTCCAGCGGAAGGTATGGGTGACACATCCTCTTCTTTACAGGCGGCAGCCTGGCAACTCCTGCAGAAAGGCCAGCAGAACCCCACTCACACCGGGCCACCCACAAAGCTGTGGCCCCTCACTCCCTCCCACCAGCACAGCCCCGAGACTGCTGACGGGGCAGAGAATATGGAGTCAGGCACAGCTTCAGGGGCTATTGCTGCCTGGAGCTCTGTTTATATTGAACTCAACGAGGCACACCTGGGGAGGGCGGGCCGGCAGGGTAAGGCTGCCCAGGTCAGCTAATCCACAACCCTCAGGGAATCACATTGTTGAAAATGGACCCCGCTAAGGCAGAAGAGAAGCCAAGGGAAAAAAGGACACAATGCCATTTGCAGCACCGTAGATGAGTCTAGAAGTAATCACGTGACTTGTAGTAAGTCAGAAAGTGAAAGACACATATCATATCATATCACTTATAGGTGTTACCTAAAAATGGATACCAGGGCAGATATTTCCACGGAGAAGGGCAATCACAGATTCATTAAACAAACTTATGGTTCACCAATGGAAAGGTGTGAGGATTGGTTTCATTACGATATCGGGGTTAACAGACATATACAAACACAGGTGACATATATAATCACCAAAGACCTACAGAATACCAAGAGAGGACTACTCAACATTCTGTCATAACGTACATGGGAAAAGGATCCCAAGAAGAACAGTCATCTGTATATGTGTAAAGGAACCACATCTTCCACACCTACAACAAGCCAAACATTGTAATCAAACTTGCTGTAATAAAAAATAAAAAAATTAAATTAAAAACACGAACAAGAAGTAGTGAGACAAACGTGAGGGGCTTTCTCCTGGCACATTCCATTCTAAACTCCAATCTAGAACACCACTTCCACTGAGGATCTCTTGCCCTAGTAACCAGATTTGGTAAGGGTGAACTGCTGCCACCTTGTGGCCGTTTCACACAACAGCAGCTTTAATCCCAACGCTAATGGTCAGTTGATATTCAAAATCATTGCAGGCCTGTAAATGACACCTGCCCTGAAAACAAATCCTGGGGTCACATATCGACCAAAAAATTCAAAGGACGTCCATATTTCAAAACGACCGTTTCAAAAGGCATATTTTACGCACATTAGTGTTCTGCTTCTTTTCCTTTCTTTCCTTTTTTGTTAAAAAACACGGGAATGGAAAAAGGCATCCCTCAGAATGGGCGAAAATCGTTGCAGACGAATCAATGGACAGAGGTTTAATCTCCAATATATATAAACAGCTCATGCAGCTTAATATTAAGAAAACAAACAACCCAAAAAAAATGGGCAGAAGATCTAAAGAGACGTTTCTTCAAAGGAGACACAGAGATGGCCAAGACGCACATGAAAAGCTGCTCAACAGCACTAATTATTAGAGAAATGCAAATCAAAACTACAATGAGGTATCACCTCACACCTGTTAGAATCGGCATCATCAGAAAATCTACAAACAACCAATTCTGGGGAGGGTGTGGACCAAAGGAGCCCTCTTCCACTATTGGTGGGAATGTAAATTGATACAGTCCCTATGGAGAACAGTATGGAGTTTCCTTAAAAAAATTAGAAATAGAATTACCATCTGATCCAGCAATCCCACTTCTGGGCATATACCCAGAGAAAACCGTATTTCAAAAAGGCACATTCACCACAATGTTCGTTGCAGCACTATTTACAATAGCCAGGTAATGGAAGCAACCTAAATGCCCACAGACAGATGAATGGATAAAGATGTGGTACATATATAAAATGGAATATTACTCGGCCATAAAAAGGAATGAAACTGGGTCATCTGTAGAGACAACGATGGATCGAGAGACTGTCATACAGAATGAAGTAAGTCAGAAAGAGGAAAACAAATATTGTATATTAATGCATATATGTGGAGCCTAAAAATGGTACAGATGAACTGGTTTGCAGGGAAGAAATAGAGACACAGAGGTAGAGAACAAACGTATGGACACCAAGTGTGGGAAGCCATGGGGTGGTGGTGGTGGGATGAGTTGGGAGTTTGGGATTGACCTGTATACATGTATATGCATAAAATACATAACTAATAATAACGTGCTGTATAAAAAAATAAATAAAATTTCAAAATTTTAAAAAATAAAATTTAAAAATAAAACAGAAATAAGTTCTTCCCGTCACACAGATGTATTTATAGGAATGAATTATTTCCATGCTTATATCTATAAATACATAAAAGAAGAATAACATCTAACTTGAAACATAAAAGAAAAAAAAAGTGAACCCACGAGTTATACAGAGGAAAACCCTATCACGGCACTTGCTCCAGTGGTAAACAATTCTGAAATTGGTCAGAGGTGGGGAACCATCTCCCATACAGCCAGCAACCCAACCCCCACGCAAGGAGCGTCCTCATTGCAAAGCTGGGGGACCGTGCCGAGGCATCTGTGAGTAAACGTGAGCTGAGCCCCAGGCCAGCTGCTGCTGAACTGTTCCCACCCTTTCCAGGTAAAACACCTGAATATGTACAAGGGCTTGAAAGCCTAGAGGAAGGACCGTGGAGCCACACCAGCGACAGCACGCAGGCCAACTTGGTGCCTGCAGGCCAGCCAGCGTGGTCCTGGACCCTGGCGCTCTTCCAGAAGCTTTCCATTGCCCTGCCTGAGATACCCCTCCTGTCCCGGCCCCCACTGCTTTTTTCCTTCCTCACCTCTGTCCGGAGAGAAATTCCAGCGGAAGGTATGGGTGACACATCCTCTTCTTTACAGGCGGCAGCCTGGCAACTCCTGCAGAAAGGCCAGCAGAACCCCACTCACACCGGGCCACCCACAAAGCTGTGGCCCCTCACTCCCTCCCACCAGCACAGCCCCGAGACTGCTGACGGGGCAGAGAATATGGAGTCAGGCACAGCTTCAGGGGCTATTGCTGCCTGGAGCTCTGTTTATATTGACCTCAACGAGGCACACCTGGGGAGGGCGGGCCGGCAGGGTAAGGCTGCCCAGGTCAGCTAATCCACAACCCTCAGGGAATCACATTGTTGAAAATGGACCCCGCTAAGGCAGAAGAGAAGCCAAGGGAAAAAAGGACACAATGCCATTTGCAGCACCGTAGATGAGTCTAGAAGTAATCACGTGACTTGTAGTAAGTCAGAAAGTGAAAGACACATATCATATCATATCACTTATAGGTGTTACCTAAAAATGGATACCAGGGCAGATATTTCCACGGAGAAGGGCAATCACAGATTCATTAAACAAACTTATGGTTCACCAATGGAAAGGTGTGAGGATTGGTTTCATTACGATATCGGGGTTAACAGACATATACAAACACAGGTGACATATATAATCACCAAAGACCTACAGAATACCAAGAGAGGACTACTCAACATTCTGTCATAACGTACATGGGAAAAGGATCCCAAGAAGAACAGTCATCTGTATATGTGTAAAGGAACCACATCTTCCACACCTACAACAAGCCAAACATTGTAATCAAACTTGCTGTAATAAAAAATAAAAAAATTAAATTAAAAACACGAACAAGAAGTACTGAGACAAACGTGAGGGGCTTTCTCCTGGCACATTCCATTCTAAACTCCAATCTAGAACACCACTTCCACTGAGGCTCTCTTGCCCTAGTAACCAGATTTGGTAAGGGTGAACTGCTGCCACCTTGTGGCCGTTTCACACAACAGCAGCTTTAATCCCAACGCTAATGGTCAGTTGATATTCAAAATCATTGCAGGCCTGTAAATGACACCTGCCCTAAAAACAAATCCTGGGGTCACATATCGACCAAAAAATTCAAAGGACGTCCATATTTCAAAACGACCGTTTCAAAAGGCATATTTTACGCACATTAGTGTTCTGCTTCTTTTCCTTTCTTTCCTTTTTTGTTAAAAAACACGGGAATGGAAAAAGGCATCCCTCAGAATGGGCGAAAATCGTTGCAGACGAATCAATGGACAGAGGTTTAATCTCCAATATATATAAACAGCTCATGCAGCTTAATATTAAGAAAACAAACAACCCCAAAAAAATGGGCAGAAGATCTAAAGAGACGTTTCTTCAAAGGAGACACAGAGATGGCCAAGACGCACATGAAAAGCTGCTCAACAGCACTAATTATTAGAGAAATGCAAATCAAAACTACAATGAGGTATCACCTCACACCTGTTAGAATCGGCATCATCAGAAAATCTACAAACAACCAATTCTGGGGAGGGTGTGGACAAAAGGAGCCCTCTTCCACTATTGGTGGGAATGTAAATTGATACAGTCCCTATGGAGAACAGTATGGAGTTTCCTTAAAAAAATTAGAAATAGAATTACCATCTGATCCAGCAATCCCACTTCTGGGCATATACCCAGAGAAAACCGTATTTCAAAAAGGCACATTCACCACAATGTTCGTTGCAGCACTATTTACAATAGCCAGGTAATGGAAGCAACCTAAATGCCCACAGACAGATGAATGGATAAAGATGTGGTACATATATAAAATGGAATATGACTCGGCCATAAAAAGGAATGAAACTGGGTCATCTGTAGAGACATCGATGGATCGAGAGACTGTCATACAGAATGAAGTAAGTCAGAAAGAGGAAAACAAATATTGTATATTAATGCATATATGTGGAGCCTAAAAATGGTACAGATGAACTGGTTTGCAGGGAAGAAATAGAGACACAGAGGTAGAGAACAAACGTATGGACACCAAGTGTGGGAAGCCATGGGGTGGTGGTGGTGGGATGAGTTGGGAGTTTGGGATTGACCTGTATACATGTATATGCATAAAATACATAACTAATAATAACGTGCTGTATAAAAAAATAAATAAAATTTCAAATTTTTAAAAAATAAAATTTAAAAATAAAACAGAAAAAAGTTCTTCCCGTCACACAGATGTATTTATAGGAATGAATTATTTCCATGCTTATATCTATAAATACATAAAAGAGGAATAACATCTAACTTGAAACATAAAAGAAAAAAAAAAGTGAACCCACGAGTTATACAGAGGAAAACCCTATCACGGCACTTGCTCCAGTGGTAAACAATTCTGAAATTGGTCAGAGGTGGGGAACCATCTCCCATACAGCCAGCAACCCAACCCCCACGCAAGGAGCGTCCTCATTGCAAAGCTGGGGGACCGTGCCGAGGCATCTGTGAGTAAACGTGAGCTGAGCCCCAGGCCAGCTGCTGCTGAACTGTTCCCACCCTTTCCAGGTAAAACACCTGAATATGTACAAGGGCTTGAAAGCCTAGAGGAAGGACCGTGGAGCCACACCAGCGACAGCACGCAGGCCAACTTGGTGCCTGCAGGCCAGCCAGCGTGGTCCTGGACCCTGGCGCTCTTCCAGAAGCTTTCCATTGCCCTGCCTGAGATACCCCTCCTGTCCCGGCCCCCACTGCTTTTTTCCTTCCTCACCTCTGTCCGGAGAGAAATTCCAGCGGAAGGTATGGGTGACACATCCTCTTCTTTACAGGCGGCAGCCTGGCAACTCCTGCAGAAAGGCCAGCAGAACCCCACTCACACCGGGCCACCCACAAAGCTGTGGCCCCTCACTCCCTCCCACCAGCACAGCCCCGAGACTGCTGACGGGGCAGAGAATATGGAGTCAGGCACAGCTTCAGGGGCTATTGCTGCCTGGAGCTCTGTTTATATTGACCTCAACGAGGCACACCTGGGGAGGGCGGGCCGGCAGGGTAAGGCTGCCCAGGTCAGCTAATCCACAACCCTCAGGGAATCACATTGTTGAAAATGGACCCCGCTAAGGCAGAAGAGAAGCCAAGGGAAAAAAGGACACAATGCCATTTGCAGCACCGTAGATGAGTCTAGAAGTAATCACGTGACTTGTAGTAAGTCAGAAAGTGAAAGACACATATCATATCATATCACTTATAGGTGTTACCTAAAAATGGATACCAGGGCAGATATTTCCACGGAGAAGGGCAATCACAGATTCATTAAACAAACTTATGGTTCACCAATGGAAAGGTGTGAGGATTGGTTTCATTACGATATCGGGGTTAACAGACATATACAAACACAGGTGACATATATAATCACCAAAGACCTACAGAATACCAAGAGAGGACTACTCAACATTCTGTCATAACGTACATGGGAAAAGGATCCCAAGAAGAACAGTCATCTGTATATGTGTAAAGGAACCACATCTTCCACACCTACAACAAGCCAAACATTGTAATCAAACTTGCTGTAATAAAAAATAAAAAAATTAAATTAAAAACACGAACAAGAAGTAGTGAGACAAACGTGAGGGGCTTTCTCCTGGCACATTCCATTCTAAACTCCAATCTAGAACACCACTTCCACTGAGGCTCTCTTGCCCTAGTAACCAGATTTGGTAAGGGTGAACTGCTGCCACCTTGTGGCCGTTTCACACAACAGCAGCTTTAATCCCAACGCTAATGGTCAGTTGATATTCAAAATCATTGCAGGCCTGTAAATGACACCTGCCCTAAAAACAAATCCTGGGGTCACATATCGACCAAAAAATTCAAAGGACGTCCATATTTCAAAACGACCGTTTCAAAAGGCATATTTTACGCACATTAGTGTTCTGCTTCTTTTCCTTTCTTTCCTTTTTTGTTAAAAAACACGGGAATGGAAAAAGGCATCCCTCAGAATGGGCGAAAATCGTTGCAGACGAATCAATGGACAGAGGTTTAATCTCCAATATATATAAACAGCTCATGCAGCTTAATATTAAGAAAACAAACAACCCCAAAAAAATGGGCAGAAGATCTAAAGAGACGTTTCTTCAAAGGAGACACAGAGATGGCCAAGACGCACATGAAAAGCTGCTCAACAGCACTAATTATTAGAGAAATGCAAATCAAAACTACAATGAGGTATCACCTCACACCTGTTAGAATCGGCATCATCAGAAAATCTACAAACAACCAATTCTGGGGAGGGTGTGGACAAAAGGAGCCCTCTTCCACTATTGGTGGGAATGTAAATTGATACAGTCCCTATGGAGAACAGTATAGAGTTTCCTTAAAAAAATTAGAAATAGAATTACCATCTGATCCAGCAATCCCACTTCTGGGCATATACCCAGAGAAAACCGTATTTCAAAAAGGCACATTCACCACAATGTTCGTTGCAGCACTATTTACAATAGCCAGGTAATGGAAGCAACCTAAATGCCCACAGACAGATGAATGGATAAAGATGTGGTACATATATAAAATGGAATATTACTCGGCCATAAAAAGGAATGAAACTGGGTCATCTGTAGAGACATCGATGGATCGACAGACTGTCATACAGAATGAAGTAAGTCAGAAAGAGGAAAACAAATATTGTATATTAATGCATATATGTGGAGCCTAAAAATGGTACAGATGAACTGGTTTGCAGAAAAGAAATAGAGACACAGAGGTAGAGAACAAACGTATGGACACCAAGTGTGGGAAGCCATGGGGTGGTGGTGGTGGGATGAGTTGGGAGTTTGGGATTGACCTGTATACATGTATATGCATAAAATACATAACTAATAATAACGTGCTGTATAAAAAAATAAATAAAATTTCAAAATTTTAAAAAATAAAATTTAAAAATAAAACAGAAATAAGTTCTTCCCGTCACACAGATGTATTTATAGGAATGAATTATTTCCATGCTTATATCTATAAATACATAAAAGAGGAATAACATCTAACTTGAAACATAAAAGAAAAAAAAAAGTGAACCCACGAGTTATACAGAGGAAAACCCTATCACGGCACTTGCTCCAGTGGTAAACAATTCTGAAATTGGTCAGAGGTGGGGAACCATGTCCCATACAGCCAGCAACCCAACCCCCACGCAAGGAGCGTCCTCATTGCAAAGCTGGGGGACCGTGCCGAGGCATCTGTGAGTAAACGTGAGCTGAGCCCCAGGCCAGCTGCTGCTGAACTGTTCCCACCCTTTCCAGGTAAAACACCTGAATATGTACAAGGGCTTGAAAGCCTAGAGGAAGGACCGTGGAGCCACACCAGCGACAGCACGCAGGCCAACTTGGTGCCTGCAGGCCAGCCAGCGTGGTCCTGGACCCTGGCGCTCTTCCAGAAGCTTTCCATTGCCCTGCCTGAGATACCCCTCCTGTCCCGGCCCCCACTGCTTTTTTCCTTCCTCACCTCTGTCCGGAGAGAAATTCCAGCGGAAGGTATGGGTGACACATCCTCTTCTTTACAGGCGGCAGCCTGGCAACTCCTGCAGAAAGGCCAGCAGAACCCCACTCACACCGGGCCACCCACAAAGCTGTGGCCCCTCACTCCCTCCCACCAGCACAGCCCCGAGACTGCTGACGGGGCAGAGAATATGGAGTCAGGCTCAGCTTCAGGGGCTATTGCTGCCTGGAGCTCTGTTTATATTGACCTCAACGAGGCACACCTGGGGAGGGCGGGCCGGCAGGGTAAGGCTGCCCAGGTCAGCTAATCCACAACCCTCAGGGAATCACATTGTTGAAAATGGACCCCGCTAAGGCAGAAGAGAAGCCAAGGGAAAAAAGGACACAATGCCATTTGCAGCACCGTAGATGAGTCTAGAAGTAATCACGTGACTTGTAGTAAGTCAGAAAGTGAAAGACACATATCATATCATATCACTTATAGGTGTTACCTAAAAATGGATACCAGGGCAGATATTTCCACGGAGAAGGGCAATCACAGATTCATTAAACAAACTTATGGTTCACCAATGGAAAGGTGTGAGGATTGGTTTCATTACGATATCGGGGTTAACAGACATATACAAACACAGGTGACATATATAATCACCAAAGACCTACAGAATACCAAGAGAGGACTACTCAACATTCTGTCATAACGTACATGGGAAAAGGATCCCAAGAAGAACAGTCATCTGTATATGTGTAAAGGAACCACATCTTCCACACCTACAACAAGCCAAACATTGTAATCAAACTTGCTGTAATAAAAAATAAAAAAATTAAATTAAAAACACGAACAAGAAGTAGTGAGACAAACGTGAGGGGCTTTCTCCTGGCACATTCCATTCTAAACTCCAATCTAGAACACCACTTCCACTGAGGCTCTCTTGCCCTAGTAACCAGATTTGGTAAGGGTGAACTGCTGCCACCTTGTGGCCGTTTCACACAACAGCAGCTTTAATCCCAACGCTAATGGTCAGTTGATATTCAAAATCATTGCAGGCCTGTAAATGACACCTGCCCTGAAAACAAATCCTGGGGTCACATATCGACCAAAAAATTCAAAGGACGTCCATATTTCAAAACGACCGTTTCAAAAGGCATATTTTACGCACATTAGTGTTCTGCTTCTTTTCCTTTCTTTCCTTTTTTGTTAAAAAACACGGGAATGGAAAAAGGCATCCCTCAGAATGGGCGAAAATCGTTGCAGACGAATCAATGGACAGAGGTTTAATCTCCAATATATATAAACAGCTCATGCAGCTTAATATTAAGAAAACAAACAACCCCAAAAAAATGGGCAGAAGATCTAAAGAGACGTTTCTTCAAAGGAGACACAGAGATGGCCAAGACGCACATGAAAAGCTGCTCAACAGCACTAATTATTAGAGAAATGCAAATCAAAACTACAATGAGGTATCACCTCACACCTGTTAGAATCGGCATCATCAGAAAATCTACAAACAACCAATTCTGGGGAGGGTGTGGACAAAAGGAGCCCTCTTCCACTATTGGTGGGAATGTAAATTGATACAGTCCCTATGGAGAACAGTATGGAGTTTCCTTAAAAAAATTAGAAATAGAATTACCATCTGATCCAGCAATCCCACTTCTGGGCATATACCCAGAGAAAACCGTATTTCAAAAAGGCACATTCACCACAATGTTCGTTGCAGCACTATTTACAATAGCCAGGTAATGGAAGCAACCTAAATGCCCACAGACAGATGAATGGATAAAGATGTGGTACATATATAAAATGGAATATGACTCGGCCATAAAAAGGAATGAAACTGGGTCATCTGTAGAGACATCGATGGATCGAGAGACTGTTATACAGAATGAAGTAAGTCAGAAAGAGGAAAACAAATATTGTATATTAATGCATATATGTGGAGCCTAAAAACGGTACAGATGAACTGGTTTGCAGGGAAGAAATAGAGACACAGAGGTAGAGAACAAACGTATGGACACCAAGTGTGGGAAGCCATGGGGTGGTGGTGGTGGGATGAGTTGGGAGTTTGGGATTGACCTGTATACATGTATATGCATAAAATACATAACTAATAATAACGTGCTGTATAAAAAAATAAATAAAATTTCAAAATTTTAAAAAATAAAATTTAAAAATAAAACAGAAAAAAGTTCTTCCCGTCACACAGATGTATTCATAGGAATGAATTATTTCCATGCTTATATCTATAAATACATAAAAGAGGAATAACATCTAACTTGAAACATAAAAGAAAAAAAAAAGTGAACCCACGAGTTATACAGAGGAAAACCCTATCACGGCACTTGCTCCAGTGGTAAACAATTCTGAAATTGGTCAGAGGTGGGGAACCATGTCCCATACAGCCAGCAACCCAACCCCCACGCAAGGAGCGTCCTCATTGCAAAGCTGGGGGACCGTGCCGAGGCATCTGTGAGTAAACGTGAGCTGAGCCCCAGGCCAGCTGCTGCTGAACTGTTCCCACCCTTTCCAGGTAAAACACCTGAATATGTACAAGGGCTTGAAAGCCTAGAGGAAGGACCGTGGAGCCACACCAGCGACAGCACGCAGGCCAACTTGGTGCCTGCAGGCCAGCCAGCGTGGTCCTGGACCCTGGCGCTCTTCCAGAAGCTTTCCATTGCCCTGCCTGAGATACCCCTCCTGTCCCGGCCCCCACTGCTTTTTTCCTTCCTCACCTCTGTCCGGAGAGAAATTCCAGCGGAAGGTATGGGTGACACATCCTCTTCTTTACAGGCGGCAGCCTGGCAACTCCTGCAGAAAGGCCAGCAGAACCCCACTCACACCGGGCCACCCACAAAGCTGTGGCCCCTCACTCCCTCCCACCAGCACAGCCCCGAGACTGCTGACGGGGCAGAGAATATGGAGTCAGGCACAGCTTCAGGGGCTATTGCTGCCTGGAGCTCTGTTTATATTGACCTCAACGAGGCACACCTGGGGAGGGCGGGCCGGCAGGGTAAGGCTGCCCAGGTCAGCTAATCCACAACCCTCAGGGAATCACATTGTTGAAAATGGACCCCGCTAAGGCAGAAGAGAAGCCAAGGGAAAAAAGGACACAATGCCATTTGCAGCACCGTAGATGAGTCTAGAAGTAATCACGTGACTTGTAGTAAGTCAGAAAGTGAAAGACACATATCATATCATATCACTTATAGGTGTTACCTAAAAATGGATACCAGGGCAGATATTTCCACGGAGAAGGGCAATCACAGATTCATTAAACAAACTTATGGTTCACCAATGGAAAGGTGTGAGGATTGGTTTCATTACGATATCGGGGTTAACAGACATATACAAACACAGGTGACATATATAATCACCAAAGACCTACAGAATACCAAGAGAGGACTACTCAACATTCTGTCATAACGTACATGGGAAAAGGATCCCAAGAAGAACAGTCATCTGTATATGTGTAAAGGAACCACATCTTCCACACCTACAACAAGCCAAACATTGTAATCAAACTTGCTGTAATAAAAAATAAAAAAATTAAATTAAAAACACGAACAAGAAGTAGTGAGACAAACGTGAGGGGCTTTCTCCTGGCACATTCCATTCTAAACTCCAATCTAGAACACCACTTCCACTGAGGCTCTCTTGCCCTAGTAACCAGATTTGGTAAGGGTGAACTGCTGCCACCTTGTGGCCGTTTCACACAACAGCAGCTTTAATCCCAACGCTAATGGTCAGTTGATATTCAAAATCATTGCAGGCCTGTAAATGACACCTGCCCTGAAAACAAATCCTGGGGTCACATATCGACCAAAAAATTCAAAGGACGTCCATATTTCAAAACGACCGTTTCAAAAGGCATATTTTACGCACATTAGTGTTCTGCTTCTTTTCCTTTCTTTCCTTTTTTGTTAAAAAACACGGGAATGGAAAAAGGCATCCCTCAGAATGGGCGAAAATCGTTGCAGACGAATCAATGGACAGAGGTTTAATCTCCAATATATATAAACAGCTCATGCAGCTTAATATTAAGAAAACAAACAACCCAAAAAAAATGGGCAGAAGATCTAAAGAGACGTTTCTTCAAAGGAGACACAGAGATGGCCAAGACGCACATGAAAAGCTGCTCAACAGCACTAATTATTAGAGAAATGCAAATCAAAACTACAATGAGGTATCACCTCACACCTGTTAGAATCGGCATCATCAGAAAATCTACAAACAACCAATTCTGGGGAGGGTGTGGACAAAAGGAACCCTCTTCCACTATTGGTGGGAATGTAAATTGATACAGTCCCTATGGAGAACAGTATGGAGTTTCCTTAAAAAAATTAGAAATAGAATTACCATCTGATCCAGCAATCCCACTTCTGGGCATATACCCAGAGAAAACCGTATTTCAAAAAGGCACATTCACCACAATGTTCGTTGCAGCACTATTTACAATAGCCAGGTAATGGAAGCAACCTAAATGCCCACAGACAGATGAATGGATAAAGATGTGGTACATATATAAAATGGAATATGACTCGGCCATAAAAAGGAATGAAACTGGGTCATCTGTAGAGACAACGATGGATCGAGAGACTGTCATACAGAATGAAGTAAGTCAGAAAGAGGAAAACAAATATTGTATATTAATGCATATATGTGGAGCCTAAAAATGGTACAGATGAACTGGTTTGCAGGGAAGAAATAGAGACACAGAGGTAGAGAACAAACGTATGGACACCAAGTGTGGGAAGCCATGGGGTGGTGGTGGTGGGATGACTTGGGAGTTTGGGATTGACCTGTATACATGTATATGCATAAAATACATAACTAATAATAACGTGCTGTATAAAAAAATAAATAAAATTTCAAAATTTTAAAAAATAAAATTTAAAAATAAAACAGAAAAAAGTTCTTCCCATCACACAGATGTATTTATAGGAATGAATTATTTCCATGCTTATATCTATAAATACATAAAAGAGGAATAACATCTAACTTGAAACATAAAAGAAACAAAAAGTGAACCCACGAGTTATACAGAGGAAAACCCTATCACGGCACTTGCTCCAGTGGTAAACAATTCTGAAATTGGTCAGAGGAGGGGAACCATCTCCCATACAGCCAGCAACCCAACCCCCACGCAAGGAGCGTCCTCACTGCAAAGCTGGGGGACCGTGCCGAGGCATCTGTGAGTAAACGTGAGCTGAGCCCCAGGCCAGCTGCTGCTGAACTGTTCCCACCCTTTCCAGGTAAAACACCTGAATATGTACAAGGGCTTGAAAGCCTAGAGGAAGGACCGTGGAGCCACACCAGCGACAGCACGCAGGCCAACTTGGTGCCTGCAGGCCAGCCAGCGTGGTCCTGGACCCTGGCGCTCTTCCAGAAGCTTTCCATTGCCCTGCCTGAGATACCCCTCCTGTCCCGGCCCCCACTGCTTTTTTCCTTCCTCACCTCTGTCCGGAGAGAAATTCCAGCGGAAGGTATGGGTGACACATCCTCTTCTTTACAGGCGGCAGCCTGGCAACTCCTGCAGAAAGGCCAGCAGAACCCCACTCACACCGGGCCACCCACAAAGCTGTGGCCCCTCACTCCCTCCCACCAGCACAGCCCCGAGACTGCTGACGGGGCAGAGAATATGGAGTCAGGCACAGCTTCAGGGGCTATTGCTGCCTGGAGCTCTGTTTATATTGACCTCAACGAGGCACACCTGGGGAGGGCGGGCCGGCAGGGTAAGGCTGCCCAGGTCAGCTAATCCACAACCCTCAGGGAATCACATTGTTGAAAATGGACCCCGCTAAGGCAGAAGAGAAGCCAAGGGAAAAAAGGACACAATGCCATTTGCAGCACCGTAGATGAGTCTAGAAGTAATCACGTGACTTGTAGTAAGTCAGAAAGTGAAAGACACATATCATATCATATCACTTATAGGTGTTACCTAAAAATGGATACCAGGGCAGATATTTCCACGGAGAAGGGCAATCACAGATTCATTAAACAAACTTATGGTTCACCAATGGAAAGGTGTGAGGATTGGTTTCATTACGATATCGGGGTTAACAGACATATACAAACACAGGTGACATATATAATCACCAAAGACCTACAGAATACCAAGAGAGGACTACTCAACATTCTGTCATAACGTACATGGGAAAAGGATCCCAAGAAGAACAGTCATCTGTATATGTGTAAAGGAACCACATCTTCCACACCTACAACAAGCCAAACATTGTAATCAAACTTGCTGTAATAAAAAATAAAAAAATTAAATTAAAAACACGAACAAGAAGTAGTGAGACAAACGTGAGGGGCTTTCTCCTGGCACATTCCATTCTAAACTCCTATCTAGAACACCACTTCCACTGAGGCTCTCTTGCCCTAGTAACCAGATTTGGTAAGGGTGAACTGCTGCCACCTTGTGGCCGTTTCACACAACAGCAGCTTTAATCCCAACGCTAATGGTCAGTTGATATTCAAAATCATTGCAGGCCTGTAAATGACACCTGCCCTGAAAACAAATCCTGGGGTCACATATCGACCAAAAAATTCAAAGGACGTCCATATTTCAAAACGACCGTTTCAAAAGGCATATTTTACGCACATTAGTGTTCTGCTTCTTTTCCTTTCTTTCCTTTTTTGTTAAAAAACACGGGAATGGAAAAAGGCATCCCTCAGAATGGGCGAAAATCGTTGCAGACGAATCAATGGACAGAGGTTTAATCTCCAATATATATAAACAGCTCATGCAGCTTAATATTAAGAAAACAAACAACCCAAAAAAAATGGGCAGAAGATCTAAAGAGACGTTTCTTCAAAGGAGACACAGAGATGGCCAAGACGCACATGAAAAGCTGCTCAACAGCACTAATTATTAGAGAAATGCAAATCAAAACTACAATGAGGTATCACCTCACACCTGTTAGAATCGGCATCATCAGAAAATCTACAAACAACCAATTCTGGGGAGGGTGTGGACAAAAGGAACCCTCTTCCACTATTGGTGGGAATGTAAATTGATACAGTCCCTATGGAGAACAGTATGGAGTTTCCTTAAAAAAACTAGAAATAGAATTACCATCTGATCCAGCAATCCCACTTCTGGGAATATACCCAGAGAAATCCGTATTTCAAAAAGGCACCTTCACCACAATGTTCGTTGCAGCACTATTTACAATAGCCAGGTAATGGAAGCAACCTAAATGCCCACAGACAGATGAATGGATAAAGATGTGGTACATATATAAAATGGAATATGACTCGGCCATAAAAAGGAATGAAACTGGGTCATCTGTAGAGACATCGATGGATCGAGAGACTGTCATACAGAATGAAGTAAGTCAGAAAGAGGAAAACAAATATTGTATATTAATGCATATATGTGGAGCCTAAAAACGGTACAGATGAATTGGTTTGCAGGGAAGAAATAGAGACACAGAGGTAGAGAACAAACGTATGGACACCAAGTGTGGGAAGCCATGGGGTGGTGGTGGTGGGATGAGTTGGGAGTTTGGGATTGACCTGTATACATGTATATGCATAAAATACATAACTAATAATAACGTGCTGTATAAAAAAATAAATAAAATTTCAAAATTTTAAAAAATAAAATTTAAAAATAAAACAGAAAAAAGTTCTTCCCGTCACACAGATGTATTTATAGGAATGAATTATTTCCATGCTTATATCTATAAATACATAAAAGAGGAATAACATCTAACTTGAAACATAAAAGAAAAAAAAAAGTGAACCCACGAGTTATACAGAGGAAAACCCTATCACGGCACTTGCTCCAGTGGTAAACAATTCTGAAATTGGTCAGAGGTGGGGAACCATGTCCCATACAGCCAGCAACCCAACCCCCACGCAAGGAGCGTCCTCATTGCAAAGCTGGGGGACCGTGCCGAGGCATCTGTGAGTAAACGTGAGCTGAGCCCCAGGCCAGCTGCTGCTGAACTGTTCCCACCCTTTCCAGGTAAAACACCTGAATATGTACAAGGGCTTGAAAGCCTAGAGGAAGGACCGTGGAGCCACACCAGCGACAGCACGCAGGCCAACTTGGTGCCTGCAGGCCAGCCAGCGTGGTCCTGGACCCTGGCGCTCTTCCAGAAGCTTTCCATTGCCCTGCCTGAGATACCCCTCCTGTCCCGGCCCCCACTGCTTTTTTCCTTCCTCACCTCTGTCCGGAGAGAAATTCCAGCGGAAGGTATGGGTGACACATCCTCTTCTTTACAGGCGGCAGCCTGGCAACTCCTGCAGAAAGGCCAGCAGAACCCCACTCACACCGGGCCACCCACAAAGCTGTGGCCCCTCACTCCCTCCCACCAGCACAGCCCCGAGACTGCTGACGGGGCAGAGAATATGGAGTCAGGCACAGCTTCAGGGGCTATTGCTGCCTGGAGCTCTGTTTATATTGACCTCAACGAGGCACACCTGGGGAGGGCGGGCCGGCAGGGTAAGGCTGCCCAGGTCAGCTAATCCACAACCCTCAGGGAATCACATTGTTGAAAATGGACCCCGCTAAGGCAGAAGAGAAGCCAAGGGAAAAAAGGACACAATGCCATTTGCAGCACCGTAGATGAGTCTAGAAGTAATCATGTGACTTGTAGTAAGTCAGAAAGTGAAAGACACATATCATATCATATCACTTATAGGTGTTACCTAAAAATGGATACCAGGGCAGATATTTCCACGGAGAAGGGCAATCACAGATTCATTAAACAAACTTATGGTTCACCAATGGAAAGGTGTGAGGATTGGTTTCATTACGATATCGGGGTTAACAGACATATACAAACACAGGTGACATATATAATCACCAAAGACCTACAGAATACCAAGAGAGGACTACTCAACATTCTGTCATAACGTACATGGGAAAAGGATCCCAAGAAGAACAGTCATCTGTATATGTGTAAAGGAACCACATCTTCCACACCTACAACAAGCCAAACATTGTAATCAAACTTGCTGTAATAAAAAATAAAAAAATTAAATTAAAAACACGAACAAGAAGTAGTGAGACAAACGTGAGGGGCTTTCTCCTGGCACATTCCATTCTAAACTCCAATCTAGAACACCACTTCCACTGAGGCTCTCTTGCCCTAGTAACCAGATTTGGTAAGGGTGAACTGCTGCCACCTTGTGGCCGTTTCACACAACAGCAGCTTTAATCCCAAAGCTAATGGTCAGTTGATATTCAAAATCATTGCAGGCCTGTAAATGACACCTGCCCTGAAAACAAATCCTGGGGTCACATATCGACCAAAAAATTCAAAGGACGTCCATATTTCAAAACGACCGTTTCAAAAGGCATATTTTACGCACATTAGTGTTCTGCTTCTTTTCCTTTCTTTCCTTTTTTGTTAAAAAACACGGGAATGGAAAAAGGCATCCCTCAGAATGGGCGAAAATCGTTGCAGACGAATCAATGGACAGAGGTTTAATCTCCAATATATATAAACAGCTCATGCAGCTTAATATTAAAAAAACAAACAACCCAAAAAAAATGGGCAGAAGATCTAAAGAGACGTTTCTTCAAAGGAGACACAGAGATGGCCAAGACGCACATGAAAAGCTGCTCAACAGCACTAATTATTAGAGAAATGCAAATCAAAACTACAATGAGGTATCACCTCACACCTGTTAGAATCGGCATCATCAGAAAATCTACAAACAACCAATTCTGGGGAGGGTGTGGACAAAAGGAGCCCTCTTCCACTATTGGTGGGAATGTAAATTGATACAGTCCCTATGGAGAACAGTATGGAGTTTCCTTAAAAAAATTAGAAATAGAATTACCATCTGATCCAGCAATCCCACTTCTGGGCATATACCCAGAGAAAACCGTATTTCAAAAAGGCACATTCACCACAATGTTCGTTGCAGCACTATTTACAATAGCCAGGTAATGGAAGCAACCTAAATGCCCACAGACAGATGAATGGATAAAGATGTGGTACATATATAAAATGGAATATGACTCGGCCATAAAAAGGAATGAAACTGGGTCATCTGTAGAGACATCGATGGATCGAGAGACTGTCATACAGAATGAAGTAAGTCAGAAAGAGGAAAACAAATATTGTATATTAATGCATATATGTGGAGCCTAAAAATGGTACAGATGAACTGGTTTGCAGGGAAGAAATAGAGACACAGAGGTAGAGAACAAACGTATGGACACCAAGTGTGGGAAGCCATGGGGTGGTGGTGGTGGGATGAGTTGGGAGTTTGGGATTGACCTGTATACATGTATATGCATAAAATACATAACTAATAATAACGTGCTGTATAAAAAAATAAATAAAATTTCAAAATTTTAAAAAATAAAATTTAAAAATAAAACAGAAAAAAGTTCTTCCCGTCACACAGATGTATTTATAGGAATGAATTATTTCCATGCTTATATCTATAAATACATAAAAGAAGAATAACATCTAACTTGAAACATAAAAGAAAAAAAAAGTGAACCCACGAGTTATACAGAGGAAAACCCTATCACGGCACTTGCTCCAGTGGTAAACAATTCTGAAATTGGTCAGAGGTGGGGAACCATCTCCCATACAGCCAGCAACCCAACCCCCACGCAAGGAGCGTCCTCATTGCAAAGCTGGGGGACCGTGCCGAGGCATCTGTGAGTAAACGTGAGCTGAGCCCCAGGCCAGCTGCTGCTGAACTGTTCCCACCCTTTCCAGGTAAAACACCTGAATATGTACAAGGGCTTGAAAGCCTAGAGGAAGGACCGTGGAGCCACACCAGCGACAGCACGCAGGCCAACTTGGTGCCTGCAGGCCAGCCAGCGTGGTCCTGGACCCTGGCGCTCTTCCAGAAGCTTTCCATTGCCCTGCCTGAGATACCCCTCCTGTCCCGGCCCCCACTGCTTTTTTCCTTCCTCACCTCTGTCCGGAGAGAAATTCCAGCGGAAGGTATGGGTGACACATCCTCTTCTTTACAGGCGGCAGCCTGGCAACTCCTGCAGAAAGGCCAGCAGAACCCCACTCACACCGGGCCACCCACAAAGCTGTGGCCCCTCACTCCCTCCCACCAGCACAGCCCCGAGACTGCTGACGGGGCAGAGAATATGGAGTCAGGCACAGCTTCAGGGGCTATTGCTGCCTGGAGCTCTGTTTATATTGACCTCAACGAGGCACACCTGGGGAGGGCGGGCCGGCAGGGTAAGGCTGCCCAGGTCAGCTAATCCACAACCCTCAGGGAATCACATTGTTGAAAATGGACCCCGCTAAGGCAGAAGAGAAGCCAAGGGAAAAAAGGACACAATGCCATTTGCAGCACCGTAGATGAGTCTAGAAGTAATCACGTGACTTGTAGTAAGTCAGAAAGTGAAAGACACATATCATATCATATCACTTATAGGTGTTACCTAAAAATGGATACCAGGGCAGATATTTCCACGGAGAAGGGCAATCACAGATTCATTAAACAAACTTATGGTTCACCAATGGAAAGGTGTGAGGATTGGTTTCATTACGATATCGGGGTTAACAGACATATACAAACACAGGTGACATATATAATCACCAAAGACCTACAGAATACCAAGAGAGGACTACTCAACATTCTGTCATAACGTACATGGGAAAAGGATCCCAAGAAGAACAGTCATCTGTATATGTGTAAAGGAACCACATCTTCCACACCTACAACAAGCCAAACATTGTAATCAAACTTGCTGTAATAAAAAATAAAAAAATTAAATTAAAAACACGAACAAGAAGTAGTGAGACAAACGTGAGGGGCTTTCTCCTGGCACATTCCATTCTAAACTCCAATCTAGAACACCACTTCCACTGAGGCTCTCTTGCCCTAGTAACCAGATTTGGTAAGGGTGAACTGCTGCCACCTTGTGGCCGTTTCACACAACAGCAGCTTTAATCCCAACGCTAATGGTCAGTTGATATTCAAAATCATTGCAGGCCTGTAAATGACACCTGCCCTGAAAACAAATCCTGGGGTCACATATCGACCAAAAAATTCAAAGGACGTCCATATTTCAAAAGGACCGTTTCAAAAGGCATATTTTACGCACATTAGTGTTCTGCTTCTTTTCCTTTCTTTCCTTTTTTGTTAAAAAACACGGGAATGGAAAAAGGCATCCCTCAGAATGGGCGAAAATCGTTGCAGACGAATCAATGGACAGAGGTTTAATCTCCAATATATATAAACAGCTCATGCAGCTTAATATTAAAAAAACAAACAACCCAAAAAAATGGGCAGAAGATCTAAAGAGACGTTTCTTCAAAGGAGACACAGAGATGGCCAAGACGCACATGAAAAGCTGCTCAACAGCACTAATTATTAGAGAAATGCAAATCAAAACTACAATGAGGTATCACCTCACACCTGTTAGAATCGGCATCATCAGAAAATCTACAAACAACCAATTCTGGGGAGGGTGTGGACAAAAGGAGCCCTCTTCCACTATTGGTGGGAATGTAAATTGATACAGTCCCTATGGAGAACAGTATGGAGTTTCCTTAAAAAAATTAGAAATAGAATTACCATCTGATCCAGCAATCCCACTTCTGGGCATATACCCAGAGAAAACCGTATTTCAAAAAGGCACATTCACCACAATGTTCGTTGCAGCACTATTTACAATAGCCAGGTAATGGAAGCAACCTAAATGCCCACAGACAGATGAATGGATAAAGATGTGGTACATATATAAAATGGAATATGACTCGGCCATAAAAAGGAATGAAACTGGGTCATCTGTAGAGACATCGATGGATCGAGAGACTGTCATACAGAATGAAGTAAGTCAGAAAGAGGAAAACAAATATTGTATATTAATGCATATATGTGGAGCCTAAAAATGGTACAGATGAACTGGTTTGCAGGGAAGAAATAGAGACACAGAGGTAGAGAACAAACGTATGGACACCAAGTGTGGGAAGCCATGGGGTGGTGGTGGTGGGATGAGTTGGGAGTTTGGGATTGACCTGTATACATGTATATGCATAAAATACATAACTAATAATAACGTGCTGTATAAAAAAATAAATAAAATTTCAAAATTTTAAAAAATAAAATTTAAAAATAAAACAGAAAAAAGTTCTTCCCGTCACACAGATGTATTTATAGGAATGAATTATTTCCATGCTTATATCTATAAATACATAAAAGAGGAATAACATCTAACTTGAAACATAAAAGAAAAAAAAAGTGAACCCACGAGTTATACAGAGGAAAACCCTATCACAGCACTTGCTCCAGTGGTAAACAATTCTGAAATTGGTCAGAGGTGGGGAACCATCTCCCATACAGCCAGCAACCCAACCCCCACGCAAGGAGCGTCCTCATTGCAAAGCTGGGGGACCGTGCCGAGGCATCTGTGAGTAAACGTGAGCTGAGCCCCAGGCCAGCTGCTGCTGAACTGTTCCCACCCTTTCCAGGTAAAACACCTGAATATGTACAAGGGCTTGAAGGCCTAGAGGAAGGACCGTGGAGCCACACCAGCGACAGCACGCAGGCCAACTTGGTGCCTGCAGGCCAGCCAGCGTGGTCCTGGACCCTGGCGCTCTTCCAGAAGCTTTCCATTGCCCTGCCTGAGATACCCCTCCTGTCCCGGCCCCCACTGCTTTTTTCCTTCCTCACCTCTGTCCGGAGAGAAATTCCAGCGGAAGGTATGGGTGACACATCCTCTTCTTTACAGGCGGCAGCCTGGCAACTCCTGCAGAAAGGCCAGCAGAACCCCACTCACACCAGGCCACCCACAAAGCTGTGGCCCCTCACTCCCTCCCACCAGCACAGCCCCGAGACTGCTGACGGGGCAGAGAATATGGAGTCAGGCACAGCTTCAGGGGCTATTGCTGCCTGGAGCTCTGTTTATATTGACCTCAACGAGGCACACCTGGGGAGGGCGGGCCGGCAGGGTAAGGCTGCCCAGGTCAGCTAATCCACAACCCTCAGGGAATCACATTGTTGAAAATGGACCCCGCTAAGGCAGAAGAGAAGCCAAGGGAAAAAAGGACACAATGCCATTTGCAGCACCGTAGATGAGTCTAGAAGTAATCACGTGACTTGTAGTAAGTCAGAAAGTGAAAGACACATATCATATCATATCACTTATAGGTGTTACCTAAAAATGGATACCAGGGCAGATATTTCCACGGAGAAGGGCAATCACAGATTCATTAAACAAACTTATGGTTCACCAATGGAAAGGTGTGAGGATTGGTTTCATTACGATATCGGGGTTAACAGACATATACAAACACAGGTGACATATATAATCACCAAAGACCTACAGAATACCAAGAGAGGACTACTCAACATTCTGTCATAACGTACATGGGAAAAGGATCCCAAGAAGAACAGTCATCTGTATATGTGTAAAGGAACCACATCTTCCACACCTACAACAAGCCAAACATTGTAATCAAACTTGCTGTAATAAAAAATAAAAAAATTAAATTAAAAACACGAACAAGAAGTAGTGAGACAAACGTGAGGGGCTTTCTCCTGGCACATTCCATTCTAAACTCCAATCTAGAACACCACTTCCACTGAGGCTCTCTTGCCCTAGTAACCAGATTTGGTAAGGGTGAACTGCTGCCACCTTGTGGCCGTTTCACACAACAGCAGCTTTAATCCCAAAGCTAATGGTCAGTTGATATTCAAAATCATTGCAGGCCTGTAAATGACACCTGCCCTGAAAACAAATCCTGGGGTCACATATCGACCAAAAAATTCAAAGGACGTCCATATTTCAAAACCACCGTTTCAAAAGGCATATTTTACGCACATTAGTGTTCTGCTTCTTTTCCTTTCTTTCCTTTTTTGTTAAAAAACACGGGAATGGAAAAAGGCATCCCTCAGAATGGGCGAAAATCGTTGCAGACGAATCAATGGACAGAGGTTTAATCTCCAATATATATAAACAGCTCATTCAGCTTAATATTAATAAAACAAACAACCCAAAAAAATGGGCAGAAGATCTAAAGAGACGTTTCTTCAAAGGAGACACAGAGATGGCCAAGACGCACATGAAAAGCTGCTCAACAGCACTAATTATTAGAGAAATGCAAATCAAAACTACAATGAGGTATCACCTCACACCTGTTAGAATCGGCATCATCAGAAAATCTACAAACAACCAATTCTGGGGAGGGTGTGGACAAAAGGAACCCTCTTCCACTATTGGTGGGAATGTAAATTGATACAGTCCCTATGGAGAACATTATGGAGTTTCCTTAAAAAAATTAGAAATAGAATTACCATCTGATCCAGCAATCCCACTTCTGGGCATATACCCAGAGAAAACCGTATTTCAAAAAGGCACATTCACCACAATGTTCGTTGCAGCACTATTTACAATAGCCAGGTAATGGAAGCAACCTAAATGCCCACAGACAGATGAATGGATAAAGATGTGGTACATATATAAAATGGAATATGACTCGGCCATAAAAAGGAATGAAACTGGGTCATCTGTAGAGACATCGATGGATCGAGAGACTGTCATACAGAATGAAGTAAGTCAGAAAGAGGAAAACAAATATTGTATATTAATGCATATATGTGGAGCCTAAAAATGGTACAGATGAACTGGTTTGCAGGGAAGAAATAGAGACACAGAGGTAGAGAACAAACGTATGGACACCAAGTGTGGGAAGCCATGGGGTGGTGGTGGTGGGATGAGTTGGGAGTTTGGGATTGACCTGTATACATGTATATGCATAAAATACATAACTAATAATAACGTGCTGTATAAAAAAATAAATAAAATTTCAAAATTTTAAAAAATAAAATTTAAAAATAAAACAGAAAAAAGTTCTTCCCGTCACACAGATGTATTTATAGGAATGAATTAT
Source organism: Mesoplodon mirus (assembly GCF_964341445.2). Taxonomy (NCBI): domain Eukaryota; kingdom Metazoa; phylum Chordata; class Mammalia; order Artiodactyla; family Ziphiidae; genus Mesoplodon; species Mesoplodon mirus. Next base: position 673,560 of record NW_028295622.1, on the reverse strand, counting down.
TTCCATGCTTATATCTATAAATACATAAAAGAGGAATAACATCTAACTTGAAACATAAAAGAAAAAAAAAGTGAACCCACGAGTTATACAGAGGAAAACCCTATCACGGCACTTGCTCCAGTGGTAAACAATTCTGAAATTGGTCAGAGGTGGGGAACCATCTCCCATACAGCCAGCAACCCAACCCCCACGCAAGGAGCGTCCTCATTGCAAAGCTGGGGGACCGTGCCGAGGCATCTGTGAGTAAACGTGAGCTGAGCCCCAGGCCAGCTGCTGCTGAACTGTTCCCACCCTTTCCAGGTAAAACACCTGAATATGTACAAGGGCTTGAAAGCCTAGAGGAAGGACCGTGGAGCCACACCAGCGACAGCACGCAGGCCAACTTGGTGCCTGCAGGCCAGCCAGCGTGGTCCTGGACCCTGGCGCTCTTCCAGAAGCTTTCCATTGCCCTGCCTGAGATACCCCTCCTGTCCCGGCCCCCACTGCTTTTTTCCTTCCTCACCTCTGTCCGGAGAGAAATTCCAGCGGAAGGTATGGGTGACACATCCTCTTCTTTACAGGCGGCAGCCTGGCAACTCCTGCAGAAAGGCCAGCAGAACCCCACTCACACCGGGCCACCCACAAAGCTGAGGCCCCTCACTCCCTCCCACCAGCACAGCCCCGAGACTGCTGACGGGGCAGAGAATATGGAGTCAGGCACAGCTTCAGGGGCTATTGCTGCCTGGAGCTCTGTTTATATTGACCTCAACGAGGCACACCTGGGGAGGGCGGGCCGGCAGGGTAAGGCTGCCCAGGTCAGCTAATCCACAACCCTCAGGGAATCACATTGTTGAAAATGGACCCCGCTAAGGCAGAAGAGAAGCCAAGGGAAAAAAGGACACAATGCCATTTGCAGCACCGTAGATGAGTCTAGAAGTAATCACGTGACTTGTAGTAAGTCAGAAAGTGAAAGACACATATCATATCATATCACTTATAGGTGTTACCTAAAAATGGATACCAGGGCAGATATTTCCACGGAGAAGGGCAATCACAGATTCATTAAACAAACTTATGGTTCACCAATGGAAAGGTGTGAGGATTGGTTTCATTACGATATCGGGGTTAACAGACATATACAAACACAGGTGACATATATAATCACCAAAGACCTACAGAATACCAAGAGAGAACTACTCAACATTCTGTCATAACGTACATGGGAAAAGGATCCCAAGAAGAACAGTCATCTGTATATGTGTAAAAGAACCACATCTTCCACACCTACAACAAGCCAAACATTGTAATCAAACTTGCTGTAATAAAAAATAAAAAAATTAAATTAAAAACACGAACAAGAAGTAGTGAGACAAACGTGAGGGGCTTTCTCCTGGCACATTCCATTCTAAACTCCAATCTAGAACACCACTTCCACTGAGGCTCTCTTGCCCTAGTAACCAGATTTGGTAAGGGTGAACTGCTGCCACCTTGTGGCCGTTTCACACAACAGCAGCTTTAATCCCAACGCTAATGGTCAGTTGATATTCAAAATCATTGCAGGCCTGTAAATGACACCTGCCCTGAAAACAAATCCTGGGGTCACATATCGACCAAAAAATTCAAAGGACGTCCATATTTCAAAATGACCGTTTCAAAAGGCATATTTTACGCACATTAGTGTTCTGCTTCTTTTCCTTTCTTTCCTTTTTTGTTAAAAAACACGGGAATGGAAAAAGGCATCCCTCAGAATGGGCGAAAATCGTTGCAGACGAATCAATGGACAGAGGTTAAATCTCCAATATATATAAACAGCTCATGCAGCTTAATATTAAAAAAAACAAACAACCCAAAAAAAATGGGCAGAAGATCTAAAGAGACGTTTCTTCAAAGGAGACACAGAGATGGCCAAGACGCACATGAAAAGCTGCTCAACAGCACTAATTATTAGAGAAATGCAAATCAAAACTACAATGAGGTATCACCTCACACCTGTTAGAATCGGCATCATCAGAAAATCTACAAACAACCAATTCTGGGGAGGGTGTGGACAAAAGGAGCCCTCTTCCACTATTGGTGGGAATGTAAATTGATACAGTCACTATGGAGAACAGTATGGAGATTCCTTAAAAAAACTAGAAATAGAATTACCATCTGATCCAGCAATCCCACTTCTGGGCATATACCCAGAGAAAACCGTATTTCAAAAAGGCACATTCACCACAATGTTCGTTGCAGCACTATTTACAATAGCCAGGTAATGGAAGCAACCTAAATGCCCACAGACAGATGAATGGATAAAGATGTGGTACATATATAAAATGGAATATGACTCGGCCATAAAAAGGAATGAAACTGGGTCATCTGTAGAGACATCGATGGATCGAGAGACTGTCATACAGAATGAAGTAAGTCAGAAAGAGGAAAACAAATATTGTATATTAATGCATATATGTGGAGCCTAAAAATCGTACAGATGAACTGGTTTGCAGGGAAGAAATAGAGACACAGAGGTAGAGAACAAACGTATGGACACCAAGTGTGGGAAGCCATGGGGTGGTGGTGGTGGGATGAGTTGGGAGTTTGGGATTGACCTGTATACATGTATATGCATAAAATACATAACTAATAATAACGTGCTGTATAAAAAAATAAATAAAATTTCAAAATTTTAAAAAATAAAATTTAAAAATAAAACAGAAAAAAGTTCTTCCCGTCACACAGATGTATTTATAGGAATGAATTATTTCCATGCTTATATCTATAAATACATAAAAGAGGAATAACATCTAACTTGAAACATAAAAGAAAAAAAAAGTGAACCCACGAGTTATACAGAGGAAAACCCTATCACGGCACTTGCTCCAGTGGTAAACAATTCTGAAATTGGTCAGAGGTGGGGAACCATCTCCCATACAGCCAGCAACCCAACCCCCACGCAAGGAGCGTCCTCATTGCAAAGCTGGGGGACCGTGCCGAGGCATCTGTGAGTAAACGTGAGCTGAGCCCCAGGCCAGCTGCTGCTGAACTGTTCCCACCCTTTCCAGGTAAAACACCTGAATATGTACAAGGGCTTGAAAGCCTAGAGGAAGGACCGTGGAGCCACACCAGCGACAGCACGCAGGCCAACTTGGTGCCTGCAGGCCAGCCAGCGTGGTCCTGGACCCTGGCGCTCTTCCAGAAGCTTTCCATTGCCCTGCCTGAGATACCCCTCCTGTCCCGGCCCCCACTGCTTTTTTCCTTCCTCACCTCTGTCCGGAGAGAAATTCCAGCGGAAGGTATGGGTGACACATCCTCTTCTTTACAGGCGGCAGCCTGGCAACTCCTGCAGAAAGGCCAGCAGAACCCCACTCACACCGGGCCACCCACAAAGCTGTGGCCCCTCACTCCCTCCTCCCACCAGCACAGCCCCGAGACTGCTGACGGGGCAGAGAATATGGAGTCAGGCACAGCTTCAGGGGCTATTGCTGCCTGGAGCTCTGTTTATATTGACCTCAACGAGGCACACCTGGGGAGGGCGGGCCGGCAGGGTAAGGCTGCCCAGGTCAGCTAATCCACAACCCTCAGGGAATCACATTGTTGAAAATGGACCCCGCTAAGGCAGAAGAGAAGCCAAGGGAAAAAAGGACACAATGCCATTTGCAGCACCGTAGATGAGTCTAGAAGTAATCACGTGACTTGTAGTAAGTCAGAAAGTGAAAGACACATATCATATCATATCACTTATAGGTGTTACCTAAAAATGGATACCAGGGCAGATATTTCCACGGAGAAGGGCAATCACAGATTCATTAAACAAACTTATGGTTCACCAATGGAAAGGTGTGAGGATTGGTTTCATTACGATATCGGGGTTAACAGACATATACAAACACAGGTGACATATATAATCACCAAAGACCTACAGAATACCAAGAGAGGACTACTCAACATTCTGTCATAACGTACATGGGAAAAGGATCCCAAGAAGAACAGTCATCTGTATATGTGTAAAGGAACCACATCTTCCACACCTACAACAAGCCAAACATTGTAATCAAACTTGCTGTAATAAAAAATAAAAAAATTAAATTAAAAACACGAACAAGAAGTAGTGAGACAAACGTGAGGGGCTTTCTCCTGGCACATTCCATTCTAAACTCCAATCTAGAACACCACTTCCACTGAGGCTCTCTTGCCCTAGTAACCAGATTTGGTAAGGGTGAACTGCTGCCACCTTGTGGCCGTTTCACACAACAGCAGCTTTAATCCCAAAGCTAATGGTCAGTTGATATTCAAAATCATTGCAGGCCTGTAAATGACACCTGCCCTGGAAACAAATCCTGGGGTCACATATCGACCAAAAATTTCAAAGGACGTCCATATTTCAAAACGACCGTTTCAAAAGGCATATTTTACGCACATTAGTGTTCTGCTTCTTTTCCTTTCTTTCCTTTTTTGTTAAAAAACACGGGAATGGAAAAAGGCATCCCTCAGAATGGGCGAAAATCGTTGCAGACGAATCAATGGACAGAGGTTTAATCTCCAATATATATAAACAGCTCATGCAGCTTAATATTAAAAAAACAAACAACCCAAAAAAAATGGGCAGAAGATGTAAAGAGACGTTTCTTCAAAGGAGACACAGAGATGGCCAAGACGCACATAAAAAGCTGCTCAACAGCACTAATTATTAGAGAAATGCAAATCAAAACTACAATGAGGTATCACCTCACACCTGTTAGAATCGGCATCATCAGAAAATCTACAAACAACCAATTCTGGGGAGGGTGTGGACAAAAGGAGCCCTCTTCCACTATTGGTGGGAATGTAAATTGATACAGTCACTATGGAGAACAGTATGGAGTTTCCTTAAAAAAACTAGAAATAGAATTACCATCTGATCCAGCAATCCCACTTCTGGGCATATACCCAGAGAAAACCGTATTTCAAAAAGGCACATTCACCACAATGTTCGTTGCAGCACTATTTACAATAGCCAGGTAATGGAAGCAACCTAAATGCCCACAGACAGATGAATGGATAAAGATGTGGTACATATATAAAATGGAATATGACTCGGCCATAAAAAGGAATGAAACTGGGTCATCTGTAGAGACATCGATGGATCGAGAGACTGTCATACAGAATGAAGTAAGTCAGAAAGAGGAAAACAAATATTGTATATTAATGCATATATGTGGAGCCTAAAAATGGTACAGATGAACTGGTTTGCAGGGAAGAAATAGAGACACAGAGGTAGAGAACAAACGTATGGACACCAAGTGTGGGAAGCCATGGGGTGGTGGTGGTGGGATGAGTTGGGAGTTTGGGATTGACCTGTATACATGTATATGCATAAAATACATAACTAATAATAACGTGCTGTATAAAAAAATAAATAAAATTTCAAAATTTTAAAAAATAAAATTTAAAAATAAAACAGAAAAAAGTTCTTCCCGTCACACAGATGTATTTATAGGAATGAATTATTTCCATGCTTATATCTATAAATACATAAAAGAGGAATAACATCTAACTTGAAACATAAAAGAAAAAAAAAGTGAACCCACGAGTTATACAGAGGAAAACCCTATCACGGCACTTGCTCCAGTGGTAAACAATTCTGAAATTGGTCAGAGGTGGGGAACCATCTCCCATACAGCCAGCAACCCAACCCCCACGCAAGGAGCGTCCTCATTGCAAAGCTGGGGGACCGTGCCGAGGCATCTGTGAGTAAACGTGAGCTGAGCCCCAGGCCAGCTGCTGCTGAACTGTTCCCACCCTTTCCAGGTAAAACACCTGAATATGTACAAGGGCTTGAAAGCCTAGAGGAAGGACCGTGGAGCCACACCAGCGACAGCACGCAGGCCAACTTGGTGCCTGCAGGCCAGCCAGCGTGGTCCTGGACCCTGGCGCTCTTCCAGAAGCTTTCCATTGCCCTGCCTGAGATACCCCTCCTGTCCCGGCCCCCACTGCTTTTTTCCTTCCTCACCTCTGTCCGGAGAGAAATTCCAGCGGAAGGTATGGGTGACACATCCTCTTCTTTACAGGCGGCAGCCTGGCAACTCCTGCAGAAAGGCCAGCAGAACCCCACTCACACCGGGCCACCCACAAAGCTGTGGCCCCTCACTCCCTCCTCCCACCAGCACAGCCCCGAGACTGCTGACGGGGCAGAGAATATGGAGTCAGGCACAGCTTCAGGGGCTATTGCTGCCTGGAGCTCTGTTTATATTGACCTCAACGAGGCACACCTGGGGAGGGCGGGCCGGCAGGGTAAGGCTGCCCAGGTCAGCTAATCCACAACCCTCAGGGAATCACATTGTTGAAAATGGACCCCGCTAAGGCAGAAGAGAAGCCAAGGGAAAAAAGGACACAATGCCATTTGCAGCACCGTAGATGAGTCTAGAAGTAATCACGTGACTTGTAGTAAGTCAGAAAGTGAAAGACACATATCATATCATATCACTTATAGGTGTTACCTAAAAATGGATACCAGGGCAGATATTTCCACGGAGAAGGGCAATCACAGATTCATTAAACAAACTTATGGTTCACCAATGGAAAGGTGTGAGGATTGGTTTCATTACGATATCGGGGTTAACAGACATATACAAACACAGGTGACATATATAATCACCAAAGACCTACAGAATACCAAGAGAGGACTACTCAACATTCTGTCATAACGTACATGGGAAAAGGATCCCAAGAAGAACAGTCATCTGTATATGTGTAAAGGAACCACATCTTCCACACCTACAACAAGCCAAACATTGTAATCAAACTTGCTGTAATAAAAAATAAAAAAATTAAATTAAAAACACGAACAAGAAGTAGTGAGACAAACGTGAGGGGCTTTCTCCTGGCACATTCCATTCTAAACTCCAATCTAGAACACCACTTCCACTGAGGCTCTCTTGCCCTAGTAACCAGATTTGGTAAGGGTGAACTGCTGCCACCTTGTGGCCGTTTCACACAACAGCAGCTTTAATCCCAAAGCTAATGGTCAGTTGATATTCAAAATCATTGCAGGCCTGTAAATGACACCTGCCCTGAAAACAAATCCTGGGGTCACATATCGACCAAAAAATTCAAAGGACGTCCATATTTCAAAACGACCGTTTCAAAAGGCATATTTTACGCACATTAGTGTTCTGCTTCTTTTCCTTTCTTTCCTTTTTTGTTAAAAAACACGGGAATGGAAAAAGGCATCCCTCAGAATGGGCGAAAATCGTTGCAGACGAATCAATGGACAGAGGTTTAATCTCCAATATATATAAACAGCTCATGCAGCTTAATATTAAAAAAACAAACAACCCAAAAAAAATGGGCAGAAGATCTAAAGAGACGTTTCTTCAAAGGAGACACAGAGATGGCCAAGACGCACATGAAAAGCTGCTCAACAGCACTAATTATTAGAGAAATGCAAATCAAAACTACAATGAGGTATCACCTCACACCTGTTAGAATCGGCATCATCAGAAAATCTACAAACAACCAATTCTGGGGAGGGTGTGGACAAAAGGAGCCCTCTTCCACTATTGGTGGGAATGTAAATTGATACAGTCCCTATGGAGAACAGTATGGAGTTTCCTTAAAAAAATTAGAAATAGAATTACCATCTGATCCAGCAATCCCACTTCTGGGCATATACCCAGAGAAAACCGTATTTCAAAAAGGCACATTCACCACAATGTTCGTTGCAGCACTATTTACAATAGCCAGGTAATGGAAGCAACCTAAATGCCCACAGACAGATGAATGGATAAAGATGTGGTACATATATAAAATGGAATATGACTCGGCCATAAAAAGGAATGAAACTGCGTCATCTGTAGAGACATCGATGGATCGAGAGACTGTCATACAGAATGAAGTAAGTGAGAAAGAGGAAAACAAATATTGTATATTAATGCATATATGTGGAGCCTAAAAATGGTACAGATGAACTGGTTTGCAGGGAAGAAATAGAGACACAGAGGTAGAGAACAAACGTATGGACACCAAGTGTGGGAAGCCATGGGGTGGTGGTGGTGGGATGAGTTGGGAGTTTGGGATTGACCTGTATACATGTATATGCATAAAATACATAACTAATAATAACGTGCTGTATAAAAAAATAAATAAAATTTCAAAATTTTAAAAAATAAAATTTAAAAATAAAACAGAAAAAAGTTCTTCCCGTCACACAGATGTATTTATAGGAATGAATTATTTCCATGCTTATATCTATAAATACATAAAAGAGGAATAACATCTAACTTGAAACATAAAAGAAAAAAAAAAGTGAACCCACGAGTTATACAGAGGAAAAGCCTATCACGGCACTTGCTCCAGTGGTAAACAATTCTGAAATTGGTCAGAGGTGGGGAACCATCTCCCATACAGCCAGCAACCCAACCCCCACACAAGGAGCGTCCTCATTGCAAAGCTGGGGGACCGTGCCGAGGCATCTGTGAGTAAACGTGAGCTGAGCCCCAGGCCAGCTGCTGCTGAACTGTTCCCACCCTTTCCAGGTAAAACACCTGAATATGTACAAGGGCTTGAAAGCCTAGAGGTAGGACCGTGGAGCCACACCAGCGACAGCACGCAGACCAACTTGGTGCCTGCAGGCCAGCCAGCGTGGTCCTGGACCCTGGCGCTCTTCCAGAAGCTTTCCATTGCCCTGCCTGAGATACCCCTCCTGTCCCGGCCCCCACTGCTTTTTTCCTTCCTCACCTCTGTCCGGAGAGAAATTCCAGCGGAAGGTATGGGTGACACATCCTCTTCTTTACAGGCGGCAGCCTGGCAACTCCTGCAGAAAGGCCAGCAGAACCCCACTCACACCGGGCCACCCACAAAGCTGTGGCCCCTCACTCCCTCCTCCCACCAGCACAGCCCCGAGACTGCTGACGGGGCAGAGAATATGGAGTCAGGCACAGCTTCAGGGGCTATTGCTGCCTGGAGCTCTGTTTATATTGACCTCAACGAGGCACACCTGGGGAGGGCGGGCCGGCAGGGTAAGGCTGCCCAGGTCAGCTAATCCACAACCCTCAGGGAATCACATTGTTGAAAATGGACCCCGCTAAGGCAGAAGAGAAGCCAAGGGAAAAAAGGACACAATGCCATTTGCAGCACCGTAGATGAGTCTAGAAGTAATTACGTGACTTGTAGTAAGTCAGAAAGTGAAAGACACATATCATATCATATCACTTATAGGTGTTACCTAAAAATGGATACCAGGGCAGATATTTCCACGGAGAAGGGCAATCACAGATTCATTAAACAAACTTATGGTTCACCAATGGAAAGGTGTGAGGATTGGTTTCATTACGATATCGGGGTTAACAGACATATACAAACACAGGTGACATATATAATCACCAAAGACCTACAGAATACCAAGAGAGGACTACTCAACATTCTGTCATAACGTACATGGGAAAAGGATCCCAAGAAGAACAGTCATCTGTATATGTGTAAAGGAACCACATCTTCCACACCTACAACAAGCCAAACATTGTAATCAAACTTGCTGTAATAAAAAATAAAAAAATTAAATTAAAAACACGAACAAGAAGTAGTGAGACAAACGTGAGGGGCTTTCTCCTGGCACATTCCATTCTAAACTCCAATCTAGAACACCACTTCCACTGAGGCTCTCTTGCCCTAGTAACCAGATTTGGTAAGGGTGAACTGCTGCCACCTTGTGGCCGTTTCACACAACAGCAGCTTTAATCCCAGCGCTAATGGTCAGTTGATATTCAAAATCATTGCAGGCCTGTAAATGACACCTGCCCTGAAAACAAATCCTGGGGTCACATATCGACCAAAAAATTCAAAGGACGTCCATATTTCAAAACGACCGTTTCAAAAGGCATATTTTACGCACATTAGTGTTCTGCTTCTTTTCCTTTCTTTCCTTTTTTGTTAAAAAACACGGGAATGGAAAAAGGCATCCCTCAGAATGGGCGAAAATCGTTGCAGACGAATCAATGGACAGAGGTTTAATCTCCAATATATATAAACAGCTCATGCAGCTTAATATTAAAAAAACAAACAACCCAAAAAAAATGGGCAGAAGATCTAAAGAGACGTTTCTTCAAAGGAGACACAGAGATGGCCAAGACGCACATGAAAAGCTGCTCAACAGCACTAATTATTAGAGAAATGCAAATCAAAACTACAATGAGGTATCACCTCACACCTGTTAGAATCGGCATCATCAGAAAATCTACAAACAACCAATTCTGGGGAGGGTGTGGACAAAAGGAGCCCTCTTCCACTATTGGTGGGAATGTAAATTGATACAGTCCCTATGGAGAACAGTATGGAGTTTCCTTAAAAAAATTAGAAATAGAATTACCATCTGATCCAGCAATCCCACTTCTGGGCATATACCCAGAGAAAACCGTATTTCAAAAAGGCACATTCACCACAATGTTCGTTGCAGCACTATTTACAATAGCCAGGTAATGGAAGCAACCTAAATGCCCACAGACAGATGAATGGATAAAGATGTGGTACATATATAAAATGGAATATGACTCGGCCATAAAAAGGAATGAAACTGCGTCATCTGTAGAGACATCGATGGATCGAGAGACTGTCATACAGAATGAAGTAAGTGAGAAAGAGGAAAACAAATATTGTATATTAATGCATATATGTGGAGCCTAAAAATGGTACAGATGAACTGGTTTGCAGGGAAGAAATAGAGACACAGAGGTAGAGAACAAACGTATGGACACCAAGTGTGGGAAGCCATGGGGTGGTGGTGGTGGGATGAGTTGGGAGTTTGGGATTGACCTGTATACATGTATATGCATAAAATACATAACTAATAATAACGTGCTGTATAAAAAAATAAATAAAATTTCAAAATTTTAAAAAATAAAATTTAAAAATAAAACAGAAAAAAGTTCTTCCCGTCACACAGATGTATTTATAGGAATGAATTATTTCCATGCTTATATCTATAAATACATAAAAGAGGAATAACATCTAACTTGAAACATAAAAGAAAAAAAAAAGTGAACCCACGAGTTATACAGAGGAAAAGCCTATCACGGCACTTGCTCCAGTGGTAAACAATTCTGAAATTGGTCAGAGGTGGGGAACCATCTCCCATACAGCCAGCAACCCAACCCCCACACAAGGAGCGTCCTCATTGCAAAGCTGGGGGACCGTGCCGAGGCATCTGTGAGTAAACGTGAGCTGAGCCCCAGGCCAGCTGCTGCTGAACTGTTCCCACCCTTTCCAGGTAAAACACCTGAATATGTACAAGGGCTTGAAAGCCTAGAGGTAGGACCGTGGAGCCACACCAGCGACAGCACGCAGACCAACTTGGTGCCTGCAGGCCAGCCAGCGTGGTCCTGGACCCTGGCGCTCTTCCAGAAGCTTTCCATTGCCCTGCCTGAGATACCCCTCCTGTCCCGGCCCCCACTGCTTTTTTCCTTCCTCACCTCTGTCCGGAGAGAAATTCCAGCGGAAGGTATGGGTGACACATCCTCTTCTTTACAGGCGGCAGCCTGGCAACTCCTGCAGAAAGGCCAGCAGAACCCCACTCACACCGGGCCACCCACAAAGCTGTGGCCCCTCACTCCCTCCTCCCACCAGCACAGCCCCGAGACTGCTGACGGGGCAGAGAATATGGAGTCAGGCACAGCTTCAGGGGCTATTGCTGCCTGGAGCTCTGTTTATATTGACCTCAACGAGGCACACCTGGGGAGGGCGGGCCGGCAGGGTAAGGCTGCCCAGGTCAGCTAATCCACAACCCTCAGGGAATCACATTGTTGAAAATGGACCCCGCTAAGGCAGAAGAGAAGCCAAGGGAAAAAAGGACACAATGCCATTTGCAGCACCGTAGATGAGTCTAGAAGTAATCACGTGACTTGTAGTAAGTCAGAAAGTGAAAGACACATATCATATCATATCACTTATAGGTGTTACCTAAAAATGGATACCAGGGCAGATATTTCCACGGAGAAGGGCAATCACAGATTCATTAAACAAACTTATGGTTCACCAATGGAAAGGTGTGAGGATTGGTTTCATTACGATATCGGGGTTAACAGACATATACAAACACAGGTGACATATATAATCACCAAAGACCTACAGAATACCAAGAGAGGACTACTCAACATTCTGTCATAACGTACATGGGAAAAGGATCCCAAGAAGAACAGTCATCTGTATATGTGTAAAGGAACCACATCTTCCACACCTACAACAAGCCAAACATTGTAATCAAACTTGCTGTAATAAAAAATAAAAAAATTAAATTAAAAACACGAACAAGAAGTAGTGAGACAAACGTGAGGGGCTTTCTCCTGGCACATTCCATTCTAAACTCCAATCTAGAACACCACTTCCACTGAGGCTCTCTTGCCCTAGTAACCAGATTTGGTAAGGGTGAACTGCTGCCACCTTGTGGCCGTTTCACACAACAGCAGCTTTAATCCCAAAGCTAATGGTCAGTTGATATTCAAAATCATTGCAGGCCTGTAAATGACACCTGCCCTGAAAACAAACCCTGGGGTCACATATCGACCAAAAAATTCAAAGGACGTCCATATTTCAAAAGGACCGTTTCAAAAGGCATATTTTACGCACATTAGTGTTCTGCTTCTTTTCCTTTCTTTCCTTTTTTGTTAAAAAAACACGGGAATGGAAAAAGGCATCCCTCAGAATGGGCGAAAATCGTTGCAGACGAATCAATGGACAGAGGTTTAATCTCCAATATATATAAACAGCTCATGCAGCTTAATATTAAAAAAACAAACAACCCAAAAAAAATGGGCAGAAGATCTAAAGAGACGTTTCTTCAAAGGAGACACAGAGATGGCCAAGACGCACATGAAAAGCTGCTCAACAGCACTAATTATTAGAGAAATGCAAATCAAAACTACAATGAGGTATCACCTCACACCTGTTAGAATCGGCATCATCAGAAAATCTACAAACAACCAATTCTGGGGAGGGTGTGGACAAAAGGAACCCTCTTCCACTATTGGTGGGAATGTAAATTGATACAGTCCCTATGGAGAACAGTATGGAGTTTCCTTAAAAAAATTAGAAATAGAATTACCATCTGATCCAGCAATCCCACTTCTGGGCATATACCCAGAGAAAACCGTATTTCAAAAAGGCACATTCACCACAATGTTCGTTGCAGCACTATTTACAATAGCCAGGTAATGGAAGCAACCTAAATGCCCACAGACAGATGAATGGATAAAGATGTGGTACATATATAAAATGGAATATGACTCGGCCATAAAAAGGAATGAAACTGGGTCATCTGTAGAGACATCGATGGATCGAGAGACTGTCATACAGAATGAAGTAAGTCAGAAAGAGGAAAACAAATATTGTATATTAATGCATATATGTGGAGCCTAAAAATGGTACAGATGAACTGGTTTGCAGGGAAGAAATAGAGACACAGAGGTAGAGAACAAACGTATGGACACCAAGTGTGGGAAGCCATGGGGTGGTGGTGGTGGGATGAGTTGGGAGTTTGGGATTGACCTGTATACATGTATATGCATAAAATACATAACTAATAATAACGTGCTGTATAAAAAAATAAATAAAATTTCAAAATTTTAAAAAATAAAATTTAAAAATAAAACAGAAAAAAGTTCTTCCCGTCACACAGATGTATTTATAGGAATGAATTATTTCCATGCTTATATCTATAAATACATAAAAGAGGAATAACATCTAACTTGAAACATAAAAGAAAAAAAAAGTGAACCCACGAGTTATACAGAGGAAAACCCTATCACGGCACTTGCTCCAGTGGTAAACAATTCTGAAATTGGTCAGAGGTGGGGAACCATCTCCCATACAGCCAGCAACCCAACCCCCACGCAAGGAGCGTCCTCATTGCAAAGCTGGGGGACCGTGCCGAGGCATCTGTGAGTAAACGTGAGCTGAGCCCCAGGCCAGCTGCTGCTGAACTGTTCCCACCCTTTCCAGGTAAAACACCTGAATATGTACAAGGGCTTGAAAGCCTAGAGGAAGGACCGTGGAGCCACACCAGCGACAGCACGCAGGCCAAGTTGGTGCCTGCAGGCCAGCCAGCGTGGTCCTGGACCCTGGCGCTCTTCCAGAAGCTTTCCATTGCCCTGCCTGAGATACCCCTCCTGTCCCGGCCCCCACTGCTTTTTTCCTTCCTCACCTCTGTCCGGAGAGAAATTCCAGCGGAAGGTATGGGTGACACATCCTCTTCTTTACAGGCGGCAGCCTGGCAACTCCTGCAGAAAGGCCAGCGGAACCCCACTCACACCGGGCCACCCACAAAGCTGTGGCCCCTCACTCCCTCCTCCCACCAGCACAGCCCCGAGACTGCTGACGGGGCAGAGAATATGGAGTCAGGCACAGATTCAGGGGCTATTGCTGCCTGGAGCTCTGTTTATATTGACCTCAACGAGGCACACCTGGGGAGGGCGGGCCGGCAGGGTAAGGCTGCCCAGGTCAGCTAATCCACAACCCTCAGGGAATCACATTGTTGAAAATGGACCCCGCTAAGGCAGAAGAGAAGCCAAGGGAAAAAAGGACACAATGCCATTTGCAGCACCGTAGATGAGTCTAGAAGTAATTACGTGACTTGTAGTAAGTCAGAAAGTGAAAGACACATATCATATCATATCACTTATAGGTGTTACCTAAAAATGGATACCAGGGCAGATATTTCCACGGAGAAGGGCAATCACAGATTCATTAAACAAACTTATGGTTCACCAATGGAAAGGTGTGAGGATTGGTTTCATTACGATATCGGGGTTAACAGACATATACAAACACAGGTGACATATATAATCACCAAATACCTACAGAATACCAAGAGAGGACTACTCAACATTCTGTCATAACGTACATGGGAAAAGGATCCCAAGAAGAACAGTCATCTGTATATGTGTAAAGGAACCACATCTTCCACACCTACAACAAGCCAAACATTGTAATCAAACTTGCTGTAATAAAAAATAAAAAAATTAAATTAAAAACACGAACAAGAAGTAGTGAGACAAACGTGAGAGGCTTTCTCCTGGCACATTCCATTCTAAACTCCAATCTAGAACACCACTTCCACTGAGGCTCTCTTGCCCTAGTAACCAGATTTGGTAAGGGTGAACTGCTGACACCTTGTGGCCGTTTCACACAACAGCAGCTTTAATCCCAAAGCTAATGGTCAGTTGATATTCAAAATCATTGCAGGCCTGTAAATGACACCTGCCCTGAAAACAAATCCTGGGGTCACATATCGACCAAAAAATTCAAAGGACGTCCATATTTCAAAAGGACCGTATCAAAAGGCATATTTTACGTACATTAGTGTTCTGCTTCTTTTCCTTTCTTTCCTTTTTTGTTAAAAAACACGGGAATGGAAAAAGGCATCCCTCAGAATGGGCGAAAATCGTTGCAGACGAATCAATGGACAGAGGTGTAATCTCCAATATATATAAACAGCTCATGCAGCTTAATATTAAAAAAACAAACAACCCAAAAAAAATGGGCAGAAGATCTAAAGAGACGTTTCTTCAAAGGAGACACAGAGATGGCCAAGACGCACATGAAAAGCTGCTCAACAGCACTAATTATTAGAGAAATGCAAATCAAAACTACAATGAGGTATCACCTCACACCTGTTAGAATCGGCATCATCAGAAAATCTACAAACAACCAATTCTGGGGAGGGTGTGGACAAAAGGAGCCCTCTTCCACTATTGGTGGGAATGTAAATTGATACAGTCACTATGGAGAACAGTATGGAGTTTCCTTAAAAAAACTAGAAATAGAATTACCATCTGATCCAGCAATCCCACTTCTGGGCATATACCCAGAGAAAACCGTATTTCAAAAAGGCACATTCACCACAATGTTCGTTGCAGCACTATTTACAATAGCCAGGTAATGGAAGCAACCTAAATGCCCACCGACAGATGAATGGATAAAGATGTGGTACATATATAAAATGGAATATGACTCGGCCATAAAAAGGAATGAAACTGGGTCATCTGTAGAGACATCGATGGATCGAGAGACTGTCATACAGAATGAAGTAAGTCAGAAAGAGGAAAACAAATATTGTATATTAATGCATATATGTGGAGCCTAAAAATGGTACAGATGAACTGGTTTGCAGGGAAGAAATAGAGACACAGAGGTAGAGAACAAACGTATGGACACCAAGTGTGGGAAGCCATGGGGTGGTGGTGGTGGGATGAGTTGGGAGTTTGGGATTGACCTGTATACATGTATATGCATAAAATACATAACTAATAATAACGTGCTGTATAAAAAAATAAATAAAATTTCAAAATTTTAAAAAATAAAATTTAAAAATAAAACAGAAAAAAGTTCTTCCCGTCACACAGATGTATTTATAGGAATGAATTATTTCCATGCTTATATCTATAAATACATAAAAGAGGAATAACATCTAACTTGAAACATAAAAGAAAAAAAAAGTGAACCCACGAGTTATACAGAGGAAAACCCTATCACGGCACTTGCTCCAGTGGTAAACAATTCTGAAATTGGTCAGAGGTGGGGAACCATCTCCCATACAGCCAGCAACCCAACCCCCACGCAAGGAGCGTCCTCATTGCAAAGCTGGGGGACCGTGCCGAGGCATCTGTGAGTAAACGTGAGCTGAGCCCCAGGCCAGCTGCTGCTGAACTGTTCCCACCCTTTCCAGGTAAAACACCTGAATATGTACAAGGGCTTGAAAGCCTAGAGGAAGGACCGTGGAGCCACACCAGCGACAGCACACAGGCCAACTTGGTGCCTGCAGGCCAGCCAGCGTGGTCCTGGACCCTGGCGCTCTTCCAGAAGCTTTCCATTGCCCTGCCTGAGATACCCCTCCTGTCCCGGCCCCCACTGCTTTTTTCCTTCCTCACCTCTGTCCGGAGAGAAATTCCAGCGGAAGGTATGGGTGACACATCCTCTTCTTTACAGGCGGCAGCCTGGCAACTCCTGCAGAAAGGCCAGCAGAACCCCACTTACACCGGGCCACCCAAAAAGATGTGGCACCTCACTCCCTCCCACCAGCACAGCCCCGAGACTGCTGACGGGGCAGAGAATATGGAGTCAGGCACAGCTTCAGGGGCTATTGCTGCCTGGAGCTCTGTTTATATTGACCTCAACGAGGCACACCTGGGGAGGGCGGGCCGGCAGGGTAAGGCTGCCCAGGTCAGCTAATCCACAACCCTCAGGGAATCACATTGTTGAAAATGGACCCCGCTAAGGCAGAAGAGAAGCCAAGGGAAAAAAGTACACAATGCCATTTGCAACACCGTAGATGAGTCTAGAAGTAATCACGTGACTTGTAGTAAGTCAGAAAGTGAAAGACACATATCATATCATATCACTTATAGGTGTTACCTAAAAATGGATACCAGGGCAGATATTTCCACGGAGAAGGGCAATCACAGATTCATTAAACAAACTTATGGTTCACCAATGGAAAGGTGTGAGGATTGGTTTCATTACGATATCGGGGTTAACAGACATATACAAACACAGGTGACATATATAATCACCAAAGACCTACAGAATACCAAGAGAGGACTACTGAATATTCTGTCATAACGTACATGGGAAAAGGATCCCAAGAAGAACAGTCATCTGTATATGTGTAAAAGAACCACATCTTCCACACCTACAACAAGCCAAACATTGTAATCAAACTTGCTGTAATAAAAAATAAAAAAATTAAATTAAAAACACGAACAAGAAGTAGTGAGACAAACGTGAGGGGCTTTCTCCTGGCACATTCCATTCTAAACTCCAATCTAGAACACCACTTCCACTGAGGCTCTCTTGCCCTAGTAACCAGATTTGGTAAGGGTGAACTGCTGCCACCTTGTGGCCGTTTCACACAACAGCAGCTTTAATCCCAACGCTAATGGTCAGTTGATATTCAAAATCATTGCAGGCCTGTAAATGACACCTGCCCTGAAAACAAATCCTGGGGTCACATATCGACCAAAAATTTCAAAGGACGTCCATATTTCAAAACCACCGTTTCAAAAGGCATATTTTACGCACATTAGTGTTCTGCTTCTTTTCCTTTCTTTCCTTTTTTGTTAAAAAACACGGGAATGGAAAAAGGCATCCCTCAGAATGGGCGAAAATCGTTGCAGACGAATCAATGGACAGAGGTTTAATCTCCAATATATATAAACAGCTCATGCAGCTTAATATTAAAAAAACAAACAACCCAAAAAAAATGGGCAGAAGATCTAAAGAGACGTTTCTTCAAAGGAGACACAGAGATGGCCAAGACGCACATGAAAAGCTGCTCAACAGCACTAATTATTAGAGAAATGCAAATCAAAACTACAATGAGGTATCACCTCACACCTGTTAGAATCGGCATCATCAGAAAATCTACAAACAACCAATTCTGGGGAGGGTGTGGACAAAAGGAGCCCTCTTCCACTATTGGTGGGAATGTAAATTGATACAGTCACTATGGAGAACAGTATGGAGTTTCCTTAAAAAAACTAGAAATAGAATTACCATCTGATCCAGCAATCCCACTTCTGGGCATATACCCAGAGAAAACCGTATTTCAAAAAGGCACATTCACCACAATGTTCGTTGCAGCACTATTTACAATAGCCAGGTAATGGAAGCAACCTAAATGCCCACAGACAGATGAATGGATAAAGATGTGGTACATATATAAAATGGAATATGACTCGGCCATAAAAAGGAATGAAACTGGGTCATCTGTAGAGACATCGATGGATCGAGAGACTGTCATACAGAATGAAGTAAGTCAGAAAGAGGAAAACAAATATTGTATATTAATGCATATATGTGGAGCCTAAAAATGGTACAGATGAACTGGTTTGCAGGGAAGAAATAGAGACACAGAGGTAGAGAACAAACGTATGGACACCAAGTGTGGGAAGCCATGGGGTGGTGGTGGTGGGATGAGTTGGGAGTTTGGGATTGACCTGTATACATGTATATGCATAAAATACATAACTAATAATAACGTGCTGTATAAAAAAATAAATAAAATTTCAAAATTTTAAAAAATAAAATTTAAAAATAAAACAGAAAAAAGTTCTTCCCGTCACACAGATGTATTTATAGGAATGAATTATTTCCATGCTTATATCTATAAATACATAAAAGAGGAATAACATCTAACTTGAAACATAAAAGAAAAAAAAAGTGAACCCACGAGTTATACAGAGGAAAACCCTATCACGGCACTTGCTCCAGTGGTAAACAATTCTGAAATTGGTCAGAGGTGGGGAACCATCTCCCATACAGCCAGCAACCCAACCCCCACGCAAGGAGCGTCCTCATTGCAAAGCTGGGGGACCGTGCCGAGGCATCTGTGAGTAAACGTGAGCTGAGCCCCAGGCCAGCTGCTGCTGAACTGTTCCCACCCTTTCCAGGTAAAACACCTGAATATGTACAAGGGCTTGAAAGCCTAGAGGAAGGACCGTGGAGCCACACCAGCGACAGCACGCAGGCCAACTTGGTGCCTGCAGGCCAGCCAGCGTGGTCCTGGACCCTGGCGCTCTTCCAGAAGCTTTCCATTGCCCTGCCTGAGATACCCCTCCTGTCCCGGCCCCCACTGCTTTTTTCCTTCCTCACCTCTGTCCGGAGAGAAATTCCAGCGGAAGGTATGGGTGACACATCCTCTTCTTTACAGGCGGCACCATGGCAACTCCTGCAGAAAGGCCAGCAGAACCCCACTCACACCGGGCCACCCACAAAGCTGTGGCCCCTCACTCCCTCCTCCCACCAGCACAGCCCCGAGACTGCTGACGGGGCAGAGAATATGGAGTCAGGCACAGCTTCAGGGGCTATTGCTGCCTGGAGCTCTGTTTATATTGACCTCAACGAGGCACACCTGGGGAGGGCGGGCCGGCAGGGTAAGGCTGCCCAGGTCAGCTAATCCACAACCCTCAGGGAATCACATTGTTGAAAATGGACCCCGCTAAGGCAGAAGAGAAGCCAAGGGAAAAAAGGACACAATGCCATTTGCAGCACCGTAGATGAGTCTAGAAGTAATCACGTGACTTGTAGTAAGTCAGAAAGTGAAAGACACATATCATATCATATCACTTATAGGTGTTACCTAAAAATGGATACCAGGGCAGATATTTCCACGGAGAAGGGCAATCACAGATTCATTAAACAAACTTATGGTTCACCAATGGAAAGGTGTGAGGATTGGTTTCATTACGATATCGGGGTTAACAGACATATACAAACACAGGTGACATATATAATCACCAAAGACCTACAGAATACCAAGAGAGAACTACTCAACATTCTGTCATAACGTACATGGGAAAAGGATCCCAAGAAGAACAGTCATCTGTATATGTGTAAAGGAACCACATCTTCCACACCTACAACAAGCCAAACATTGTAATCAAACTTGCTGTAATAAAAAATAAAAAAATTAAATTAAAAACACGAACAAGAAGTAGTGAGACAAACGTGAGGGGCTTTCTCCTGGCACATTCCATTCTAAACTCCAATCTAGAACACCACTTCCACTGAGGCTCTCTTGCCCTAGTAACCAGATTTGGTAAGGGTGAACTGCTGCCACCTTGTGGCCGTTTCACACAACAGCAGCTTTAATCCCAACGCTAATGGTCAGTTGATATTCAAAATCATTGCAGGCCTGTAAATGACACCTGCCCTGAAAACAAATCCTGGGGTCACACATCGACCAAAAATTTCAAAGGACGTCCATATTTCAAAACCACCGTTTCAAAAGGCATATTTTACGCACATTAGTGTTCTGCTTCTTTTCCTTTCTTTCCTTTCTTGTTAAAAAACACGGGAATGGAAAAAGGCATCCCTCAGAATGGGCGAAAATCGTTGCAGACGAATCAATGGACAGAGGTTTAATCTCCAATATATATAAACAGCTCATGCAGCTTAATATTAAAAAAACAAACAACCCAAAAAAAATGGGCAGAAGATCTAAAGAGACGTTTCTTCAAAGGAGACACAGAGATGGCCAAGACGCACATGAAAAGCTGCTCAACAGCACTAATTATTAGAGAAATGCAAATCAAAACTACAATGAGGTATCACCTCACACCTGTTAGAATCGGCATCATCAGAAAATCTACAAACAACCAATTCTGGGGAGGGTGTGGACAAAAGGAGCCCTCTTCCACTATTGGTGGGAATGTAAATTGATACAGTCACTATGGAGAACAGTATGGAGTTTCCTTAAAAAACTAGAAATAGAATTACCATCTGATCCAGCAATCCCACTTCTGGGCATATACCCAGAGAAAACCGTATTTCAAAAAGGCACATTCACCACAATGTTCGTTGCAGCACTATTTACAATAGCCAGGTAATGGAAGCAACCTAAATGCCCACAGACAGATGAATGGATAAAGATGTGGTACATATATAAAATGGAATATGACTCGGCCATAAAAAGGAATGAAACTGGGTCATCTGTAGAGACATCGATGGATCGAGAGACTGTCATACAGAATGAAGTAAGTCAGAAAGAGGAAAACAAATATTGTATATTAATGCATATATGTGGAGCCTAAAAATGGTACAGATGAACTGGTTTGCAGGGAAGAAATAGAGACACAGAGGTAGAGAACAAACGTATGGACACCAAGTGTGGGAAGCCATGGGGTGGTGGTGGTGGGATGAGTTGGGAGTTTGGGATTGACCTGTATACATGTATATGCATAAAATACATAACTAATAATAACGTGCTGTATAAAAAATAAATAAAATTTCAAAATTTTAAAAAATAAAATTTAAAAATAAAACAGAAAAAAGTTCTTCCCGTCACACAGATGTATTTATAGGAATGAATTATTTCCATGCTTATATCTATAAATACATAAAAGAGGAATAACATCTAAATTGAAACATAAAAGAAAAAAAAGTGAACCCACGAGTTATACAGAGGAAAACCCTATCACGGCACTTGCTCCAGTGGTAAACAATTCTGAAATTGGTCAGAGGTGGGGAACCATCTCCCATACAGCCAGCAACCCAACCCCCACGCAAGGAGCGTCCTCATTGCAAAGCTGGGGGACCGTGCCGAGGCATCTGTGAGTAAACGTGAGCTGAGCCCCAGGCCAGCTGCTGCTGAACTGTTCCCACCCTTTCCAGGTAAAACACCTGAATATGTACAAGGGCTTGAAAGCCTAGAGGAAGGACCGTGGAGCCACACCAGCGACAGCACGCAGGCCAAGTTGGTGCCTGCAGGCCAGCCAGCCTGGTCCTGGACCCTGGCGCTCTTCCAGAAGCTTTCCATTGCCCTGCCTGAGATACCCCTCCTGTCCCGGCCCCCACTGCTTTTTTCCTTCCTCACCTCTGTCCGGAGAGAAATTCCAGCGGAAGGTATGGGTGACACATCCTCTTCTTTACAGGCGGCAGCCTGGCAACTCCTGCAGAAAGGCCAGCAGAACCCCACTCACACCGGGCCACCCACAAAGCTGTGGCCCCTCACTCCCTCCTCCCACCAGCACAGCCCCGAGACTGCTGACGGGGCAGAGAATATGGAGTCAGGCACAGCTTCAGGGGCTATTGCTGCCTGGAGCTCTGTTTATATTGACCTCAACAAGGCACACCTGGGGAGGGCGGGCCGGCAGGGTAAGGCTGCCCAGGTCAGCTAATCCACAACCCTCAGGGAATCACATTGTTGAAAATGGACCCCGCTAAGGCAGAAGAGAAGCCAAGGGAAAAAAGGACACAATGCCATTTGCAGCACCGTAAATGAGTCTAGAAGTAATCACGTGACTTGTAGTAAGTCAGAAAGTGAAAGACACATATCATATCATATCACTTATAGGTGTTACCTAAAAATGGATACCAGGGCAGATATTTCCACGGAGAAGGGCAATCACAGATTCATTAAACAAACTTATGGTTCACCAATGGAAAGGTGTGAGGATTGGTTTCATTACGATATCGGGGTTAACAGACATATACAAACACAGGTGACATATATAATCACCAAAGACCTACAGAATACCAAGAGAGGACTACTCAACATTCTGTCATAACGTACATGGGAAAAGGATCCCAAGAAGAACAGTCATCTGTATATGTGTAAAGGAACCACATCTTCCACACCTACAACAAGCCAAACATTGTAATCAAACTTGCTGTAATAAAAAATAAAAAAATTAAATTAAAAACACGAACAAGAAGTAGTGAGACAAACGTGAGGGGCTTTCTCCTGGCACATTCCATTCTAAACTCCAATCTAGAACACCACTTCCACTGAGGCTCTCTTGCCCTAGTAACCAGATTTGGTAAGGGTGAACTGCTGCCACCTTGTGGCCGTTTCACACAACAGCAGCTTTAATCCCAACGCTAATGGTCAGTTGATATTCAAAATCATTGCAGGCCTGTAAATGACACCTGCCCTGAAAACAAATCCTGGGGTCACATATCGACCAAAAACTTCAAAGGACGTCCATATTTCAAAACGACCGTTTCAAAAGGCATATTTTACGCACATTAGTGTTCTGCTTCTTTTCCTTTCTTTCCTTTTTTGTTAAAAAAACACGGGAATGGAAAAAGGCATCCCTCAGAATGGGCGAAAATCATTGCAGACGAATCAATGGACAGAGGTTTAATCTCCAATATATATAAACAGCTCATGCAGCTTAATATTAAAAAAACAAACAACCCAAAAAAAATGGGCAGAAGATCTAAAGAGAAGTTTCTTCAAAGGAGACACAGAGATGGCCAAGACGCACATGAAAAGCTGCTCAACAACACTAATTATTAGAGAAATGCAAATCAAAACTACAATGAGGTATCACCTCACACCTGTTAGAATCGGCATCATCAGAAAATCTACAAACAACCAATTCTGGGGAGGGTGTGGACAAAAGGAGCCCTCTTCCACTATTGGTGGGAATGTAAATTGATACAGGCCCTATGGAGAACAGTATGGAGTTTCCTTAAAAAAATTAGAAATAGAATTACCATCTGATCCAGCAATCCCACTTCTGGGCATATACCCAGAGAAAACCGTATTTCAAAAAGGCACATTCACCACAATGTTCGTTGCAGCACTATTTACAATAGCCAGGTAATGGAAGCAACCTAAATGCCCACAGACAGATGAATGGATAAAGATGTGGTACATATATAAAATGGAATATGACTCGGCCATAAAAAGGAATGAAACTGGGTCATCTGTAGAGACATCGATGGATCGAGAGACTGTCATACAGAATGAAGTAAGTCAGAAAGAGGAAAACAAATATTGTATATTAATGCATATATGTGGAGCCTAAAAATGGTACAGATGAACTGGTTTGCAGGGAAGAAATAGAGACACAGAGGTAGAGAACAAACGTATGGACACCAAGTGTGGGAAGCCATGGGGTGGTGGTGGTGGGATGAGTTGGGAGTTTGGGATTGACCTGTATACATGTATATGCATAAAATACATAACTAATAATAACGTGCTGTATAAAAAAATAAATAAAATTTCAAAATTTTAAAAAATAAAATTTAAAAATAAAACAGAAAAAAGTTCTTCCCGTCACACAGATGTATTTATAGGAATGAATTATTTCCATGCTTATATCTATAAATACATAAAAGAGGAATAACATCTAACTTGAAACATAAAAGAAAAAAAAAGTGAACCCACGAGTTATACAGAGGAAAACCCTATCACGGCACTTGCTCCAGTGGTAAACAATTCTGAAATTGGTCAGAGGTGGGGAACCATCTCCCATACAGCCAGCAACCCAACCCCCACGCAAGGAGCGTCCTTATTGCAAAGCTGGGGGACCGTGCCGAGGCATCTGTGAGTAAACGTGAGCTGAGCCCCAGGCCAGCTGCTGCTGAACTGTTCCCACCCTTTCCAGGTAAAACACCTGAATATGTACAAGGGCTTGAAAGCCTAGAGGAAGGACCGTGGAGCCACACCAGCGACAGCACGCAGGCCAACTTGGTGCCTGCAGGCCAGCCAGCGTGGTCCTGGACCCTGGCGCTCTTCCAGAAGCTTTCCATTGCCCTGCCTGAGATACCCCTCCTGTCCCGGCCCCCACTGCTTTTTTCCTTCCTCACCTCTGTCCGGAGAGAAATTCCAGCGGAAGGTATGGGTGACACATCCTCTTCTTTACAGGCGGCAGCCTGGCAACTCCTGCAGAAAGGCCAGCAGAACCCCACTCACACCGGGCCACCCACAAAGCTGTGGCCCCTCACTCCCTCCCACCAGCACAGCCCCGAGACTGCTGACGGGGCAGAGAATATGGAGTCAGGCACAGCTTCAGGGGCTATTGCTGCCTGGAGCTCTGTTTATATTGACCTCAACGAGGCACACCTGGGGAGGGCGGGCCGGCAGGGTAAGGCTGCCCAGGTCAGCTAATCCACAACCCTCAGGGAATCACATTGTTGAAAATGGACCCCGCTAAGGCAGAAGAGAAGCCAAGGGAAAAAAGGACACAATGCCATTTGCAGCACCGTAGATGAGTCTAGAAGTAATCACGTGACTTGTAGTAAGTCAGAAAGTGAAAGACACATATCATATCATATCACTTATAGGTGTTACCTAAAAATGGATACCAGGGCAGATATTTCCACGGAGAAGGGCAATCACAGATTCATTAAACAAACTTATGGTTCACCAATGGAAAGGTGTGAGGATTGGTTTCATTACGATATCGGGGTTAACAGACATATACAAACACAGGTGACATATATAATCACCAAAGACCTACAGAATACCAAGACAGGACTACTCAACATTCTGTCATAACGTACATGGGAAAAGGATCCCAAGAAGAACAGTCATCTGTATATGTGTAAAAGAACCACATCTTCCACACCTACAACAAGCCAAACATTGTAATCAAACTTGCTGTAATAAAAAATAAAAAAATTAAATTAAAAACACGAACAAGAAGTAGTGAGACAAACGTGAGGGGCTTTCTCCTGGCACATTCCATTCTAAACTCCAATCTAGAACACCACTTCCACTGAGGCTCTCTTGCCCTAGTAACCAGATTTGGTAAGGGTGAACTGCTGCCACCTTGTGGCCGTTTCACACAACAGCAGCTTTAATCCCAACGCTAATGGTCAGTTGATATTCAAAATCATTGCAGGCCTGTAAATGACACCTGCCCTGAAAACAAATCCTGGGGTCACATATCGACCAAAAATTTCAAAGGACGTCCATATTTCAAAACCACCGTTTCAAAAGGCATATTTTACGCACATTAGTGTTCTGCTTCTTTTCCTTTCTTTCCTTTTTTGTTAAAAAACACGGGAATGGAAAAAGGCATCCCTCAGAATGGGCGAAAATCGTTGCAGACGAATCAATGGACAGAGGTTTAATCTCCAATATATATAAACAGCTCATGCAGCTTAATATTAAAAAAACAAACAACCCAAAAAAAATGGGCGAAGATCTAAAGAGACGTTTCTTCAAAGGAGACACCGAGATGGCCAAGACGCACATGAAAAGCTGCTCAACAGCACTAATTATTAGAGAAATGCAAATCAAAACTACAATGAGGTATCACCTCACACCTGTTAGAATCGGCATCATCAGAAAATCTACAAACAACCAATTCTGGGGAGGGTGTGGACAAAAGGAGCCCTCTTCCACTATTGGTGGGAATGTAAATTGATACAGTCCCTATGGAGAACAGTATGGAGTTTCCTTAAAAAAATTAGAAATAGAATTACCATCTGATCCAGCAATCCCACTTCTGGGCATATACCCAGAGAAAACCGTATTTCAAAAAGGCACATTCACCACAATGTTCGTTGCAGCACTATTTACAATAGCCAGGTAATGGAAGCAACCTAAATGCCCACAGACAGATGAATGGATAAAGATGTGGTACATATATAAAATGGAATATTACTCGGCCATAAAAAGGAATGAAACTGGGTCATTTGCAGAGACATCGATGGATCGAGAGACTGTCATACAGAATGAAGTAAGTCAGAAAGAGGAAAACAAATATTGTATATTAATGCATATATGTGGAGCCTAAAAATGGTACAGATGAACAGGTTTGCAGGGAAGAAATAGAGACACAGAGGTAGAGAACAAACATATGGACACCAAGTGTGGGAAGCCATGGGGTGGTGGTGGTGGGATGAGTTGGGAGTTTGGGATTGACCTGTATACATGTATATGCATAAAATACATAACTAATAATAACGTGCTGTATAAAAAAATAAATAAAATTTCAAAATTTTAAAAAATAAAATTTAAAAATAAAACAGAAAAAATTCTTCCCGTCACACAGATGTATTTATAGGAATGAATTATTTCCATGCTTATATCTATAAATACATAAAAGAGGAATAACATCTAACTTGAAACATAAAAGAAAAAAAAAGTGAACCCACGAGTTATACAGAGGAAAACCCTATCATGGCACTTGCTCCAGTGGTAAACAATTCTGAAATTGGTCAGAGGTGGGGAACCATCTCCCATACAGCCAGCAACCCAACCCCCACAAAACTAGCGTCCTCATTGCAAAGCTGGGGGACCGTGCCGAGGCATCTGTGAGTAAACGTGAGCTGAGCCCCAGTCCAGCTGCTGCTGAACTGTTCCCACCCTTTCCAGGTAAAACACCTGAATATGTACAAGGGCTTGAAAGCCTAGAGGAAGGACCGTGGAGCCACACCAGCGACAGCACGCAGGCCAACTTGGTGCCTGCAGGCCAGCCAGCGTGGTCCTGGACCCTGGTGCTCTTCCCGAAGCTTTCCATTGCCCTGCCTGAGATACCCCTCCTGTCCCGGCCCCCACTGCTTTTTTCCTTCCTCACCTCTGTCCGGAGAGAAATTCCAGCGGAAGGTATGGGTGACACATCCTCTTCTTTACAGGCGGCACCATGGCAACTCCTGCAGAAAGGCCAGCAGAACCCCACTCACACCGGGCCACCCACAAAGCTGTGGCCCCTCACTCCCTCCTCCCACCAGCACAGCCCCGAGACTGCTGACGGGGCAGAGAATATGGAGTCAGGCACAGCTTCAGGGGCTATTGCTGCCTGGAGCTCTGTTTATATTGACCTCAACGAGGCACACCCGGGGAGGGCGGGCCGGCAGGGTAAGGCTGCCCAGGTCAGCTAATCCACAACCCTCAGGGAATCACATTGTTGAAAATGGACCCCGCTAAGGCAGAAGAGAAGCCAAGGGAAAAAAGGACACAATGCCATTTGCAGCACCGTAGATGAGTCTAGAAGTAATCACGTGACTTGTAGTAAGTCAGAAAGTGAAAGACACATATCATATCATATCACTTATAGGTGTTACCTAAAAATGGATACCAGGGCAGATATTTCCACGGAGAAGGGCAATCACAGATTCATTAAACAAACTTATGGTTCACCAATGGAAAGGTGTGAGGATTGGTTTCATTACGATATCGGGGTTAACAGACATATACAAACACAGGTGACATATATAATCACCAAAGACCTACAGAATACCAAGAGAGGACTACTCAACATTCTGTCATAACGTACATGGGAAAAGGATCCCAAGAAGAACAGTCATCTGTATATGTGTAAAAGAACCACACCTTCCACACCTACAACAAGCCAAACATTGTAATCAAAATGCTGTAATAAAAAATACAAAAATTAAATTAAAAACACGAACAAGAAGTAATGAGACAAACGTGAGGGGCTTTCTCCTGGTACATTCCATTCTAAACTCCAATCTAGAACACCACTTCCACTGAGGCTCTCTTGCCCTAGTAACCAGATTTGGTAAGGGTGAACTGCTGCCACCTTGTGGCCGTTTCACACAACAGCAGCTTTAATCCCAACGCTAATGGTCAGTTGATATTCAAAATCATTGCAGGCCTGTAAATGACACCTGCCCTGAAAACAAATCCTGGGGTCACATATCGACCAAAAAATTCAAAGGACGTCCATATTTCAAAACCACCGTTTCAAAAGGCATATTTTACGCACATTAGTGTTCTGCTTCTTTTCCTTTCTTTCCTTTTTTGTTAAAAAACACGGGAATGGAAAAAGGCATCCCTCAGAATGGGCGAAAATCGTTGCAGACGAATCAATGGACAGAGGTTTAATCTCCAATATATATAAACAGCTCATGCAGCTTAATATTAAAAAACAAACAACCCAAAAACATGGGCAGAAGATCTAAAGAGACGTTTCTTCAAAGGAGACACAGAGATGGCCAAGACGCACATGAAAAGCTGCTCAACAGCACTAATTATTAGAGAAATGCAAATCAAAACTACAATGAGGTATCACCTCACACCTGTTAGAATCGGCATCATCAGAAAATCTAAAAACAACCAATTCTGGGGAGGGTGTGGACAAAAGGAACCCTCTTCCACTATTGGTGGGAATGTAAATTGATACAGTCCCTATGGAGAACAGTATGGAGTTTCCTTAAAAAAATTAGAAATAGAATTACCATCTGATCAAGCAATCCCACTTCTGGGCATATACCCAGAGAAAACCGTATTTCAAAAAGGCACATTCACCACAATGTTCGTTGCAGCACTATTTACAATAGCCAGGTAATGGAAGCAACCTAAATGCCCACAGACAGATGAATGGATAAAGATGTGGTACATATATAAAATGGAATATGACTCGGCCATAAAAAGGAATGAAACTGGGTCATTTGTAGAGACATCGATGGATCGAGAGACTGTCATAGAGAATGAAGTAAGTCAGAAAGAGGAAAACAAATATTGTATATTAATGCATATATGTGGAGCCTAAAATGGTACAGATGAACTGGTTTGCAGGGAAGAAATAGAGACACAGAGGTAGAGAACAAACGTATGGACACCAAGTGTGGGAAGCCATGGGGTGGTGGTGGTGGGATGAGTTGGGAGTTTGGGATTGACCTGTATACATGTATATGCATAAAATACATAACTAATAATAACGTGCTGTATAAAAAAATAAATAAAATTTCAAAATTTTAAAAAATAAAATTTAAAAATAAAACAGAAAACAGTTCTTCCCTTCACACAGATGTATTTATAGGAATGAATTATTTCCATGCTTATATCTATAAATACATAAAAGAGGAATAACATCTAACTTGAAACATAAAAGAAAAAAAAAGTGAACCCACGAGTTATACAGAGGAAACCCCTATCACGGCACTTGCTCCAGTGGTAAACAATTCTGAAATTGGTCAGAGGTGGGGAACCATCTCCCATACAGCCAGCAACCCAAACCCCACGCAAGGAGCGTCCTAATTGCAAAGCTGGGGGACCGTGCAGAGGCATCTGTGAGTAAACGTGAGCTGAGCCCCAGGCCAGCTGCTGCTGAACTGTTCCCACCCTTTCCAGGTAAAACACCTGAATATGTACAAGGGCTTGAAAGCCTAGAGGAAGGACCGTGGAGCCACACCAGCGACAGCACGCAGGCCAACTTGGTGCCTGCAGGCCTGCCAGCGTGGTCCTGGACCCTGGCGCTCTTCCAGAAGCTTTCCATTGCCCTGCCTGAGATACCCCTCCTGTCCCGGCCCCCACTGCATTTTTCCTTCCTCACCTCTGTCCGGAGAGAAATTCCAGCGGAAGGTATGGGTGACACATCCTCTTCTTTACAGGCGGCAGCCTGGCAACTCCTGCAGAAAGGCCAGCAGAACCCCACTCACACCGGGCCACCCACAAAGTTGTGGCCCCTCACACCCTCCCACCAGCACAGCCCCGAGACTGCTGACGGGGCAGAGAATATGGAGTCAGGCACAGCTTCAGGGGCTATTGCTGCCTGGAGCTCTGTTTATATTGACCTCAACGAGGCACACCAGGGGAGGGCGGGCCGGCAGGGTAAGGCTGCCCAGGTCAGCTAATCCACAACCCTCAGGGAATCACATTGTTGAAAATGGACCCCGCTACGGCAGAAGAGAAGCCAAGGGAAAAAAGGACACAATGCCATTTGCAGCACCGTAGATGAGTCTAGAAGTAATCACGTGACTTGTAGTAAGTCAGAAAGTGAAAGACACATATCATATCATATCACTTATAGGTGTTACCTAAAAATGGATACCAGGGCAGATATTTCCACGGAGAAGGGCAATCACAGATTCATTAAACAAACTTATGGTTCACCAATGGAAAGGTGTGCGGATTGGTTTCATTACGATATCGGGGTTAACAGACATATACAAACACAGGTGATATATATAATCACCAAAGACCTACAGAATACCAAGAGAGGACTACTCAACATTCTGCCATAACGTACATGGGAAAAGGATCCCAAGAAGAACAGTCATCTGTATATGTGTAAAAGAACCACATCTTCCACACCTATAACAAGCCAAAGATTGTAATCAAAATGCTGTAATAAAAAATAAAAACTTAAATTAAAAACACGAACAAGAAGTAGTGAGACAAACGTGAGGGGCTTTCTCCTGGTACATTCCATTCTAAACTCCAATCTAGAACACCACTTCCACTGAGGCTCTCTTGCCCTAGTAACCAGATTTGGTAAGGGTGAACTGCTGCCACCTTGTGGCCGTTTCACACAACAGCAGCTTTAATCCCAACGCTAATGGTCAGTTGATATTCAAAATCATTGCAGGCCTGTAAATGACACCTGCCCTGAAAACAAATCCTGGGGTCACATATCGACCAAAAATTTCAAAGGACGTCCATATTTCAAAACGACCGTTTCTAAAGGCATATTTTACACACATTAGTGTTCTGCTTCTTTTCCTTTCTTTCCTTTTTTGTTAAAAAACTCGGGAATGGAAAAAGGCATCCCTCAGAATGGGCGAAAATCGTTGCAGACGAATCAATGGACAGAGGTTTAATCTCCAATATATATAAACAGCTCATGCAGCTTAATATTAAAAAAACAAACAACCCAAAAAAAAATGGGCAGAAGATCTAAAGAGACGTTTCTTCAAAGGAGACACAGAGATGGCCAAGACGCACATGAAAAGCTGCTCAACAGCACTAATTATTAGAGAAATGCAAATCAAAACTACAATGAGGTATCACCTCACACCTGTTAGAATCGGCATCATCAGAAAATCTACAAACAACCAATTCTGGGGAGGGTGTGGACAAAAGGAGCCCTCTTCCACTATTGGTGGGAATGTAAATTGATACAGTCCCTATGGAGAACAGTATGGAGTTTCCTTAAAAAAACTAGAAATAGAATTACCATCTGATCCAGCAATCCCACTTCTGGGCATATACCCAGAGAAAACCGTATTTCAAAAAGGCACATTCACCACAATGTTCGTTGCAGCACTATTTACAATAGCCAGGTAATGGAAGCAACCTAAATGCCCACAGACAGATGAATGGATAAAGATGTGGTACATATATAAAATGGAATATTACTCGGCCATAAAAAGGAATGAAACTGGGTCATTTGTAGAGACATCGATGGATCGAGAGACTGTCATACAGAATGAAGTAAGTCAGAAAGAGGAAAACAAATATTGTATATTAATGCATATATGTGGAGCCTAAAAATGGTACAGATGAACTGGTTTGCAGGGAAGAAATAGAGACACAGAGGTAGAGAACAAACGTATGGACACCAAGTGTGGGAAGCCATGGGGTGGTGGTGGTGGGATGAGTTGGGAGTTTGGGATTGACCTGTATACATGTATATGCATAAAATACATAACTAATAATAACGTGCTGTATAAAAAAATAAATAAAATTTCAAAATTTTAAAAAATAAAATTTAAAAATAAAACAGAAAAAAGTTCTTCCCGTCACACAGATGTATTTATAGGAATGAATTATTTCCATGCTTATATCTATAAATACATAAAAGAGGAATAACATCTAACTTGAAACATAAAAGAAAAAAAAAGTGAACCCACGAGTTATACAGAGGAAAACCCTATCACGGCACTTGCTCCAGTG
The DNA here is from genome assembly GCF_964341445.2 of Mesoplodon mirus. NCBI lineage: Eukaryota > Metazoa > Chordata > Mammalia > Artiodactyla > Ziphiidae > Mesoplodon > Mesoplodon mirus. The sequence goes on along the minus strand of NW_028295622.1, from coordinate 640,754 downwards.
GTAAACAATTCTGAAATTGGTCAGAGGTGGGGAACCATCTCCCATACAGCCAGCAACCCAACCCCCACGCAAGGAGCGTCCTCATTGCAAAGCTGGGGGACCGTGCCGAGGCATCTGTGAGTAAACGTGAGCTGAGCCCCAGGCCAGCTGCTGCTGAACTGTTCCCACCCTTTCCAGGTAAAACACCTGAATATGTACAAGGGCTTGAAAGCCTAGAGGAAGGACCGTGGAGCCACACCAGCGACAGCACGCAGGCCAAGTTGGTGCCTGCAGGCCAGCCAGCGTGGTCCTGGACCCTGGCGCTCTTCCAGAAGCTTTCCATTGCCCTGCCTGAGATACCCCTCCTGTCCCGGCCCCCACTGCTTTTTTCCTTCCTCACCTCTGTCCGGAGAGAAATTCCAGCGGAAGGTATGGGTGACACATCCTCTTCTTTACAGGCGGCAGCCTGGCAACTCCTGCAGAAAGGCCAGCAGAACCCCACTCACACCGGGCCACCCACAAAGCTGTGGCCCCTCACTCCCTCCCACCAGCACAGCCCCGAGACTGCTGACGGGGCAGAGAATATGGAGTCAGGCACAGCTTCAGGGGCTATTGCTGCCTGGAGCTCTGTTTATATTGACCTCAAAGAGGCACACCAGGGGAGGGCGGGCCGGCAGGGTAAGGCTGCCCAGGTCAGCTAATCCACAACCCTCAGGGAATCACATTGTTGAAAATGGACCCCGCTAAGGCAGAAGAGAAGCCAAGGGAAAAAAGGACACAATGCCATTTGCAGCACCGTAGATGAGTCTAGAAGTAATCACGTGACTTGTAGTAAGTCAGAAAGTGAAAGACACATATCATATCATATCACTTATAGGTGTTACCTAAAAATGGATACCAGGGCAGATATGTCCACGGAGAAGGGCAATCACAGATTCATTAAACAAACTTATGGTTCACCAATGGAAAGGTGTGACGATTGGTTTCATTACGATATCGGGGTTAACAGACATATACAAACACAGGTGACATATATAATCACCAAAGACCTACAGAATACCAAGACAGGACTACTCAACATTCTGTCATAACGTACATGGGAAAAGGATCCCAAGAAGAACAGTCATCTGTATATGTGTAAAAGAACCACATCTTCCACACCTACAACAAGCCAAACATTGTAATCAAACTTGCTGCAATAAAAAATAAAAACTTAAATTAAAAACACGAACAAGAAGTAGTGAGACAAACGTGAGGGGCTTTCTCCTGGCACATTCCATTCTAAACTCCAATCTAGAACACCACTTCCACTGAGGCTCTCTTGCACTAGTAACCAGATTTGGTAAGGGTGAACTGCTGCCACCTTGTGGCCGTTTCACACAACAGCAGCTTTAATCCCAACGCTAATGGTCAGTTGATATTCAAAATCATTGCAGGCCTGTAAATGACACCTGCCCTGAAAACAAATCCTGGGGTCACATATCGACCAAAAAATTCAAAGGACGTCCATATTTCAAAACGACCGTTTCAAAAGGCATATTTTAGGCACATTACTGTTCTGCTTCTTTTCCTTTCTTTCCTTTTTTGTTAAAAAAAACGGGAATGGAAAAAGGCATCCCTCAGGATGGGTGAAAATCGTTGCAAACGAATCAATGGACACAGGTTTAATCTCCAATATATATAAACAGCTCATGCAGCTTAATATTAAAAAAACAAACAACCCCAAAAAAATGGGCAGAAGATCTAAAGAGACGTTTATTCAAAGGAGACACAGAGATGGCCAAGACGCACATGAAAAGCTGCTCAACAGCACTAATTATTAGAGAAATGCAAATCAAAACTACAATGAGGTATCACCTCACACCTGTTAGAATCGGCATCATCAGAAAATCTAAAAACAACCAATTCTGGGGAGGGTGTGGACAAAAGGAACCCTCTTCCACTATTGGTGGGAATGTAAATTGATACAGTCCCTATGGAGAACAGTATGGAGTTTCCTTAAAAAAATTAGAAATAGAATTACCATCTGATCAAGCAATCCCACTTCTGGGCATATACCCAGAGAAAACCGTATTTCAAAAAGGCACATTCACCACAATGTTCGTTGCAGCACTATTTACAATAGCCAGGTAATGGAAGCAACCTAAATGCCCACAGACAGATGAATGGATAAAGATGTGGTACATATATAAAATGGAATATGACTCGGCCATAAAAAGGAATGAAACTGGGTCATTTGTAGAGACATCGATGGATCGAGAGACTGTCATAGAGAATGAAGTAAGTCAGAAAGAGGAAAACAAATATTGTATATTAATGCATATATGTGGAGCCTAAAAATGGTACAGATGAACTGGTTTGCAGGGAAGAAATAGAGACACAGAGGTAGAGAACAAACGTATGGACACCAAGTGTGGGAAGCCATGGGGTGGTGGTGGTGGGATGAGTTGGGAGTTTGGGATTGACCTGTATACATGTATATGCATAAAATACATAACTAATAATAACGTGCTGTATAAAAAAATAAATAAAATTTCAAAATTTTAAAAAATAAAATTTAAAAATAAAACAGAAAACAGTTCTTCCCTTCACACAGATGTATTTATAGGAATGAATTATTTCCATGCTTATATCTATAAATACATAAAAGAGGAATAACATCTAACTTGAAACATAAAAGAAAAAAAAAGTGAACCCACGAGTTATACAGAGGAAACCCCTATCACGGCACTTGCTCCAGTGGTAAACAATTCTGAAATTGGTCAGAGGTGGGGAACCATCTCCCATACAGCCAGCAACCCAAACCCCACGCAAGGAGCGTCCTCATTGCAAAGCTGGGGGACCGTGCAGAGGCATCTGTGAGTAAACGTGAGCTGAGCCCCAGGCCAGCTGCTGCTGAACTGTTCCCACCCTTTCCAGGTAAAACACCTGAATATGTACAAGGGCTTGAAAGCCTAGAGGAAGGACCGTGGAGCCACACCAGCGACAGCACGCAGGCCAACTTGGTGCCTGCAGGCCTGCCAGCGTGGTCCTGGACCCTGGCGCTCTTCCAGAAGCTTTCCATTGCCCTGCCTGAGATACCCCTCCTGTCCCGGCCCCCACTGCATTTTTCCTTCCTCACCTCTGTCCGGAGAGAAATTCCAGCGGAAGGTATGGGTGACACATCCTCTTCTTTACAGGCGGCAGCCTGGCAACTCCTGCAGAAAGGCCAGCAGAACCCCACTCACACCGGGCCACCCACAAAGTTGTGGCCCCTCACACCCTCCCACCAGCACAGCCCCGAGACTGCTGACGGGGCAGAGAATATGGAGTCAGGCACAGCTTCAGGGGCTATTGCTGCCTGGAGCTCTGTTTATATTGACCTCAACGAGGCACACCAGGGGAGGGCGGGCCGGCAGGGTAAGGCTGCCCAGGTCAGCTAATCCACAACCCTCAGGGAATCACATTGTTGAAAATGGACCCCGCTACGGCAGAAGAGAAGCCAAGGGAAAAAAGTACACAATGCCATTTGCAGCACCGTAGATGAGTCTAGAAGTAATCACGTGACTTGTAGTAAGTCAGAAAGTGAAAGACACATATCATATCATATCACTTATAGGTGTTACCTAAAAATGGATACCAGGGCAGATATTTCCACGGAGAAGGGCAATCACAGATTCATTAAACAAACTTATGGTTCACCAATGGAAAGTTGTGAGGATTGGTTTCATTACGATATCGGGGTTAACAGACATATACAAACACAGGTGATATATATAATCACCAAAGACCTACAGAATACCAAGAGAGGACTACTCAACATTCTGCCATAACGTACATGGGAAAAGGATCCCAAGAAGAACAGTCATCTGTATATGTGTAAAAGAACCACATCTTCCACACCTATAACAAGCCAAAGATTGTAATCAAAATGCTGTAATAAAAAATAAAAACTTAAATTAAAAACACGAACAAGAAGTAGTGAGACAAACGTGAGGGGCTTTCTCCTGGTACATTCCATTCTAAACTCCAATCTAGAACACCACTTCCACTGAGGCTCTCTTGCCCTAGTAACCAGATTTGGTAAGGGTGAACTGCTGCCACCTTGTGGCCGTTTCACACAACAGCAGCTTTAATCCCAACGCTAATGGTCAGTTGATATTCAAAATCATTGCAGGCCTGTAAATGACACCTGCCCTGAAAACAAATCCTGGGGTCACATATCGACCAAAAATTTCAAAGGACGTCCATATTTCAAAACGACCGTTTCAAAAGGCATATTTTACACACATTAGTGTTCTGCTTCTTTTCCTTTCTTTCCTTTTTTGTTAAAAAACTCGGGAATGGAAAAAGGCATCCCTCAGAATGGGCGAAAATCGTTGCAGACGAATCAATGGACAGAGGTTTAATCTCCAATATATATAAACAGCTCATGCAGCTTAATATTAAAAAAACAAACAACCCAAAAAAAAATGGGCAGAAGATCTAAAGAGACGTTTCTTCAAAGGAGACACAGAGATGGCCAAGACGCACATGAAAAGCTGCTCAACAGCACTAATTATTAGAGAAATGCAAATCAAAACTACAATGAGGTATCACCTCACACCTGTTAGAATCGGCATCATCAGAAAATCTACAAACAACCAATTCTGGGGAGGGTGTGGACAAAAGGAGCCCTCTTCCACTATTGGTGGGAATGTAAATTGATACAGTCCCTATGGAGAACAGTATGGAGTTTCCTTAAAAAAACTAGAAATAGAATTACCATCTGATCCAGCAATCCCACTTCTGGGCATATACCCAGAGAAAACCGTATTTCAAAAAGGCACATTCACCACAATGTTCGTTGCAGCACTATTTACAATAGCCAGGTAATGGAAGCAACCTAAATGCCCACAGACAGATGAATGGATAAAGATGTGGTACATATATAAAATGGAATATTACTCGGCCATAAAAAGGAATGAAACTGGGTCATTTGTAGAGACATCGATGGATCGAGAGACTGTCATACAGAATGAAGTAAGTCAGAAAGAGGAAAACAAATATTGTATATTAATGCATATATGTGGAGCCTAAAAATGGTACAGATGAACTGGTTTGCAGGGAAGAAATAGAGACACAGAGGTAGAGAACAAACGTATGGACACCAAGTGTGGGAAGCCATGGGGTGGTGGTGGTGGGATGAGTTGGGAGTTTGGGATTGACCTGTATACATGTATATGCATAAAATACATAACTAATAATAACGTGCTGTATAAAAAAATAAATAAAATTTCAAAATTTTAAAAAATAAAATTTAAAAATAAAACAGAAAAAAGTTCTTCCCGTCACACAGATGTATTTATAGGAATGAATTATTTCCATGCTTATATCTATAAATACATAAAAGAGGAATAACATCTAACTTGAAACATAAAAGAAAAAAAAAGTGAACCCACGAGTTATACAGAGGAAAACCCTATCACGGCACTTGCTCCAGTGGTAAACAATTCTGAAATTGGTCAGAGGTGGGGAACCATCTCCCATACAGCCAGCAACCCAACCCCCACGCAAGGAGCGTCCTCATTGCAAAGCTGGGGGACCGTGCCGAGGCATCTGTGAGTAAACGTGAGCTGAGCCCCAGGCCAGCTGCTGCTGAACTGTTCCCACCCTTTCCAGGTAAAACACCTGAATATGTACAAGGGCTTGAAAGCCTAGAGGAAGGACCGTGGAGCCACACCAGCGACAGCACGCAGGCCAAGTTGGTGCCTGCAGGCCAGCCAGCCTGGTCCTGGACCCTGGCGCTCTTCCAGAAGCTTTCCATTGCCCTGCCTGAGATACCCCTCCTGTCCCGGCCCCCACTGCTTTTTTCCTTCCTCACCTCTGTCCGGAGAGAAATTCCAGCGGAAGGTATGGGTGACACATCCTCTTCTTTACAGGCGGCAGCCTGGCAACTCCTGCAGAAAGGCCAGCAGAACCCCACTCACACCGGGCCACCCACAAAGCTGTGGCCCCTCACTCCCTCCCACCAGCACAGCCCCGAGACTGCTGACGGGGCAGAGAATATGGAGTCAGGCACAGCTTCAGGGGCTATTGCTGCCTGGAGCTCTGTTTATATTGACCTCAAAGAGGCACACCAGGGGAGGGCGGGCCGGCAGGGTAAGGCTGCCCAGGTCAGCTAATCCACAACCCTCAGGGAATCACATTGTTGAAAATGGACCCCGCTAAGGCAGAAGAGAAGCCAAGGGAAAAAAGGACACAATGCCATTTGCAGCACCGTAGATGAGTCTAGAAGTAATCACGTGACTTGTAGTAAGTCAGAAAGTGAAAGACACATATCATATCATATCACTTATAGGTGTTACCTAAAAATGGATACCAGGGCAGATATGTCCACGGAGAAGGGCAATCACAGATTCATTAAACAAACTTATGGTTCACCAATGGAAAGGTGTGACGATTGGTTTCATTACGATATCGGGGTTAACAGACATATACAAACACAGGTGACATATATAATCACCAAAGACCTACAGAATACCAAGACAGGACTACTCAACATTCTGTCATAACGTACATGGGAAAAGGATCCCAAGAAGAACAGTCATCTGTATATGTGTAAAAGAACCACATCTTCCACACCTACAACAAGCCAAACATTGTAATCAAACTTGCTGCAATAAAAAATAAAAACTTAAATTAAAAACACGAACAAGAAGTAGTGAGAGAAACGTGAGGGGCTTTCTCCTGGCACATTCCATTCTAAACTCCAATCTAGAACACCACTTCCACTGAGGCTCTCTTGCACTAGTAACCAGATTTGGTAAGGGTGAACTGCTGCCACCTTGTGGCCGTTTCACACAACAGCAGCTTTAATCCCAACGCTAATGGTCAGTTGATATTCAAAATCATTGCAGGCCTGTAAATGACACCTGCCCTGAAAACAAATCCTGGGGTCACATATCGACCAAAAAATTCAAAGGACGTCCATATTTCAAAACGACCGTTTCAAAAGGCATATTTTACGCACATTAGTGTTCTGCTTCTTTTCCTTTCTTTCCTTTTTTGTTAAAAAAAACGGGAATGGAAAAAGGCATCCCTCAGGATGGGTGAAAATCGTTGCAAACGAATCAATGGACACAGGTTTAATCTCCAATATATATAAACAGCTCATGCAGCTTAATATTAAAAAAACAAACAACCCCAAAAAAATGGGCAGAAGATCTAAAGAGACGTTTCTTCAAAGGAGACACAGAGATGGCCAAGACGCACATGAAAAGCTGCTCAACAGCACTAATTATTAGAGAAATGCAAATCAAAACTACAATGAGGTATCACCTCACACCTGTTAGAATCGGCATCATCAGAAAATCTACAAACAACCAATTCTGGGGAGGGTGTGGACAAAAGGAGCCCTCTTCCACTATTGGTGGGAATGTAAATTGATACAGTCCCTATGGAGAACAGTATGGAGTTTCCTTAAAAAAATTAGAAATAGAATTACCATCTGATCCAGCAATCCCACTTCTGGGCATATACCCAGAGAAAACCGTATTTCAAAAAGGCACATTCACCACAATGTTCGTTGCAGCACTATTTACAATAGCCAGGTAATGGAAGCAACCTAAATGCCCACAGACAGATGAATGGATAAAGATGTGGTACATATATAAAATGGAATATTACTCGGCCATAAAAAGGAATGAAACTGGGTCATTTGTAGAGACATCGATGGATCGAGAGACTGTCATAGAGAATGAAGTAAGTCAGAAAGAGGAAAACAAATATTGTATATTAATGCATATATGTGGAGCCTAAAAATGGTACAGATGAAGTGGTTTGTAGGGAAGAAATAGAGACACAGAGGTAGAGAACAAACGTATGGACACCAAGTGTGGGAAGCCATGGGGTGGTGGTGGTGGGATGAGTTGGGAGTTTGGGATTGACCTGTATACATGTATATGCATAAAATACATAACTAATAATAACGTGCTGTATAAAAAAATAAATAAAATTTCAAAATTTTAAAAAATAAAATTTAAAAATAAAACAGAAAAAAGTTCTTCCCGTCACACAGATGTATTTATAGGAATGAATTATTTCCATGCTTATATCTATAAATACATAAAAGAGGAATAACATCTAACTTGAAACATAAAAGAAAAAAAAGTGAACCCACGAGTTATACAGAGGAAAACCCTATCACGGCACTTGCTCCAGTGGTAAACAATTCTGAAATTGGTCAGAGGTGGGGAACCATCTCCCATACAGCCAGCAACCCAACCCCCACGCAAGGAGCGTCCTCATTGCAAAGCTGGGGGACCGTGCCGAGGCATCTGTGAGTAAACGTGAGCTGAGCCCCAGGCCAGCTGCTGCTGAACTGTTCCCACCCTTTCCAGGTAAAACACCTGAATATGTACAAGGGCTTGAAAGCCTAGAGGAAGGACCGTGGAGCCACACCAGCGACAGCACGCAGGCCAAGTTGGTGCCTGCAGGCCAGCCAGCGTGGTCCTGGACCCTGGCGCTCTTCCAGAAGCTTTCCATTGCCCTGCCTGAGATACCCCTCCTGTCCCGGCCCCCACTGCTTTTTTCCTTCCTCACCTCTGTCCGGAGAGAAATTCCAGCGGAAGGTATGGGTGACACATCCTCTTCTTTACAGGCGGCAGCCTGGCAACTCCTGCAGAAAGGCCAGCAGAACCCCACTCACACCGGGCCACCCACAAAGCTGTGGCCCCTCACTCCCTCCCACCAGCACAGCCCCGAGACTGCTGACGGGGCAGAGAATATGGAGTCAGGCACAGCTTCAGGGGCTATTGCTGCCTGGAGCTCTGTTTATATTGACCTCAACGAGGCACACCTGGGGAGGGCGGGCCGGCAGGGTAAGGCTGCCCAGGTCAGCTAATCCACAACCCTCAGGGAATCACATTGTTGAAAATGGACCCCGCTAAGGCAGAAGAGAAGCCAAGGGAAAAAAGGACACAATGCCATTTGCAGCACCGTAGATGAGTCTAGAAGTAATCACGTGACTTGTAGTAAGTCAGAAAGTGAAAGACACATATCATATCATATCACTTATAGGTGTTACCTAAAAATGGATACCAGGGCAGATATTTCCACGGAGAAGGGCAATCACAGATTCATTAAACAAACTTATGGTTCACCAATGGAAAGGTGTGAGGATTGGTTTCATTACGATATTGGGGTTAACAGACATATACAAACACAGGTGACATATATAATCACCAAAGACCTACAGAATACCAAGAGAGGACTACTCAACATTCTGTCATAACGTACATGGGAAAAGGATCCCAAGAACAGTCATCTGTATATGTGTAAAAGAACCACATCTTCCACACCTACAACAAGCCAAACATTGTAATCAAACTTGCTGTAATAAAAAATAAAAACTTAAATTAAAAACACGAACAAGAAGTAGTGAGACAAACGAGAGGGGCTTTCTCCTGGCACATCCCATTCTAAACTCCAATCTAGAACACCACTTCCCCTGAGGCTCTCTTGCCCTAGTAACCAGATTTGGTAAGGGTGAACTGCTGCCACCTTGTGGCCGTTTCACACAACAGCAGCTTTAATCCCAACGCTAATGGTCAGTTGATATTCAAAATCATTGCAGGCCTGTAAATGACACCTGCCCTGAAAACAAATCCTGGGGTCACATATCGACCAAAAAATTCAAAGGACGTCCATATTTCAAAACGACCGTTTCAAAAGGCATATTTTATGCACATTAGTGTTCTGCTTCTTTTCCTTTCTTTCCTTTTTTGTTAAAAAACACGGGAATGGAAAAAGGCATCCCTCAGAATGGGCGAAAATCGTTGCAGACGAATCAATGGACAGAGGTTTAATCTCCAATATATATAAACAGCTCATGCAGCTTAATATTAATAAAACAAACAACCCAAAAAAACATGGGCAGAAGATCTAAAGAGACGTTTCTTCAAAGCAGACACAGAGATGGCCAAGACACACATGAAAAGCTGCTCAACAGCACTAATTATTAGAGAAATGCAAATCAAAACTACAATGAGGTATCACCTCACACCTGTTAGAATCGGCATCATCAGAAAATCTACAATCAACGAATTCTGGGGAGGGTGTGGACAAAAGGAGCCCTCTTCCACTATTGGTGGGAATGTAAATTGATACAGTCCCTATGGAGAACAGTATGGAGTTTCCTTAAAAAAATTAGAAATAGAATTACCATCTGATCCAGCAATCCCACTTCTGGGCATATACCCAGAGAAAACCGTATTTCAAAAAGGCACATTCACCACAATGTTCGTTGCAGCACTATTTACAATAGCCAGGTAATGGAAGCAACCTAAATGCCCACAGACAGATGAATGGATAAAGATGTGGTACATATATAAAATGGAATATGACTCGGCCATAAAAAGGAATGAAACTGGGTCATCTGTAGAGACATCGATGGATCGAGAGACTGTCATACAGAATGAAGTAAGTCAGAAAGAGGAAAACAAATATTGTATATTAATGCATATATGTGGAGCCTAAAAATGGTACAGATGAACTGGTTTGCAGGGAAGAAATAGAGACACAGAGGTAGAGAACAAACGTATGGACACCAAGTGTGGGAAGCCATGGGGTGGTGGTGGTGGGATGAGTTGGGAGTTTGGGATTGACCTGTATACATGTATATGCATAAAATACATAACTAATAATAACGTGCTGTATAAAAAAATAAATAAAATTTCAAAATTTTAAAAAATAAAATTTAAAAATAAAACAGAAAAAAGTTCTTCCCGTCACACAGATGTATTTATAGGAATGAATTATTTCCATGCTTATATCTATAAATACATAAAAGAGGAATAACATCTAACTTGAAACATAAAAGAAAAAAAAGTGAACCCACGAGTTATACAGAGGAAAACCCTATCACGGCACTTGCTCCAGTGGTAAACAATTCTGAAATTGGTCAGAGGTGGGGAACCATCTCCCATACAGCCAGCAACCCAACCCCCACGAAAGGAGCGTCCTCATTGCAAAGCTGGGGGACCGTGCCGAGGCATCTGTGAGTAAACGTGAGCTGAGCCCCAGGCCAGCTGCTGCTGAACTGTTCCCACCCTTTCCAGGTAAAACACCTGAATATGTACAAGGGCTTGAAAGCCTAGAGGAAGGACCGTGGAGCCACACCAGCGACAGCACGCAGGCCAACTTGGTGCCTGCAGGCCAGCCAGCGTGGTCCTGGACCCTGGCGCTCTTCCAGAAGCTTTCCATTGCCCTGCCTGAGATACCCCTCCTGTCCCGGCCCCCACTGCTTTTTTCCTTCCTCACCTCTGTCCGGAGAGAAATTCCAGCGGAAGGTATGGGTGACACATCCTCTTCTTTACAGGCGGCAGCCTGGCAACTCCTGCAGAAAGGCCAGGAGAACCCCACTCACACCGGGCCACCCACAAAGCTGTGGCCCCTCAATCCCTCCCACCAGCACAGCCCCGAGACTGCTGACGGGGCAGAGAATATGGAGTCAGGCACAGCTTCAGGGGCTATTGCTGCCTGGAGCTCTGTTTATATTGACCTCAACGAGGCACACCTGGGGAGGGCGGGCCGGCAGGGTAAGGCTGCCCAGGTCAGCTAATCCACAACCCTCAGGGAATCACATTGTTGAAAATGGACCCCGCTAAGGCAGAAGAGAAGCCAAGGGAAAAAAGGACACAATGCCATTTGCAGCACCGTAGATGAGTCTAGAAGTAATCACGTGACTTGTAGTAAGTCAGAAAGTGAAAGACACATATCATATCATATCACTTATAGGTGTTACCTAAAAATGGATACCAGGGCAGATATTTCCACGGAGAAGGGCAATCACAGATTCATTAAACAAACTTATGGTTCACCAATGGAAAGGTGTGAGGATTGGTTTCATTATGATATTGGGGTTAACAGACATATACAAACACAGGTGACATATATAATCACCAAAGACCTACATAATACCAAAGGAGGACTACTCAACATTCTGTCATAACGTACATGGGAAAAGGATCCCAAGAAGAACAGTCATCTGTATATGTGTAAAAGAACCACATCTTCCACACCTACAACAAGCCAAACATTGTAATCAAACTTGCTGTAATAAAAAATAAAAAAATTAAATTAAAAACACGAACAAGAAGTAGTGAGACAAACGTGAGGGGCTTTCTCCTGGCACATCCCATTCTAAACTCCAATCTAGAACACCACTTCCACTGAGGCTCTCTTGCCCTAGTAACCAGATTTGGTAAGGGTGAACTACTGCCACCTTGTGGCCGTGTCACACAACAGCAGCTTTAATCCCAACGCTAATGGTCAGTTGATATTCAAAATCATTGCAGGCCTGTAAATGACACCTGCCCTGAAAACAAATCCTGGGGTCACATATCGACCAAAAAATTCAAAGGACGTCCATATTTCAAAACGACCGTTTCAAAAGGCATATTTTACGCACATTAGTGTTCTGCTTCTTTTCCTTTCTTTCCTTTTTTGTTAAAAAAAACGGGAATGGAAAAAGGCATCCCTCAGAATGGGCGAAAATCATTGCAGACGAATCAATGGACAGAGGTTTAATCTCCAATATATATAAACAGCTCATGCAGCTTAATATTAAAAAAACAAACAACCCAAAAAAAATGGGCAGAAGATCTAAAGAGACGTTTCTTCAAAGGAGACACAGAGATGGCCAAGACGCACATGAAAAGCTGCTCAACAGCACTAATTATTAGAGAAATGCAAATCAAAACTACAATGAGGTATCACCTCACACCTGTTAGAATCGGCATCATCAGAAAATCTACAAACAACCAATTCTGGGGAGGGTGTGGACAAAAGGAGCCCTCTTCCACTATTGGTGTGAATGTAAATTGATACAGTCACTATGGAGAACAGTATGGAGTTTCCTTAAAAAAACTAGAAATAGAATTACCATCTGATCCAGCAATCCCACTTCTGGGCATATACCCAGGGAAAACCGTATTTCAAAAAGGCACATTCACCACAATGTTCGTTGCAGCACTATTTACAATAGCCAGGTAATGGAAGCAACCTAAATGCCCACAGACAGATGAATGGATAAAGATGTGGTACATATATAAAATGGAATATTACTCGGCCATAAAAAGGAATGAAACTGGGTCATTTGTAGAGACATCGATGGATCGAGAGACTGTCATACAGAATGAAGTAAGTCAGAAAGAGGAAAACAAATATTGTATATTAATGCATATATGTGGAGCCTAAAAATGGTACAGATGAACTGGTTTGCAGGGAAGAAATAGAGACACAGAGGTAGAGAACAAACGTATGGACACCAAGTGTGGGAAGCCATGGGGTGGTGGTGGTGGGATGAGTTGGGAGTTTGGGATTGACCTGTATACATGTATATGCATAAAATACATAACTAATAATAACGTGCTGTATAAAAAAATAAATAAAATTTCAAAATTTTAAAAAATAAAATTTAAAAATAAAACAGAAAACAGTTCTTCCCGTCACACAGATGTATTTATAGGAATGAATTATTTCCATGCTTATATCTATAAATACATAAAAGAGGAATAACATCTAACTTGAAACATAAAAGAAAAAAAAAGTGAACCCACGAGTTATACAGAGGAAAACCCTATCACGGCACTTGCTCCAGTGGTAAACAATTCTGAAATTGGTCAGAGGTGGCGAACCATCTCCCATACAGCCAGCAACCCAACCCTCACGCAAGGAGCGTCCTCATTGCAAAGCTGGGGGACCGTGCCGAGGCATCTGTGAGTAAACGTGAGCTGAGCCCCAGGCCAGCTGCTGCTGAACTGTTCCCACCCTTTCCAGGTAAAACACCTGAATATGTACAAGGGCTTGAAAGCCTAGAGGAAGGACCGTGGAGCCACACCAGCGACAGCACGCAGGCCAACTTGGTGCCTGCAGGCCAGCCAGCGTGGTCCTGGACCCTGGCGCTCTTCCAGAAGCTTTCCATTGCCCTGCCTGAGATACCCCTCCTGTCCCGGCCCCCACTGCTTTTTTCCTTCCTCACCTCTGTCCGGAGAGAAATTCCAGCGGAAGGTATGGGTGACACATCCTCTTCTTTACAGGCGGCAGCCTGGCAACTCCTGCAGAAAGGCCAGCAGAACCACACTCACACCGGGCCACCCACAAAGCTGTGGCCCCTCACTCCCTCCCACCAGCACAGCCCCGAGACTGCTGACGGGGCAGAGAATATGGAGTCAGGCACAGCTTCAGGGGCTATTGCTGCCTGGAGCTCTGTTTATATTGACCTCAAAGAGGCACACCAGGGGAGGGCGGGCCGGCAGGGTAAGGCTGCCCAGGTCAGCTAATCCACAACCCTCAGGGAATCACATTGTTGAAAATGGACCCCGCTAAGGCAGAAGAGAAGCCAAGGGAAAAAAGGACACAATGCCATTTGTAGCACTGTAGATGAGTCTAGAAGTAATCACGTGACTTGTAGTAAGTCAGAAAGTGAAAGACACATATCATATCACTTATAGGTGTTACCTAAAAATGGATACCAGGGCAGATATGTCCACGGAGAAGGGCAATCACAGATTCATTAAACAAACTTATGGTTCACCAATGGAAAGGTGTGAGCATTGGTTTCATTACGATATCGGGGTTAACAGACATATACAAACACAGGTGACATATATAATCACCAAAGACCTACAGAATACCAAGAGAGGACTACTCAACATTCTGTCATAACGTACATGGGAAAAGGATCCCAAGAAGAACAGTCATCTGTATATGTGTAAAAGAACCACATCTTCCACACCTATAACAAGCCAAAGATTGTAATCAAAATGCTGTAATAAAAAATAAAAACTTAAATTAAAAACACGAACAAGAAGTAGTGAGACAAACGTGAGGGGCTTTCTCCTGGTACATTCCATTCTAAACTCCAATCTAGAACACCACTTCCACTGAGGCTCTCTTGCCCTGGTAACCAGATTTGGTAAGGGTGAACTGCTGCCACCTTGTGGCCGTTTCACACAACAGCAGCTTTAATCCCAACGCTAATGGTCAGTTGATATTCAAAATCATTGCAGGCCTGTAAATGACACCTGCCCTGAAAACAAATCCTGGGGTCACATATCGACCAAAAAATTCAAAGGACGTCCATATTTTAAAACGACCGTTACAAAAGGCATATTTTACGCACATTAGTGTTCTGCTTCTTTTCCTTTCTTTCCTTTTTTGTTAAAAAACTCGGGAATGGAAAAAGGCATCCCACAGAATGGGCGAAAATCGTTGCAGACGAATCAATGGACAGAGGTTTAATCTCCAATATATATAAACAGCTCATGCAGCTTAATATTAAAAAAACAAACAACCCCAAAAAAATGGGCAGAAGATCTAAAGAGACGTTTCTTCAAAGGAGACACAGAGATGGCCAAGACGCACATGAAAAGCTGCTCAACAGCACTAATTATTAGAGAAATGCAAATCAAAACTACAATGAGGTATCACCTCACACCTGTTAGAATCGGCATCATCAGAAAATCTACAAAGAACCAATTCTGGGGAGGGTGTGGACAAAAGGAGCCCTCTTCCACTATTGGTTGGAATGTAAATTGATACAGTCCCTATGGAGAACAGTATGGAGTTTCCTTAAAAAAATTAGAAATAGAATTACCATCTGATCCAGCAATCCCACTTCTGGGCATATACCCAGAGAAAACCGTATTTCAAAAAGGCACATTCACCACAATGTTCGTTGCAGCACTATTTACAATAGCTAGGTAATGGAAGCAACCTAAATGCCCACAGACAGATGAATGGATAAAGATGTGGTACATATATAAAATGGAATATTACTCGGCCATAAAAAGGAATGAAACTGGGTCATTTGTAGAGACATCGATGGATCGAGAGACTGTCATACGGAATGAAGTAAGTCAGAAAGAGGAAAACAAATATTGTATATTAATGCATATATGTGGAGCCTAAAAATGGTACAGATGAACTGGTTTGCAGGGAAGAAATAGAGACACAGAGGTAGAGAACAAACGTATGGACACCAAGTGTGGGAAGCCATGGGGTGGTGGTGGTGGGATGAGTTGGGAGTTTGGGATTGACCTGTATACATGTATATGCATAAAATACATAACTAATAATAACGTGCTGTATAAAAAAATAAATAAAATTTCAAAATTTTAAAAAATAAAATTTAAAAATAAAACAGAAAAAAGTTCTTCCCGTCACACAGATGTATTTATAGGAATGAATTATTTCCATGCTTATATCTATAAATACATAAAAGAGGAATAACATCTAACTTGAAACATAAAAGAAAAAAAAAAGTGAACCCACGAGTTATACAGAGGAAAACCCTATCACGGCACTTGCTCCAGTGGTAAACAATTCTGAAATTGGTCAGAGGTGGGGAACCATCTCCCATACAGCCAGACACCCACCCCCACACAAGGAGCGTCCTCATTGAAAAGCTGCGGGACCGTGCCGAGGCATCTGTGAGTAAACGTGAGCTGAGCCCCAGGCCAGCTGCTTCTGATCTGTTCCCACCCTTTCCAGGTAAAACACCTGAATATGTACAAGGGCTTGAAAGCCTAGAGGAAGGACCGTGGAGCCACACCAGCGACAGCACGCAGGCCAACTTGGTGCCTGCAGGCCAGCCAGCGTGGTCCTGGACCCTGGCGCTCTTCCAGAAGCTTTCCATTGCCCTGCCTGAGATACCCCTCCTGTCCCGGCCCCCACTGCTTTTTTCCTTCCTCACCTCTGTCCGGAGAGAAATTCCAGCGGAAGGTATGGGTGACACATCCTCTTCTTTACAGGCGGCAGCCTGGCAACTCCTGCAGAAAGGCCAGCAGAACCCCACTCACACCGGGCCACCCACAAAGCTGTGGCCCCTCACTCCCTCCCACCAGCACAGCCCCGAGACTGCTGACGGGGCAGAGAATATGGAGTCAGGCACAGCTTCAGGGGCTATTGCTGCCTGGAGCTCTGTTTATATTGACCTCAACAAGGCACACCTGGGGAGGGCGGGCCGGCAGGGTAAGGCTGCCCAGGTCAGCTAATCCACAACCCTCAGGGAATCACATTGTTGAAAATGGACCCCGCTAAGGCAGAAGAGAAGCCAAGGGAAAAAAGGACACAATGCCATTTGCAGCACCGTAGATGAGTCTAGAAGTAATCACGTGACTTGTAGTAAGTCAGAAAGTGAAAGACACATATCATATCATATCACTTATAGGTGTTACCTAAAAATGGATACCAGGGCAGATATGTCCACGGAGAAGGGCAATCACAGATTCATTAAACAAACTTATGGTTCACCAATGGAAACGTGTGAGGATTGGTTTCATTACGATATCGGGGTTACCAGACATATACAAACACAGGTGACATATATAATCACCAAAGACCTACAGAATACCAAGAGAGGACTACTCAACATTCTGTCATAACGTACATGGGAAAAGGATCCCAAGAAGAACAGTCATCTGTATATGTGTAAAAGAACCACATCTTCCACACCTACAACAAGCCAAACATTGTAATCAAACTTGCTGTAATAAAAAATAAAAAAATTAAATTAAAAACTCGAACAAGAAGTAGTGAGACAAACGTGAGGGGCTTTCTCCTGGCACATTCCATTCTAAACTCCAATCTAGAACACCACTTCCACTGAGGCTCTCTTGCCCTAGTAACCAGATTTGGTAAGGGTGAACTGCTGCCACCTTGTGGCCGTTTCACACAACAGCAGCTTTAATCCCAACGCTAATGGTCAGTTGATATTCAAAATCATTGCAGGCCTGTAAATGACACCTGCCCTGAAAACAAATCCTGGCGTCACATATCGACCAAAAAATTCAAAGGACGTCCATATTTCAAAACGACCGTTTCAAAAGGCATATTTTACGCACATTAGTGTTCTGCTTCTTTTCCTTTCTTTCCTTTTTTGTTAAAAAACACGGGAATGGAAAAAGGCATCCCTCAGAATGGGCGAAAATCGTTGCAGACGAATCAATGGACAGAGGTTTAATCTCCAATATATATAAACAGCTCATGCAGCTTAATATTAATAAAACAAACAACCCAAAAAAATGGGCAGAAGATCTAAAGAGACGTTTCTTCAAAGGAGACACAGAGATGGCCAAGACGCACATGAAAAGCTGCTCAACAGCACTAATTATTAGAGAAATGCAAATCAAAACTACAATGAGGTATCACCTCACACCTGTTAGAATCAGCATCTTCAGAAAATCTACAAACAACCAATTCTGGGGAGGGTGTGGACAAAAGGAGCCCTCTTCCACTATTGGTTGGAATGTAAATTGATACAGTCCCTATGGAGAACAGTATGGAGTTTCCTTAAAAAAATTAGAAATAGAATTACCATCTGATCCAGCAATCCCACTTCTGGGCATATACCCAGAGAAAACCGTATTTCAAAAAGGCACATTCACCACAATGTTCGTTGCAGCACTATTTACAATAGCTAGGTAATGGAAGCAACCTAAATGCCCACAGACAGATGAATGGATAAAGATGTGGTACATATATAAAATGGAATATTACTCGGCCATAAAAAGGAATGAAACTGGGTCATTTGTAGAGACATCGATGGATCGAGAGACTGTCATACGGAATGAAGTAAGTCAGAAAGAGGAAAACAAATATTGTATATTAATGCATATATGTGGAGCCTAAAAATGGTACAGATGAACTGGTTTGCAGGGAAGAAATAGAGACACAGAGGTAGAGAACAAACGTATGGACACCAAGTGTGGGAAGCCATGGGGTGGTGGTGGTGGGATGAGTTGGGAGTTTGGGATTGACCTGTATACATGTATATGCATAAAATACATAACTAATAATAACGTGCTGTATAAAAAAATAAATAAAATTTCAAAATTTTAAAAAATAAAATTTAAAAATAAAACAGAAAAAAGTTCTTCCCGTCACACAGATGTATTTATAGGAATGAATTATTTCCATGCTTATATCTATAAATACATAAAAGAGGAATAACATCTAATT
The DNA here is from genome assembly GCF_964341445.2 of Mesoplodon mirus. NCBI lineage: Eukaryota > Metazoa > Chordata > Mammalia > Artiodactyla > Ziphiidae > Mesoplodon > Mesoplodon mirus. The sequence goes on along the minus strand of NW_028295622.1, from coordinate 621,791 downwards.
TGAAACATAAAAGAAAAAAAAAGTGAACCCACGAGTTATACAGAGGAAAACCCTATCACGGCACTTGCTCCAGTGGTAAACAATTCTGAAATTGGTCAGAGGTGGGGAACCATCTCCCATACAGCCAGCAACCCAACCTCCACGCAAGGAGCGTCCTCATTGCAACGCTGGGGGACCGTGCCGAGGCATCTGTGAGTAAACGTGAGCTGAGCCCCAGGCCAGCTGCTGCTGAACTGTTCCCACCCTTTCCAGGTAAAACACCTGAATATGTACAAGGGCTTGAAAGCCTAGAGGAAGGACCGTGGAGCCACACCAGCGACAGCACGCAGGCCAACTTGGTGCCTGCAGGCCAGCCAGCGTGGTCCTGGACCCTGGCTCTCTTCCAGAAGCTTTCCATTGCCCTGCCTGAGATACCCCTCCTGTCCCGGCCCCCACTGCTTTTTTCCTTCCTCACCTCTGTCCGGAGAGAAATTCCAGCGGAAGGTATGGGTGACACATCCTCTTCTTTACAGGCGGCAGCCTGGCAACTCCTGCAGAAAGGCCAGCAGAACCCCACTCACACCGGGCCACACACAAAGCTGTGGCCCCTCACTCCCTCCCACCAGCACAGCCCCGAGACTGCTGACGGGGCAGAGAATATGGAGTCAGGCACAGCTTCAGGGGCTATTGCTGCCTGGAGCTCTGTTTATATTGACCTCAACGAGGCACACCTGGGGAGGGCGGGCCGGCAGGGTAAGGCTGCCCAGGTCAGCTAATCCACAACCCTCAGGGAATCACATTGTTGAAAATGGACCCCGCTAAGGCAGAAGAGAAGCCAAGGGAAAAAAGGACACAATGCCATTTGCAGCACCGTAGATGAGTCTAGAAGTAATCACGTGACTTGTAGTAAGTCAGAAAGTGAAAGACACATATCATATCATATCACTTATAGGTGTTACCTAAAAATGGATACCAGGGCAGATATTTCCACGGAGAAGGGCAATCACAGATTCATTAAACAAACTTATGGTTCACCAATGGAAAGGTGTGAGGATTGGTTTCATTACGATATCGGGGTTAACAGACATATACAAACACAGGTGACATATATAATCACCAAAGACCTACAGAATACCAAGAGAGGACTACTCAACATTCTGTCATAACGTACATGGGAAAAGGATCCCAAGAAGAACAGTCATCTGTATATGTGTAAAAGAACCACATCTTCCACACCTACAACAAGCCAAACATTGTAATCAAACTTGCTGTAATAAAAAATAAAAACTTAAATTAAAAACACGAACAAGAAGTAGTGAGACAAACGTGAGGGGCTTTCTCCTGCTACATTCCATTCTAAACTCCAATCTAGAACACCACTTCCACTGAGGCTCTCTTGCCCTAGTAACCAGATTTGGTAAGGGTGAACTGCTGCCACCTTGTGGCCGTTTCACACAACAGCAGCTTTAATCCCAACGCTAATGGTCAGTTGATATTCAAAATCATTGCAGGCCTGTAAATGACACCTGCCCTGAAAACAAATCCTGGGGTCACATATCGACCAAAAATTTCAAAGGAAGTCCATATTTCAAAACGACCGTTTCAAAAAGCATATTTTACGCACATTAGTGTTCTGCTTCTTTTCCTTTCTTTCCTTTTTTGTTAAAAAAAAGGGGAATGAAAAAAGGCATCCCTCAGGATGGGTGAAAATCGTTGCAAACGAATCAATGTACACAGGTTTAATCTCCAATATATATAAACAGCTCATGCAGCTTAATATTAAAAAAACAAACAACCCAAAAAAAAATGGGCAGAAGATCTAAAGAGACGTTTCTTCAAAGGAGACACAGAGATGGCCAAGACGCACATGAAAAGCTGCTCAACAGCACTAATTATTAGAGAAATGCAAATCAAAACTACAATGAGGGGCCTCCCTGGTGGCGCAGTGGTTGAGAGTCCGCCTGCCGATGCAGGGGATACGGGTTCGTGCCCCGGTCTGGGAGGATCCCATATGCCGCGGAACGGCTGGGCCCGTGAGCCATGGCCGCTGAGCCTGCGCATCCGGAGCCTGTGCTCCGCAACGGGAGAGGCCACAACAGTGAGAGGCCCACGTACGGAAAAAAAAAAAAAAAAAAAAAAAAACTACAATGAGGTATCACCTCACACCTGTTAGAATCGGCATCATCAGAAAATCTACAAACAACCAATTCTGGGGAGGGTGTGGACAAAAGGAGCCCTCTTCCACTATTGGTGGGAATGTAAATTGATACAGTCACTATGGAGAACAGTATGGAGTTTCCTTAAAAAAACTAGAAATAGAATTACCATCTGATCCAGCAATCCCACTTCTGGGCATATACCCAGAGAAAACCGTATTTCAAAAAGGCATATTCACCACAATGTTCGTTGCAGCACTATTTACAATAGCCAGGTAATGGAAGCAACCTAAATGCCCACAGACAGATGAATGGATAAAGATGTGGTACATATATAAAATGGAATATGACTCGGCCATAAAAAGAATGAAACTGGGTCATTTGTACAGACATCGATGGATCGAGAGACTGTCATACAGAATGAAGTAAGTCAGAAAGAGGAAAACAAATATTGTATATTAATGCATATATGTGGAGCCTAAAAATGGTACAGATGAACTGGTTTGCAGGGAAGAAATAGAGACACAGAGGTAGAGAACAAACGTATGGACACCAAGTGTGGGAAGCCATGGGGTGGTGGTGGTGGGATGAGTTGGGAGATTGGGATTGACCTGTATACATGTATATGCATAAAATACATAGCTAATAATAACCTGCTGTATAAAAACATAAATAAAATTAAATTTCAAAATTTTAAAAAATAAAATTTAAAAATAAAACAGAAAAAATTCTTCCCGTCACACAGATGTATTTATAGGAATGAATTATTTCCATGCTTATATTTATAAATACATAAAAGAGGAATAAAATCTAACTTGAACCAAAAAAGAAAAATAAATTGAACCCACGAGTTATACAGAGGAAAACCCTATCACGGCACTTGCTCCAGCGGTAAACAATTCTGAAATTGGTCAGAGGTGGGGAACCATCTCCCATACAGCCAGCAACCCAACCCCCACACAAGGAGCGTCCTCATTGAAAAGCTGCGGTACCGTGCCGAGTCATCTGTGAGTAAACGTGAGCTGAGCCCCATGCCAGGTGCTTCTGATCTGTTCCCACCCTTTCCAGGTAAAACACCTGAATATGTACAAGGGCTTGAAAGCCTAGAGGAAGGACCATGGAGCCACACCAGCGACAGCACGCAGGCCAACTTGGTGCCTGCAGGCCAGCCAGCGTGGTCCTGGACACGGGTGCTCTTCCAGAAGCTTTCCATTGCCCTGCCTGTGATACCCCTCCTGTCCCGGCCCCCACTGCTTTTTTCCTTCCTCTCCTCTGTCCGGAGAGAAATTCCAGCGGAAGGTATGGGTGACACATCCTCTTCTTTACAGGCGGCAGCCTGGCAACTCCTGCAGAAAGGCCAGCAGAACCCCACTCACACCGGGCCACCCACAAAGCTGTGGCCCCTCACTCCCTCCCACCAGCACAGCCCCGAGACTGCTGACGGGGCAGAGAATATGGAGTCAGGCACAGCTTCAGGGGCTATTGCTGCCTGGAGCTCTGTTTATATTGATCTCAACGAGGCACACCTGGGGAGGGCGGGCCGGCAGGGTAAGGCTGCCCAGGTCAGCTAATCCACAACCCTCAGGGAATCACATTGTTGAAAATGGACCCCGCTAAGGCAGAAGAGAAGCCAAGGGAAAAAAGGACACAATGCCATTTGCAGCACCGTAGATGAGACTAGAAGTAATCACGTGACTTGTAGTAAGTCAGAAAGTGAAAGACACATATCATATCATATCACTTATAGGTGTTACCTAAAAATGGATACCAGGGCAGATATTTCCACGGAGAAGGGCAATCACAGATTCATTAAACAAACTTATGGTTCACCAATGGAAAGGTGTGAGGATTGGTTTCATTACGATATCGGGGTTAACAGACATATACAAACACAGGTGACATATATAATCACCAAAGACCTACAGAATACCAAGAGAGGACTACTCAACATTCTGTCATAACGTACATGGGAAAAGGATCCCAAGAAGAACAGTTATCTGTATATGTGTAAAAGAACCACATCTTCCACACCTACAACAACCCAAACATTGTAATCAAACTTGCTGTAATAAAAAATAAAAACTTAAATTAAAAACACGAACAAGAAGTAGTGAGACAAACGTGAGGGGCTTTCTCCTGGTACATTCCAATCTAAACTTCAATCTAGAACACCACTTCCACTGAGGCTCTCTTGCCCTAGTAACCAGATTTGGTAAGGGTGAACTGCTGCCACCTTGTGGCCGTTTCACACAACAGCAGCTTTAATCCCAACGCTAATGGTCAGTTGATATTCAAAATCATTGCAGGCCTGTAAATGACACCTGCCCTGAAAACAAATCCTGGGGTCACATATCGACCAAAAATTTCAAAGGACGTCCATATTTCAAAACGACCGTTTCAAAAGGCATATTTTACGCACATTAGTCTTCTGCTTCTTTTCCTTTCTTTCCTTTTTTGTTAAAAAAAACGGGAATGAAAAAAGGCATCCCTCAGGATGGGTGAAAATCGTTGCAAACGAATCAATGGACAGAGGTTTAATCTCCAATATATATAAACAGCTCATGCAGCTTAATATTAAAAAAACAAACAACCCAAAAAAAATGGGCAGAAGATCTAAAGAGACGTTTCTTCAAAGGAGACACAGAGATGGCCAAGACGCACATGAAAAGCTGCTCAACAGCACTAATTATTAGAGAAATGCAAATCAAAACTACAATGAGGTATCACCTCACACCTGTTAGAATCGGCATCATCAGAAAATCTACAAACAACCAATTCTGGGGAGGGTGTGGACAAAAGGAACCCTCTTCCACTATTGGTGGGAATGTAAATTGATACAGTCCCTATGGAGAACAGTGTTGAGTTTCCTTAAAAAAATTAGAAATAGAATTACCATCTGATCCAGCAATCCCACTTCTGGGCATATACCCAGAGAAAACCGTATTTCAAAAAGGCACATTCACCACAATGTTCGTTGCAGCACTATTTACAATAGCCAGGTAATGGAAGCAACCTAAATGCCCACAGACAGATGAATGGATAAAGATGTGGTACATATATAAAATGGAATATTACTCGGCCATAAAAAGGAATGAAACTGGGTCATTTGTAGAGACATCGATGGATCGAGAGACTGTCATACAGAATGAAGTAAGTCAGAAAGAGGAAAACAAATATTGTATATTAATGCATATATGTGGAGCCTAAAAATGGTACAGATGAACTGGTTTGCAGGGAAGAAATAGAGACACAGAGGTAGAGAACAAACGTATGGACACCAAGTGTGGGAAGCCATGGTGTGGTGGTGGTGGGATGAGTTGGGAGATTGGGATTGACCTGTATACATGTATATGCATAAAATACATAACTAATAATAACGTGCTGTATAAAAACATAAATAAAATTAAATTTCAAAATTTTAAAAAATAAAATTTAAAAATAAAACAGAAAAAAGTTATTCCCGTCACACAGATGTATTTATAGGAATGAATTATTTCCATGCTTATATTTATAAATACATAAAAGAGGAATAAAATCTAACTTGAACCAAAAAAGAAAAAAAAATTGAACCCACGAGTTATACAGAGGAAAACCCTATCACGGCACTTACTTCAGCGGTAAACAATTCTGAAATTGGTCAGAGGTGGGGAACCATCTCCCATACAGCCAGCCACCCACCCCCCACACAAGGAGCGTCCTCATTGAAAAGCTGCGGGACCCTGCAGAGGCATCTCTGAGTAAACGTGAGCCTAGTCCCAGGCCAGCTGCTTCTGACCTGTTCCCACCCTTTCCAGGTAAAACACCTGAATATGTACAAGGGCTTGAAGGCCTAGAGGAAGGACTGTGGAGCCACACCAGCGACAGCACGCAGGCCAACTTGGTGCCTGCAGGCCAGCCAGCGTGGTCCTGGACCCGGGCACCTTTCCAGAAGCTTTCCATTGCCCTGCCTGAGATACCCCTCCTGTCCCGGAACCCACTGCTTTTTTCCTTCCTCACCTCTGTCCGGAGAGAAATTCCAGCGGAAGGTATGGGTGACACATCCTCTTCTTTACAGGCGGCAGCCTGGCAACTCCTGCAGAAAGGCAAGCAGAACCCCACTCACACCGGGCCACCCACAAAGCTGTGGCCCCTCACTCCCTCCCACCGGCACAGCCCCGAGACTGCTGACGGGGCAGAGAATATGGAGTCAGGCACAGCTTCAGGGGCTATTGCTGCCTGGAGCTCTGTTTATATTTATCTCAACGAGGCACACCTGGGGAGGGCGGGCCGGCAGGGTAAGGCTGCCCAGGTCAGCTAATCCACAACCCTCAGGGAATCACATTGTTGAAAATGGACCCCGCTAAGGCAGAAGAGAAGCCAAGGGAAAAAAGGACACAATGCCATTTGCAGCACCGTAGATGAGTCTAGAAGTAATCACGTGACTTGTAGTAAGTCAGAAAGTGAAAGACACATATCATATCATATCACTTATAGGTGTTACCTAAAAATGGATACCAGGGCAGATATTTCCACGGAGAAGGGCAATCACAGATTCATTAAACAAACTTATGGTTCACCAATGGAAAGGTGTGAGGATTGGTTTCATTATGATATCGGGGTTAACAGACATATACAAACACAGGTGACATATATAATCACCAAAGACCTACAGAATACCAAGAGAGGACTACTCAACATTCTGTCATAACGTACATGGGAAAAGGATCCCAAGAAGAACAGTCATCTGTATATGTGTAAAAGAACCACATCTTCCACACCTACAACAAGCCAAACATTGTAATCAAACTTGCTGTAATAAAAAATAAAAACTTAAATTAAAAACACGAACAAGAAGTAGTGAGACAAACGTGAGGGGCTTTCTCCTGGTACATTCCATTCTAAACTTCAATCTAGAACACCACTTCCACTGAGGCTCTCTTGCCCTAGTAACCAGATTTGGTAAGGGTGAACTGCTGCCACCTTGTGGCCGTTTCACACAACAGCAGCTTTAATCCCAACGCTAATGGTCAGTTGATATTCAAAATCATTGCAGGCCTGTAAATGACACCTGCCCTGAAAACAAATCCTGGGGTCACATATCGACCAAAAAATTCAAAGGACGTCCATATTTCAAAACGACCGTTTCAAAAGGCATATTTTACGCACATTAGTGTTCTGCTTCTTTTCCTTTCTTTCCTTTTTTGTTAAAAAAAACGGGAATGGAAAAAGGCATCCCTCAGGATGGGTGAAAATCGTTGCAAACGAATCAATGGACACAGGTTTAATCTCCAATATATATAAACAGCTCATGCAGCTTAATATTAAAAAAACAAACAACCCAAAAAAAATGGGCAGAAGTTCTAAAGAGACGTTTCTTCAAAGGAGACACAGAGATGGCCAAGACGCACATGAAAAGCTGCTCAACAGCACTAATTATTAGGGAAATGCAAATCAAAACTACAATGAGGTATCACCTCACACCTGTTAGAATCGGCATCATCAGAAAATCTACAAACAACCAATTCTGGGGAGGGTGTGGACAAAAGGAGCCCTCTTCCACTATTGGTGGCAATGTAAATTGATACAGTCACTATGGAGAACAGTATGGAGTTTCCTTAAAAAAACTAGAAATAGAATTACCATCTGATCCAGCAATCCCACTTCTGGGCATATACCCAGAGAAAACCGTATTTCAAAAAGGCACATTCACCACAATGTTCGTTGCAGCACTATTTACAATAGCCAGGTAATGGAAGCAACCTAAATGCCCACAGACAGATGAATGGATAAAGATGTGGTACATATATAAAATGGAATATGACTCGGCCATAAAAAGGAATGAAACTGGGTCATTTGTAGAGACATCGATGGATCGAGAGACTGTCATACAGAATGAAGTAAGTCAGAAAGAGGAAAACAAATATTGTATATTAATGCATATATGTGGAGCCTAAAAATGGTACAGATGAACTGGTTTGCAGGGAAGAAATAGAGACACAGAGGTAGAGAACAAACGTATGGACACCAAGTGTGGGAAGCCATGGGGTGGTGGTGGTGGGATGAGTTGGGAGTTTGGGATTGACCTGTATACATGTATATGCATAAAATACATAACTAATAATAACGTGCTGTATAAAAAAATAAATAAAATTTCAAAATTTTAAAAAATAAAATTTAAAAATAAAACAGAAAAAAGTTCTTCCCGTCACACAGATGTATTTATAGGAATGAATTATTTCCATGCTTATATCTATAAATACATAAAAGAGGAATAACATCTAACTTGAAACATAAAAGAAAAAAAATGTGAACCCACGAGTTATACAGAGGAAAACCCTATCACGGCACTTGCTCCAGTGGTAAACAATTCTGAAATTGGTCAGAGGTGGGGAACCATCTCCCATACAACCAGCAACCCAACCCCCACGCAAGGAGCGTCCTCATTGCAAAGCTGGGGGACCGTGCCGAGGCATCTGTGAGTAAACGTGAGCTGAGCCCCAGGCCAGCTGCTTCTGATCTGTTCCCACCCTTTCCAGGTAACACACCTGAATATGTACAAGGGCTTGAAGGCCTAGAGGAAGGACCGTGGAGCCACACCAGCGACAGCACGCAGGCCAACTTGGTGCCTGCAGGCCAGCCAGCGTGGTCCTGGACCCGGGTGCTCTTCCAGAAGCTTTCCATTGCCCTGCCTGAGATACCCCTCCTGTCCCGGACCTCACTGCTTTTTTCCTTCCTCACCTCTGTCCGGAGAGAAATTCCAGCGGAAGGTATGGGTGACACATCCTCTTCTTTACAGGCGGCAGCCTGGCAACTCCTGCAGAAAGGCCAGCAGAACCCCACTCACACCGGGCCACCCAAAAAGCTGTGGCCCCTCACTCCCTCCCACCAGCACAGCCCCGAGACTTCAGACGGGGCAGAGAATATGGAGTCAGGCACAGCTTCAGGGGCTATTGCTGCCTGGAGCTCTGTTTATATTGATCTCAACGAGGCACACCTGGGGAGGGCGGGCCGGCAGGGTAAGGCTGCCCAGGTCAGCTAATCCACAACCCTCAGGGAATCACATTGTTGAAAATGGACCCCGCTAAGGCAGAAGAGAAGCCAAGGGAAAAAAGGACACAATGCCATTTGCAGCACCGTAGATGAGTCTAGAAGTAATCACGTGACTTGTAGTAAGTCAGAAAGTGAAAGACACATATCATATCATATCACTTATAGGTGTTACCTAAAAATGGATACCAGGGCAGATATTTCCACGGAGAAGGGCAATCACAGATTCATTAAACAAACTTATGGTTCACCAATGGAAAGGTGTGAGGATTGGTTTCATTACGATATCGGGGTTAACAGACATATACAAACACAGGTGACATATATAATCACCAAAGACCTACAGAATACCAAGAGAGGACTACTCAACATTCTGTCATAACGTACATGGGAAAAGGATCCCAAGAAGAACAGTCATCTGTATATGTGTAAAAGAACCACATCTTCCACACCTACAACAAGCCAAACATTGTAATCAAACTTGCTGTAATAAAAAATAAAAACTTAAATTAAAAACACGAACAAGAAGTAGTGAGACAAACGTGAGGGGCTTTCTCCTGGTACATTCCATTCTAAACTCCAATCTAGAACACCACTTCCACTGAGGCTCTCTTGACCTAGTAACCAGATTTGGTAAGGGTGAACTGCTGCCACCTTGTGGCCGTTTCACACAACAGCAGCTTTAATCCCAACGCTAATGGTCAGTTGATATTCAAAATCATTGCAGGCCTGTAAATGACACCTGCCCTGAAAACAAATCCTGGGGTCACATATCGACCAAAAATTTCAAAGGACGTCCATATTTCAAAACGACCGTTTCAAAAGGCATATTTTACGCACATTAGTGTTCTGCTTCTTTTCCTTTCTTTCCTTTTTTGTTAAAAAACACGGGAATGGAAAAAGGCATCCCTCAGAATGGGCGAAAATCGTTGCAGACGAATCAATGTACAGAGGTTTAATCTCCAATATATAAAAACAGCTCATGCAGCTTAATATTAAAAAAACAAACAACCCCAAAAAAATGGGCAGAAGATCTAAAGAGACGTTTCTTCAAAGGAGACACAGAGATGGCCAAGACGCACATGAAAAGCTGCTCAACAGCACTAATTATTAGAGAAATGCAAATCAAAACTACAATGAGGTATCACCTCACACCTGTTAGAATTGGCATCATCAGAAAATCTACAAACAACCAATTCTGGGGAGGGTGTGGACAAAAGGAGCCCTCTTCCACTATTGGTGGGAATGTAAATTGATACAGTCACTATGGAGAACAGTATGGAGTTTCCTTAAAAAATCTAGAAATAGAATTACCATCTGATCCAGCAATCCCACTTCTGGGCATATACCCAGAGAAAACCGTATTTCAAAAAGGCACATTCACCACAATGTTCGTTGCAGCACTATTTACAATAGCCAGGTAATGGAAGCAACCTAAATGCCCACAGACAGATGAATGGATAAAGATGTGGTACATATATAAAATGGAATATGACTCGGCCATAAAAAGGAATGAAACTGGGTCATTTGTAGAGACATCGATGGATCGAGAGACTGTCATACAGAATGAAGTAAGTCAGAAAGAGGAAAACAAATATTGTATATTAATGCATATATGTGGAGCCTAAAAATGGTACAGATGAACTGGTTTGCAGGGAAGAAATAGAGACACAGAGGTAGAGAACAAACGTATGGACACCAAGTGTGGGAAGCCATGGGGTGGTGGTGGTGGGATGAGTTGGGAGTTTGGGATTGACCTGTATACATGTATATGCATAAAATACATAACTAATAATAACGTGCTGTATAAAAAAATAAATAAAATTTCAAAATTTTAAAAAATAAAATTTAAAAATAAAACAGAAAAAAGTTCTTCCCGTCACACAGATGTATTTATAGGAATGAATTATTTCCATGCTTATATCTATAAATACATAAAAGAGGAATAACATCTAACTTGAAACATAAAAGAAAAAAAAAGTGAACCCACGAGTTATACAGAGGAAAACCCTATCACGGCACTTGCTCCAGTGGTAAACAATTCTGAAATTGGTCAGAGGTGGGGAACCATCTCCCATACAGCCAGCAACCCAACCCCCACGCAAGGAGCGTCCTCATTGCAAAGCTGGGGGACCGTGCCGAGGCATCTGTGAGTAAACGTGAGCTGAGCCCCAGGCCAGCTGCTGCTGAACTGTTCCCAACCTTTCCAGGTAAAACACCTGAATAGGTACAAGGGCTTGAAAGCCTAGAGGAAGGACCATGGAGCCACACCAGCGACAGCACGCAGGCCAAGTTGGTGCCTGCAGGCCAGCCAGCGTGGTCCTGGACCCTGGCGCTCTTCCAGAAGCTTTCCATTGCCCTGCCTGAGATACCCCTCCTGTCCCGGCCCCCACTGCTTTTTTCCTTCCTCACCTCTGTCCGGAGAGAAATTCCAGCGGAAGGTATGGGTGACACATCCTCTTCTTTACAGGCGGCAGCCTGGCAACTCCTGCAGAAAGGCCAGCAGAACCCCACTCACACCGGGCCACCCACAAAGCTGTGGCCCCTCACTCCCTCCCACCAGCACAGCCCCGAGACTGCTGACGGGGCAGAGAATATGGAGTCAGGCACAGCTTCAGGGGCTATTGCTGCCTGGAGCTCTGTTTATATTGACCTCAACGAAGCACACCTGGGGAGGGCGGGCCGGCAGGGTAAGGCTGCCCAGGTCAGCTAATCCACAACCCTCAGGGAATCACATTGTTGAAAATGGACCCCGCTAAGGCAGAAGAGAAGCCAAGGGAAAAAAGGACACAATGCCATTTGCAGCACCGTAGATGAGTCTAGAAGTAATCACGTGACTTGTAGTAAGTCAGAAAGTGAAAGACACATATCATATCATATCACTTATAGGTGTTACCTAAAAATGGATACCAGGGCAGATATTTCCACGGAGAAGGGCAATCACAGATTCATTAAACAAACTTATGGTTCACCAATGGAAAGGTGTGAGGATTGGTTTCATTACGATATCGGGGTTAACAGACATATACAAACACAGGTGACATATATAATCACCAAAGACCTACAGAATACCAAGAGAGGACTACTCAACATTCTGTCATAACGTACATGGGAAAAGGATCCCAAGAAGAACAGTCATCTGTATATGTGTAAAAGAACCACATCTTCCACACCTACAACAAGCCAAACATTGTAATCAAAATGCTGTAATAAAAAATAAAAAAATTAAATTAAAAACACGAACAAGAAATAATGAGACAAACGTGAGGGGCTTTCTCCTGGCACATTCCATTCTAAACTCCAATCTAGAACACCACTTCCACTGAGGCTCTCTTGCCCTAGTAACCATATTTGGTAAGGGTGAACTGCTGCCACCTTGTGGCAGTTTCACACAACAGCAGCTTTAATCCCAACGCTAATGGTCAGTTGATATTCAAAATCATTGCAGGCCTGTAAATGACACCTGCCCTGAAAACAAATCCTGGGGTCACATATCGACCAAAAATTTCAAAGGACGTCCATATTTCAAAACCACCGTTTCAAAAGGCATATTTTACGCACATTAGTGTTCTGCTTCTTTTCCTTTCTTTCCTTTTTTGTTAAAAAACATGGGAATGGAAAAAGGCATCCCTCAGAATGGGCGAAAATCGTTGCAGACGAATCAATGGACAGAGGTTTAATCTCCAATATATATAAACAGCTCATGCAGCTTAATATTAAAAAAACAAACAACCCAAAAAAATGGGCAGAAGATCTAAAGAGACGTTTCTTCAAAGGAGACACAGAGATGGCCAAGACGCACATGAAAAGCTGCTCAACAGCACTAATTATTAGAGAAATGCAAATCAAAACTACAATGAGGTATCACCTCAAACCTGTTAGAATCGGCATCATCAGAAAATCTACAAACAACCAATTCTGGGGAGGGTGTGGACAAAAGGAACCCTCTTCCACTATTGGTGGGAATGTAAATTGATACAGTCCCTATGGAGAACAGTATGGAGTTTCCTTAAAAAAATTAGAAATAGAATTACCATCTGATCCAGCAATCCCACTTCTGGGCATATACCCAGAGAAAACCGTATTTCAAAAAGGCACATTCACCATAATGTTCGTTGCAGCACTATTTACAATAGCCAGGTAATGGAAGCAACCTAAATGCCCACAGACAGATGAATGGATAAAGATGTGGTACATATATAAAATGGAATATTACTCGGCCATAAAAAGGAATGAAACTGGGTCATTTGTAGAGACATCGATGGATCGAGAGACTGTCATACAGAATGAAGTAAGTCAGAAAGAGGAAAACAAATATTGTATATTAATGCATATATGTGGAGCCTAAAAATGGTACAGATGAACTGGTTTGCAGGGAAGAAATAGAGACACAGAGGTAGAGAACAAACGTATGGACACCAAGTGTGGGAAGCCATGGGGTGGTGGTGGTGGGATGAGTTGGGAGTTTGGGATTGACCTGTATACATGTATATGCATAAAATACATAACTAATAATAACGTGCTGTATAAAAAAATAAATAAAATTTCAAAATTTTAAAAAATAAAATTTAAAAATAAAACAGAAAAAATTTCTTCCCGTCACACAGATGTATTTATAGGAATGAATTATTTCCATGCTTATATCTATAAATACATAAAAGAGGAATAACATCTAACTTGAAACATAAAAGAAAAAAAAAGTGAACCCACGAGTTATACAGAGGAAAACCCTATCACGGCACTTGCTCCAGTGGTAAACAATTCTGAAATTGGTCAGAGGTGGGGAACCATCTCCCATACAGCCAGCAACCCAACCCCCACGCAAGGAGCGTCCTCATTGCAAAGCTGGGGGACCGTGCCGAGGCATCTGTGAGTAAACGTGAGCTGAGCCCCAGGCCAGCTGCTGCTGAACTGTTCCCAACCTTTCCAGGTAAAACACCTGAATAGGTACAAGGGCTTGAAAGCCTAGAGGAAGGACCATGGAGCCACACCAGCAACAGCACGCAGGCCAACTTGGTGCCTGCAGGCCAGCCAGCGTGGTCCTGGACCCTGGCGCTCTTCCAGAAGCTTTCCATTGCCCTGCCTGAGATACCCCTCCTGTCCCGGCCCCCACTGCTTTTTTCCTTCCTCACCTCTGTCCGGAGAGAAATTCCAGCGGAAGGTATGGGTGACACATCCTCTTCTTTACAGGCGGCAGCCTGGCAACTCCTGCAGAAAGGCCAGCAGAACCCCACTCACACCGGGCCACCCACAAAGCTGTGGCCCCTCACTCCCTCCCACCAGCACAGCCCCGAGACTGCTGACGGGGCAGAGAATATGGAGTCAGGCACAGCTTCAGGGGCTATTGCTGCCTGGAGCTCTGTTTATATTGACCTCAACGAAGCACACCTGGGGAGGGCGGGCCGGCAGGGTAAGGCTGCCCAGGTCAGCTAATCCACAACCCTCAGGGAATCACATTGTTGAAAATGGACCCCGCTAAGGCAGAAGAGAAGCCAAGGGAAAAAAGGACACAATGCCATTTGCAGCACCGTAGATGAGTCTAGAAGTAATCACGTGACTTGTAGTAAGTCAGAAAGTGAAAGACACATATCATATCATATCACTTATAGGTGTTACCTAAAAATGGATACCAGGGCAGATATTTCCACGGAGAAGGGCAATCACAGATTCATTAAACAAACTTATGGTTCACCAATGGAAAGGTGTGAGGATTGGTTTCATTACGATATCGGGGTTAACAGACATATACAAACACAGGTGACATATATAATCACCAAAGACCTACAGAATACCAAGAGAGGACTACTCAACATTCTGTCATAACGTACATGGGAAAAGGATCCCAAGAAGAACAGTCATCTGTATATGTGTAAAAGAACCACATCTTCCACACCTACAACAAGCCAAACATTGTAATCAAAATGCTGTAATAAAAAATAAAAAAATTAAATTAAAAACACGAACAAGAAATAATGAGACAAACGTGAGGGGCTTTCTCCTGGCACATTCCATTCTAAACTCCAATCTAGAACACCACTTCCACTGAGGCTCTCTTGCCCTAGTAACCATATTTGGTAAGGGTGAACTGCTGCCACCTTGTGGCAGTTTCACACAACAGCAGCTTTAATCCCAACGCTAATGGTCAGTTGATATTCAAAATCATTGCAGGCCTGTAAATGACACCTGCCCTGAAAACAAATCCTGGGGTCACATATCGACCAAAAATTTCAAAGGACGTCCATATTTCAAAACCACCGTTTCAAAAGGCATATTTTACGCACATTAGTGTTCTGCTTCTTTTCCTTTCTTTCCTTTTTTGTTAAAAAACATGGGAATGGAAACAGGCATCCCTCAGAATGGGCGAAAATCGTTGCAGACGAATCAATGGACAGAGGTTTAATCTCCAATATATATAAACAGCTCATGCAGCTTAATATTAAAAAAACAAACAACCCAAAAAAATGGGCAGAAGATCTAAAGAGACGTTTCTTCAAAGGAGACACAGAGATGGCCAAGACGCACATGAAAAGCTGCTCAACAGCACTAATTATTAGAGAAATGCAAATCAAAACTACAATGAGGTATCACCTCAAACCTGTTAGAATCGGCATCATCAGAAAATCTACAAACAACCAATTCTGGGGAGGGTGTGGACAAAAGGAACCCTCTTCCACTATTGGTGGGAATGTAAATTGATACAGTCCCTATGGAGAACAGTATGGAGTTTCCTTAAAAAAATTAGAAATAGAATTACCATCTGATCCAGCAATCCCACTTCTGGGCATATACCCAGAGAAAACCGTATTTCAAAAAGGCACATTCACCATAATGTTCGTTGCAGCACTATTTACAATAGCCAGGTAATGGAAGCAACCTAAATGCCCACAGACAGATGAATGGATAAAGATGTGGTACATATATAAAATGGAATATTACTCGGCCATAAAAAGGAATGAAACTGGGTCATTTGTAGAGACATCGATGGATCGAGAGACTGTCATACAGAATGAAGTAAGTCAGAAAGAGGAAAACAAATATTGTATATTAATGCATATATGTGGAGCCTAAAAATGGTACAGATGAACTGGTTTGCAGGGAAGAAATAGAGACACAGAGGTAGAGAACAAACGTATGGACACCAAGTGTGGGAAGCCATGGGGTGGTGGTGGAGGGATGAGTTGGGAGTTTGGGATTGACCTGTATACATGTATATGCATAAAATACATAACTAATAATAACGTGCTGTATAAAAAAATAAATAAAATTTCAAAATTTTAAAAAATAAAATTTAAAAATAAAACAGAAAAAATTTCTTCCCGTCACACAGATGTATTTATAGGAATGAATTATTTCCATGCTTATATCTATAAATACATAAAAGAGGAATAACATCTAACTTGAAACATAAAAGAAAAAAAAAGTGAACCCACGAGTTATACAGAGGAAAACCCTATCACGGCACTTGCTCCAGTGGTAAACAATTCTGAAAGTGGTCAGAGGTGGGGAACCATCTCCCATACAGCCAGCAACCCAACCCCCACGCAAGGAGCGTCCTCATTGCAAAGCTGGGGGACCGTGCCGAGGCATCTGTGAGTAAACGTGAGCTGAGCCCCAGGCCAGCTGCTGCTGAACTGTTCCCAACCTTTCCAGGTAAAACACCTGAATAGGTACAAGGGCTTGAAAGCCTAGAGGAAGGACCATGGAGCCACACCAGCGACAGCACGCAGGCCAACTTGGTGCCTGCAGGCCAGCCAGCGTGGTCCTGGACCCTGGCGCTCTTCCAGAAGCTTTCCATTGCCCTGCCTGTGATACCCCTCCTGTCCCGGCCCCCACTGCTTTTTTCCTTCCTCACCTCTGTCCGGAGAGAAATTCCAAAGGAAGGTATGGGTGACACATCCTCTTCTTTACAGGCGGCAGCCTGGCAACTCCTGCAGAAAGGCCAGTAGAACCCCACTCACACCAGGCCACCCACAAAGCTGTGGCCCCTCACTCCCTCCCACCAGCACAGCCCCGAGACTGCTGACGGGGCAGAGAATATGGAGTCAGGCACAGCTTCAGGGGCTATTGCTGCCTGGAGCTCTGTTTATATTGACCTCAACGAAGCACACCTGGGGAGGGCGGGCCGGCAGGGTAAGGCTGCCCAGGTCAGCTAATCCACAACCCTCAGGGAATCACATTGTTGAAAATGGACCCCGCTAAGGCAGAAGAGAAGCCAAGGGAAAAAAGGACACAATGCCATTTGCAGCACCGTAGATGAGTCTAGAAGTAATCACGTGACTTGTAGTAAGTCAGAAAGTGAAAGACACATATCATATCATATCACTTATAGGTGTTACCTAAAAATGGATACCAGGGCAGATATTTCCACGGAGAAGGGCAATCACAGATTCATTAAACAAACTTATGGTTCACCAATGGAAAGGTGTGAGGATTGGTTTCATTACGATATCGGGGTTAACAGACATATACAAACACAGGTGACATATATAATCACCAAAGACCTACAGAATACCAAGAGAGGACTACTCAACATTCTGTCATAACGTACATGGGAAAAGGATCCCAAGAAGAACAGTCATCTGTATAAGTGTAAAGGAACCACATCTTCCACACCTACAACAAGCCAAACATTGTAATCAAACTTGCTGTAATAAAAAATAAAAAAAAATAAATTAAAAACACGAACAAGAAGTAGTGAGACAAACGTGAGGGGCTTTCTCCTGGCACATCCCATTCTAAACTCCAATCTAGAACACCACTTCCCCTGAGGCTCTCTTGCCCTAGTAACCAGATTTGGTAAGGGTGAACTGCTGCCACCTTGTGGCCGTTTCTCACAACAGCAGCTTTAATCCCAACGCTAATGGTCAGTTGATATTCAAAATCATTGCAGGCCTGTAAATGACACCTGCCCTGAAAACAAATCCTGGGGTCACATATCGACCAAAAATTTCAAAGGACGTCCATATTTCAAAACGACCGTTTCAAAAGGCATATTTTACGCACATTAGTGTTCTGCTTCTTTTCCTTTCTTTCCTTTTTTGTTAAAAAACACGGGAATGGAAAAAGGCATCCCTCAGAATGGGCGAAAATCGTTGCAGACGAATCAATGGACAGAGGTTTAATCTCCAATATATATAAACAGCTCATGCAGCTTAATATTAAAAAAACAAACAACCCCCAAAAAATGGGCAGAAGGTCTAAAGAGACGTTTCTTCAAAGGAGACACAGAGATGGCCAAGACGCACATGAAAAGCTGCTCAACAGCACTAATTATTAGAGAAATGCAAATCAAAACTACAATGAGGTATCACCTCACACCTGTTAGAATCGGCATCATCAGAAAATCTACAAACAACCAATTCTGGGGAGGGTGTGGACAAAAGGAGCCCTCTTCCACTATTGGTGGGAATGTAAATTGATACAGTCCCTATGGAGAACAGTATGGAGTTTCCTTAAAAAAATTAGAAATAGAATTACCATCTGATCCAGCAATCCCACTTCTGGGCATATACCCAGAGAAAACCGTATTTCAAAAAGGCACATTCACCACAATGTTCGTTGCAGCACTATTTACAATAGCCAGGTAATGGAAGCAACCTAAATGCCCACAGACAGATGAATGGATAAAGATGTGGTACATATATAAAATGGAATATTACTCGGCCATAAAAAGGAATGAAACTGGGTCATCTGTAGAGACATCGATGGATCGAGGGACTGTCATACAGAATGAAGTAAGTCAGAAAGAGGAAAACAAATATTGTATATTAATGCATATATGTGGAGCCTAAAAATGGTACAGATGAACTGGTTTGCAGGGAAGAAATAGAGACACAGAGGTAGAGAACAAACGTATGGACACCAAGTGTGGGAAGCCATGGGGTGGTGGTGGTGGGATGAGTTGGGAGTTTGGGATTGACCTGTATACATGTATATGCATAAAATACATAACTAATAATAACGTGCTGTATAAAAAAATAAATAAAATTTCAAAATTTTAAAAAATAAAATTTAAAAATAAAACAGAAAAAAGTTCTTCCCGTCACACAGATGTATTTATAGGAATGAATTATTTCCATGCTTATATCTATAAATACATAAAAGAGGAATAACATCTAACTTGAAACATAAAAGAAAAAAAAAGTGAACCCACGAGTTATACAGAGGAAAACCCTATCACGGCACTTGCTCCAGTGGTAAACAATTCTGAAATTGGTCAGAGGTGGGGAACCATCTCCCATACAGCCAGCAACCCAACCCCCACGCAAGGAGCGTCCTCATTGCAAAGCTGGGGGACCGTGCCGAGGCATCTGTGAGTAAACGTGAGCTGAGCCCCAGGCCAGCTGCTGCTGAACTCTTCCCACCCTTTCCAGGTAAAACACCTGAATATGTACAAGGGCTTGAAAGCCTAGAGGAAGGACCGTGGAGCCACACCAGCGACAGCACGCAGGCCAACTTGGTGCCTGCAGGCCAGCCAGCGTGGTCCTGGACCCTGGCTCTCTTCCAGAAGCTTTCCATTGCCCTGCCTGAGATACCCCTCCTGTCCCGGCCCCCACTGCTTTTTTCCTTCCTCACCTCTGTCCGGAGAGAAATTCCAGCGGAAGGTATGGGTGACACATCCTCTTCTTTACAGGCGGCAGCCTGGCAACTCCTGCAGAAAGGCCAGCAGAACCCCACTCACACCGGGCCACCCACAAAGCTGTGGCCCCTCACTCCCTCCCACCAGCACAGCCCCGAGACTGCTGACGGGGCAGAGAATATGGAGTCAGGCACAGCTTCAGGGGCTATTGCTGCCTGGAGCTCTGTTTATATTGACCTCAACGAGGCACACCTGGGGAGGGCGGGCCGGCAGGGTAAGGCTGCCCAGGTCAGCTAATCCACAACCCTCAGGGAATCACATTGTTGAAAATGGACCCCGCTAAGGCAGAAGAGAAGCCAAGGGAAAAAAGGACACAATGCCATTTGCAGCACCGTAGATGAGTCTAGAAGTAATCACGTGACTTGTAGTAAGTCAGAAAGTGAAAGACACATATCATATCATATCACTTATAGGTGTTACCTAAAAATGGATACCAGGGCAGATATTTCCACGGAGAAGGGCAATCACAGATTCATTAAACAAACTTATGGTTCACCAATGGAAAGGTGTGAGGATTGGTTTCATTACGATATCAGGGTTAACTGACATATACAAACACAGGTGACATATATAATCACCAAAGACCTACAGAATACCAAGAGAGGACTACTCAACATTCTGTCATAACGTACATGGGAAAAGGATCCCAAGAAGAACAGTCATCTGTATAAGTGTAAAGGAACCACATCTTCCACACCTACAACAAGCCAAACATTGTAATCAAACTTGCTGTAATAAAAAATAAAAACTTAAATTAAAAACACGAACAAGAAGTAGTGAGACAAACGAGAGGGGCTTTCTCCTGGCACATCCCATTCTAAACTCCAATCTAGAACACCACTTCCCCTGAGGCTCTCTTGCCCTAGTAACCAGATTTGGTAAGGGTGAACTGCTGCCACCTTGTGGCCGTTTCACACAACAGCAGCTTTAATCCCAACGCTAATGGTCAGTTGATATTCAAAATCATTGCAGGCCTGTAAATGACACCTGCCCTGAAAACAAATCCTGGGGTCACATATCGACCAAAAATTTCAAAGGACGTCCATATTTCAAAACGACCGTTTCAAAAGGCATATTTTGCGCACATTAGTGTTCTGCTTCTTTTCCTTTCTTTCCTTTTTTGTTAAAAAACACGGGAATGGAAAAAGGCATCCCTCAGAATGGGCGAAAATCGTTGCAGACGAATCAATGGACAGAGGTTTAATCTCC
This sequence comes from Mesoplodon mirus, assembly GCF_964341445.2. Taxonomy (NCBI): domain Eukaryota; kingdom Metazoa; phylum Chordata; class Mammalia; order Artiodactyla; family Ziphiidae; genus Mesoplodon; species Mesoplodon mirus. The sequence goes on along the minus strand of NW_028295622.1, from coordinate 600,782 downwards.
AATATATATAAACAGCTCATGCAGCTTAATATTAAAAAAACAAACAACCCCCAAAAAATGGGCAGAAGATCTAAAGAGACGTTTCTTCAAAGGAGACACAGAGATGGCCAAGACGCACATGAAAAGCTGCTCAACAGCACTAATTATTAGAGAAATGCAAATCAAAACTACAATGAGGTATCACCTCACACCTGTTAGAATCGGCATCATCAGAAAATCTACAAACAACCAATTCTGGGGAGGGTGTGGACAAAAGGAGCCCTCTTCCACTATTGGTGGGAATGTAAATTGATACAGTCCCTATGGAGAACAGTATGGAGTTTCCTTAAAAAAATTAGAAATAGAATTACCATCTGATCCAGCAATCCCACTTCTGGGCATATACCCAGAGAAAACCGTATTTCAAAAAGGCACATTCACCACAATGTTCGTTGCAGCACTATTTACAATAGCCAGGTAATGGAAGCAACCTAAATGCCCACAGACAGATGAATGGATAAAGATGTGGTACATATATAAAATGGAATATGACTCGGCCATAAAAAGGAATGAAACTGGGTCATCTGTAGAGACATCGATGGATCGAGAGACTGTCATACAGAATGAAGTAAGTCAGAAAGAGGAAAACAAATATTGTATATTAATGCATATATGTGGAGCCTAAAAATGGTACAGATGAACTGGTTTGCAGGGAAGAAATAGAGACACAGAGGTAGAGAACAAACGTATGGACACCAAGTGTGGGAAGCCATGGGGTGGTGGTGGTGGGATGAGTTGGGAGT